>NW_006792734.1:1867291-1892460 GCF_000442215.2 Lipotes vexillifer
GACTCCGGGCATTACATCCCCTCCTTATCCCAAGCAATTCCACTTGTAAATGTTTTATTATTATTATTTTAACGTTTATTTATTTGGATGTGTCGGGTCTTAGTTGGGGCTCGCAGACTCTTTAGTTGCAGCATGCGAACTCTTAGTCGCGGCATGCGAACTCTTAGTTGTGGCATGCATGTGGGACCTAGTTCCCGGACCAGGGATCGAACCCAGACCCCCTGCATTGGGAGCAGGAGTCTTAGCCACTGCACCACCAGGGAAGTCCCCACTTTTATTTTTTTTCTTTCTTTTTTTTTTTTTTTGCGATATGTGGGCCTCTCACTGTCGTGGCCTTTCCCGTTGCCGGACGCGCAAGCTCAGCGGCCATGGCTCACGGGCCCAGCCGCCCCGCGGCATGTGGGATCCTCCCAGACCGGGGCACGAACCCGTATCCCCTGCATCGGCAGGCGGACTCTCAACCACTGCGCCACCAGGGAGGCCCATCCCCACTTTTAAATGTCTTATACATTAAGGTTCTCCTACGGAATTTTTTTTTAACATCTTTATTGGAGTATAATTGCTTTATAATGGTGTGTTAGTTTCTGCTTTATAACAAAGTGAGTCAGCTATACGTATACATATAACCCTATATCTCCCCTCCCATGCATCTCCCTCCCACCCTCCCTATCCCACTCCTCTAGGTGGACACAAAACACCAAGCTGATCTCCCTGTGCTATGTGGCTGCTTCCTACTAGCTATCGATTTTACATGTGGTAGTGTATATATGTCCATGTCACTCTCTCACTTTGTCACAGCTTACCCTTCCCCCTCCCCATATCCTCAAGTCCATTCTCTAGTAGGTCTGTGTCTTTATTCCTGTCTTACCCCTAGGTAATGTTCTTCATGACATTTTTTTCCCTTAAATTCCATATGTATGTGTTAGCATACGGTATTTGTCTTTCTCTTTCTGACTTACTTCACTCTGTATGACAGACTCTAGGTCTATCCACCTCATTACAAATAGCTCAATTTCGTTTCTTTTTATGGCTGAGTAATATTCCATTGTATATATGTGCCACATCTTCTTTATCCATTCATCCAATGATGGACACTTAGGTTGTTTCCATCTCCGGGCTATTGTAAGTAGAGCTGCAATGAACATTCTGGTACATGACTCTTTTTGGATTATGGTTTTCTCAGGGTATATGCCCAGTAGTGGGATTGCTGGGTCATATGGTAGTTCTATTTGCACTTTTTTAAGGAACCTCCATACTGTTCTCCACAGTGGCTGTATCAATTTACATTCCCACCAACAGTGCAAGAGGGTTCCCTTTTCTCCACACCCTCTCCAGCATTTATTGTTTCTAGATTTTTTGATGATGGCCATCCTGACCGGTGTGAGGTGGTACCTCATTGTAGTTTTGATTTGCATCTCTTTAATGATTAGTGATGTTGAGCATCCTTTCATGTGTTTGTTGGCAATCTGTATATCTTCTTTGGAGAAATGTCTATTTAGGTCTTCTGCCCATTTTTGGATTGGCTTGTTTGGTTTTTTTTGATACTGAGCTGCATGAGCTGCCTGTATATTTTGGAGATCAATCCTTTGTCAGTTGCTTCGTTTGCTAATATTTTCTCCCATTCTGAGGGTTGTCTTTCATCTTATTTATTGTTTCCTTTCCTGTGCAAAAGCTTGTAAGTTTCATTAGGACCCATTTGTTTATTTTTGTTTTTATTTCCATTACTCTAGGAGGTGGATCAAAAAATATCTTGCTGTGATTTATGTCAAAGAGTGTTCTTCCTGTGTTTTCCTCTAAGAGTTTTATAGTGTCTGGTCTTACATTTACGTCTCTAATCCATTTTGAGTTTATTTTTGTGGATGGTGTTAGGGAGTGTTCTAATTTCATTCTTTTACATGTAGCTGTCCAGTTTTGCCAGCACCACTTATTGAAGAGGCTGTCTTTTCTCCATTGTATATTCTTGCCTCCTTTACCAAAGATAAGGTGACCATATGTGTGTGGGTTTATGTCTGGGCTTTCTATCCTTTTCCATTGATCTATATTTCTGTTTTTGTGCCAGTACCATACTGTCTTGATTACGGTGGCTTTGTAGTATAGTTTGAAGGCAGGGAGCCTGATTCCTCCAGCTCCATTTTTCTTTCTCAAGATTGTTTTGGCTATTTGGGGTCTTTTGTGTTTCCATACAAATTGTGAAATTTTTTGTTCTAGTTCTGTGAGAAATGCCATTGGTAGTTTGATAGGGATTGCATTGAATCTGTAGATGGCTTTGGGTAGTATAGTCATTTTCACAGTGTTGATTCTTCCAATCCAAGAACATGGTATATCTCTCCATCTGTTTGTATCATCTTTAATTTCTTTCATCAGTGTCTTATAGTTTTCTGCACACAGGTCTTTTGTCTCCCTAGATAGTTTTATTCCTAGGTATTTTATTCTTTTTGTTGCAATAGTAAATGGGAGTGTTTCCTTAATTTCTCTTTCAGATTTTTCATCACTAGTGTATAGGAATGCAAGAGATTTCTGTGCATTAATTTTGTATCCTGCTACTTTACCAAATTCACTGATTAGCTCTAGTAGTTTTCTGGTAGCATCTTTAGGATTCTCTATGTATAGTATCATGTCATCTGCAAACAGTGACAGTTTTACTTCTTCTTTTCCGATTTGGATTCCTTTTATTTCTTTTCCTTCTCTGATTGCTATGGCTAAAACTTCCAAAACTATATTGAATAATGGTGGTGAGATTGGGCAGCCTTGTCTTGTTCATGATCTTAGTGGAAATGGTTTCAGTTTTTCACCATTGAGGATGATGTTGGCTGTCCGTTTGTCATATATATCCTTGATTATGTTGAGGTAAGTTCCCTCTTTGCCTACTTTCTGGAGGGTTTTTATCATAAATGGGTGTTGAATTTTGTTGAAAGCTTTCTCTGCATCTATTGAGATGACCATATGGTTTTTCTCCTTCAATTTGTTAATATGGTTTATCACATTGATTGATTTGTATATATTGAAGAATCCTTTCATTCCTGGGATAAACCCTACTTGATCATGGTGTATGATCCTTTTAATGTGCTGTTGGATTCTGTTTGCTAATAGTTTGTTGAGGATTTTTGCACCTATGTTCATCAGTGATATTGGCCTGTAGTTTTCTTTTTTTGTGACATCCTTGTCTGGTTTTGGTATCAAGGTGATGGTGGCCTCGTAGAATGAGTTTGGGAGTGTTCCTCCCTCTGCTATATTTTGGAAGAGTTTGAGAAGGATAGGTGTTAGCTCTTCTCTAAATGTTTGATAGAATTCGCCTGTGAAGCCATCTGGCGAGAGTTTGAGAAGGACAGATGTTAGCTCTTCTCTAAATGTTTGATAGAAGTCACCTGTGAAGCCATCTGGTCCTGGGCTTTTGTTTGTTGGAAGATTTTTAATCACAGTTTCAATTTCAGTGCTTGTGATTGGTCTGTTCATATTTTCTATTTCTTCCTGATTCAGTCTTGGAAGGTTGTGCTTTTCTAAGAATTTGTCCATTTCTTCCAGGTTGTCCATTTTATTGGCATATAGTTGCTTGTAGTAGTCTCTCATGATCCTTTGTATTTCTGCAGTGTCAGTTGTTACTTCTTTTTCATTTCTAATTGTATTGATTTGAGTCTTCTTCCTTAATTTCTTGATGAGTCTGACTAATGGTTTATCAATTTTGTTTACCTTCTCAAAGAACCAGCTTTTAGTTTTATTGATCTTTGCTATCGTTTCCTTCATTTCTTTTTCATTTATTTCTGATCTGATCTTTATGATTTCTTTCCTTCTGCTAACTTTGGGGTTTTTTTTTTGTTCTTCTTTCTCTAATTGCTTTAGGTGTAAAGTTGGGTTGTCTATTTGAGATGTTTCTTGTTTCTTGAGGTAGGATTGTATTGTTATAAACTTCCCTCTTAGAACTGGTATGCTGCATCCCACAGGTTTTGAGTCGTCGTGTTTTCATTGTCGTTTGTTTCTATGTATTTTTTGATTTCCTCTTTGATTTCTTCAGTGGTCTCTTGGTTATTTAGTAGTGTACTGTTTAGCATCCATGTGTTTGTATTTTTTACAGATTTTGTCCTGTAATTGATATCTAGTCTCATACTGTTGTGGTTGGAAAAGATACTTGATACAATTTCAGTTTTCCTAAATTTACCAAGGCTTGATTTGTGACCCAAGATATGATCTATCCTTAGAATTTCTTTTGAGAGAAGCAGCTGCTATGTCTTAAAAGAACCTAGAAAACCAATGATCCTGATGGTGTTGAAGGCAAGCCAGTTTGATCAGATAACACCACTGCTTTCCCTCTAGTTCAGCAGCAAGGTGGCTCAGAAGGGAGGACCTGTAAGACTTCCAGGTGAAACCAATGCTGATTTGCAGCTGGAAACAGAACGTTTTACATGCCAGCAAGGCTGTAACCCTGACTGCACAGCTCAGGATTCTCCAACGTGGATGGGTGCTCTGGGCGTCCTCCCAACCATGCTGTTTCCTCCAGAACACAGCCCATCGTGCACCCAGCCCTGCCCTGGCCAAGCACATGCCTCCATGGGATGGTGAAAGTCTGGGGGACCATGTACCTTTTTCTTTGAGCCTGCTCCACTTGCTGTGAGTTTGTACCCATTCCCTGCTCAACCACAACAAAGACAAGTTCAGTGTCTAGCAGCACACAGGTTCTCCGAGGAGATCTGAGGTGAAAGCAAGGAACTAGGCATTTCCCAGCTGGAGGAGAAAGTCCAGATGCCTCATTCAGCCCAATCTTGTCTCCAGCTTCTCTTCACTGTTACCTCCCATACTTCAGCACATGGTCCACAGTGGGTTTCAACCCTAAACATAGAGCAAATACTCCCCACTCCCTCCATCAGAGGGTTCTCTTGCTTGGAACGACCTCCCAGACACCCCCCCCCAACCCTCCCCATCTCAAAGGCACAGTTTGAGCTCCCCTCCTCTGTGAAGCCTCCACCTCTTCCTCTGAACACACGATTCCAAGTGTCTACAATATCCACTGGCCTCATGATATCTCTTGTATTGTGGTCTAACTTAGGATTTCTGTCTTGTTTCCCGAACTACACTATAAGCTTCTTGAGAGAAGGGGTCATGGTTATTCCAAAAAGTATACTGCCCAAAGCATGGAAAGGGGTTCAGTAAATATTTGCTTAAAGAAGGAAAGAGGGAAGAGAAGGAAAGAAGAAAGGAAGGCAATACACCTACCTTGTCAATGATTCTCTAGGCACTGCCTTCTGACGGGATTTTTTTCCCCTTTCTTTCTTAAACTAAGCTTTATAATGGTTTGTCACTGGTAGAACTTCTCAGTCTCCCAAAGAGATCAAAGGAACTCTGGCTTCTTCTCTCCCCTCCCACTGGTTTTTCAGATGATAACCAGATACTATTCAAGACTGGGGCGTGGAGAGACCTACAGCAGAGACTGGGAAGAGAGACACATCCGAGTCGGGGCAAAGTGTGCAAAGGACTCAGCGGGAGAAATGGGGACCAGCTTCCTTCCTGCAGATGGGTCTGCAGGAGAAGAGTACCATCCATTGTACCCAGCAACGGAGTGGCAGAGGGTCTACCTCTGAAACTGGCAGCTCACCCAGGCCCAAGATTTTGGTCACCTCACTCTCACACGTGGTGTTTCCCACTCTGCCTTGGGTTCTCCACTCCTGGCCACAGACAGCGCAGCCCCTCCATCCTGGCCCTTCACCTTGGTGGCTGGGCCTGGCCAAGCAGTGAACTAGCACCTCCCCCACTTCTCCTGGCCTCGGCACATGACAAGGAGGGGATTTCCTTTGGGGCCTTAACGAGATTATTCTCTTGCCCCATGTCAGCTGGCTGGGAGAGTCTTCAGTAGTTTCATTTCCCTCATTTGGAATGTAGTTTTTAAGAACCAAAAACCAAAAACGGAAAGAGGAGAGGGCACCACCCACACTGGTACTACTCAAACCCTCATGATGCCAGTCCTGGAAAAGCTTAGGGGTCAATGCAAAGACTGAGGGCAAGTGAGGCTGGCTTGGCTTAAGGTCCTTCCCGGCATGTTTACTCCTCTTCTCTAACTACCTGAGTGAGGGGGCAGATCTCCAATCCTGAGGTCACTTCCTCTTGCTCCTTGTTGCCCAAGCAGGTGGGGACTTAAGCAGTTCACAAAGCTCTCCCGGGATAATGAGTCCATGGCCTCCCTCAGCCACTAATTCCAGTGACTGATGTCTGGGGGACACTGCCTCTTCCTTTTCTGGAAACACTGACCATATCAACATTTGATAAAGATTTCACGTTGTACAAAGATAACAAAATGCTTACAGAAGTATAATGTCAGTGTCAGGGCAGAGGCGGCAGTAGGACATCAAGGGAGAGGGGCACCCACAACTAACCATGGTTCAGTTCAGGGCAAAATGGAAGGAAATCATGGAAAAACAGGAATGAGGTGCTGGGAGAGTCATGGGAGGAAGAGAGCACAACTGGTGGAGACTTCCAGGAAAGCTTTCGGGAAGAGGTGGCCTCTGAACTGGATCCTCATGCGACGGGACTGGGCATGAAGTCAGACTGAAGAAGAGATAAAGATGATGATGATTTAGAGGATGAGATAAAGCCAGGTCAAGGAGGAGACACTGTACGAGTGATGATGGTATCTCTTTGCATCTTCTCAGGATCTTGTTCATGGTTTTGTCCAGTGCTGCCCAAGGGGCTTCATCATTTACAAGTCACAGTTCTGCCCTTCCCCTGGGGCAGTGAGTCCTGGCTGGCTGGGACTATAGTTTATTCACATTTGTATGTATCCCCAGCAATACCTAGTCTAGCATCTAGTATGTGCTCAGTGAAGGTTTCTTAAATGAATGAAGGTTAGAGCAGTCGGACAGGTGGAGGACTTGGGAAAAGTCACTTGCTGGTCATCGAGAAATCATTTTTCATGATTGACAAATCTAAATCCCATTCCTTACCATGGGCTTATGGCCTGCATGATCTGGTCTCCTCTCTGCTCTCTTGGATTTCATACCCTACCACTTTCCTCATCACTTACTCCACTCAAAGCATGAAGTCATCTTTGCAGCCCATTTAAACCAAGCAGGCTTCTGTCTCAGGGTTGTTGCCAGTTTCTCTTTCCTAGGTCCAGAATGCTCTCCTCCTCACCCAGATATCCAAACAGTTCACTCCCTAACTTCCCTGAGGCCTCTGCTCAAATGTCACCTCCTCCAAGAGGCTTTCCCTGATCACACCATCTAAAGTGGCACACACACACACCCCGTCACTTTTCCTTTACTTTACATTTTCTTCACAACATTTTTTTATTCATGTCACTGCCTGATATCTATTATATATTTACTTGCTAATTGTCTGCCTCCCCAACTAGACTGTGTGCTCCTAAGGAAAAGAAATTTGTTTATTAGTTGTTGTATCCCAGTGGCTATAACTGACACATACAGGGGCTTATAAATTTATGTGGACTACATGAATGAGTGAGTGAATGATCTTTAAAAAAAAACAGCTGCAGCAGATTCATGGGGTCAGGAGCCAGGTTGCCAAGTGTTGGTTAATTAGTGACCGGGGGTATGAAAATAAACCCAGGGAGGGACAAATGCTCTTTCAAGAATTAACGTCATGTATGCTAACACATATATATGGAATTTAAGAAAAAAAAAAATGTCATGAAGAACCTAGGGGTAAAACAGGAATAAAGACACAGACCTACTGGAGAACAGATTTGAGGATATGGGGAGGGGGAAGGGTGAGGTGTGATAGGGCGAGAGAGAGACATGGACATATATATACTAACAAACGTAAGGTAGATAGTCAGTGGGAAGCAGCCGCATGGCACAGGGATACCAGCTCGGTTCTCTGTGGCTGCCTGGAGGGGTGGGATAGGGAGGGTGGGAGGGAGGGAGACAAAGAGGGAAGAGATATGGGAACATATGTATATGTATAACTGATTCACTCTGTTATAAAGCAGAAACTAACACACCATTGTAAAGCAATTATACCCCAATAAAGATGTTAAAAAAAAAAAAAAGAATTAACGTCATGATGTAAAATAGATAGCTAGTGGGAAGCAGCCGCATAACACAGGGAGATCAGCTCAGTGCTTTGTGACCACCTAGAGGGGTGGGATAGGGAGGGTGGGAGGGAGACGCAAGTGGGAGGAGATATGGTGATATATGTATACATATAGCTGATTCACTTTGTTATAAAGCAGAAACTAACACACCATTGTAAAGCAATTATACTCCAATAAAGATGTAATTAACGTCACGCGTAGAAAATAAACTTGTTACCAAAGGGGAAAGGATGCAGGAGGGATAAATTAGGAGTTTGGGATCAACATATATGCACTGCTACATATAAAATAGATAAACCACAATAGCACAGAGAACTATGTTCAATATCTTGTAATAATCTATAATGGAAAAGAATCGAAAAAAGAATAGGTAGATATAATGTGGCAATTAAAAAATGATATAAATGAATTATTTACAAAACAGAAACAGACTCACAGATGTAGAAAACAAACTTATAGTTACCAAAGGGGATCCAGGGGTTGGGGGTGGGTGTGGAGAGAGATAAATTAGGAGCCTGGGATTCACATATACAAACTACTATATATAAAATAGGTGAACAACAAGGACCTAATGTATAGCACAGGGAACTATACTCAATATCTTGTAATAACCTATAATGGAAAAGAATCTGGAAAAGTATATATAAAACTGAATGACTATGCTGTTCACCTGAGAATACCATGACATTGTAAATCAACTATATTTCAATAAAAATAAATTTAATTTAATTTAAAAATAATTAAGGTCATGAAGGGAAGGATCAGTATGTGAACACCTTTTGTAAAATGAGATGTGCCATATAAATATACCTCTTTCCTTGGCAGAACAGGCCAGGGGGAGATGAGTGAAATGGGATCAAGTCTCTAAGTGGGGGTTAGCCTTGGCAAAGTGGCAAGCCCTCTGCATGCGGCAGATATCAAGGCAATGTGACAGGGAGAAGGAAAGACTGACCCGAAAGGACTGTTGATCTTTTTTTTTTTTTTTTAGCTTTTCAATGAAAAGTTTATTAGAAGGGCACTTACAGGGGAGAGAGGAGAGACAGGACACAGTTCTTTAACAATACGGGTACACAAAATGTTCATTGCAGCTCTATTTACAATAACCAGGACATGGAAGCAACCTAAGTATCCATCAACAGATGAATGGATAAAGATGTGGCACATATATACAATGGAATATTACTCAGCCATAAAAAGGAACGAAACTGAGTTATTTGTAGTGAGGTGGATGGACCTAGAGACTGCCATACAGAGTGAAGTAAGTCAGAAAGAGAAAAACAAATACCGTATGCTAACATATATATATGGAATCTAAAAAAAAAGAAAGAAAGAAAATGATCAGAAAGACCTAGGGGCAAGATGGGAATAAAGATGCAGACCTACTAGAGAATGGACTTGAGGATATGCGGAGGGGGAAGGGTAAGCTGTGACAAAGCGAGAGAGAGGCATGGACATATATACACTACCAAACGTAAAATAGATAGCTAGTGGGAAGCAGCCACATAGCACAGGGAGATCAGCTTGGTGCTTTGTGACCACCTAGAGGGGTGGGATAGGGTGGGTGGGAGGGAGGGAGATGCAAGAGGGAAGAGATATGGGGACGTATGTATATATATATAACTGATTCACTTTGTTATAAAGCAGAAACTAACACACCATTGTAAAGCAGTTAGACTCCAATAAAGATGTTAAAAACAACAACAACAATAGGGGTACAATGCTTATTAAACAGGTGCTCTGCCCTTAAGATAAAAGTTAGAAAAATCTAAAACACTATAAATACATACATGCTTTTTACAAAGGTATTAAAAGGTCAGGCTGGCTGAGAAGGGAAGGTAATCAACATCCTCCGCGTTCTTTTTCCCCACCCAAATGGGAGTCCTGCCCAGAACATCCTAGTTGCAACAGCAGCTGAGGGTGAATGAAGGCTTCCTGGAGGAAGATGACTCCATCCCTCTGTACAGTTCTCACCCCTAGGAAGGGAGAGAGGCTTGGTTCAGAGGCCCCCGTGTAAGGGCCTGTATTCGACTCTGAGCTGCCCGTGATCACATGCTGCCACGTGGGGAGCCAGCCTGGGTCGGTGGTTCCAGATGCTGAGCCCAAAAGCCACTAGACCCTCTACCAGTATTCGAAACTGGCTGTGCCCCGTCTCCTCCCAGCCACTGTCCTTGGGAGGAGAGCCTTTTCCAACATTCTTCAAAAAATTAAATAGTTATCTGTCTTGAACGGTTTTAAGAAATTATTACACAAATATAAAAACACCAGAATGCTCGAGCATACGTTACTTTAGCATAAAAAAAAAATTACAGGACCACCTGAGAGAATTTCTCAATCCAGTTTACGCAACAGGAGAGTTTTTCCATGTGACAGCTGTGCTTCTGAAAGGCTGCCTGTTGATCATGGTTAGCTGTTGATCATCCTCATTTGTAAGGACCCACTTGTAAAACAGCGGGAAATGTGTGAGGGACCTGGTCTGCACTATTGCATAACAGCAGTGGGCAGTCCAGGCCTGGTGGAGGAGAGAGGTATCTTGACACAAAACCTACAGTAAGAGCTACCTTCCACCCAGGCACGTACATTGTCCCTCAACAACTCCATTTAAGTAGGTACTAATGGCCTCAACTTACAGAAGAGAAAATTGGGCTCAGATTGATCACATACTGTGGGCCTTTTGCCCAAGGCCACATAGCGGAAGCTTGTTTTTAGTAACAGTTACTGGTTTTTTTTAAAAAGTTTCTGGGGCTTCCCTGGTGGCACAGTGCTTGCAAGTCCGCCTGCCGACGCAGGGGACACGGGTTCGTGCCCCAGTCCTGGAAGATCCCACATGCCGCGAAGCGGCTGGGCCTGTGAGCCATGGCCGCTAAGCCTGCTCGTCTGGAGCCTGCGCTCCACAATGGGAGACGCCACAACAGTGAGAGGCCCGCATACCGCAAAATAAATAAATAAATAAATAAATAAATAAAATAAAACGTTTCTGATTATAAAAGTATTACCTAGATGCTGGAAGCCTAAAAAGAAGAAAATCCGCCACAGAGACAACTCACTGTTAACATTATGGTGTATTGCAGGCCCAGCTTTTTTTAATGCATGTGCTCTACATGCTTTTTAAAAAACAATGTTGAGATCAGAGTCCACATGCTCTTTTGTAAGTTTACATACATAATCTGTAACATTGGAATTGCTTTCCTACGTCCCTAAATGTCCATGGACATGATTTTGATTCGTTCTATGCTATTCTGCCACTTAGATGTGAATAGTTAATTATCCAGGTCTTTTTTTTTTTTTTTTTTTTTTGTGGTACGCAGGCCTCTCCCTGCTATGGCCTCTCCCGTCGTGGACCGCAGGCTCCGGACGCGCAGGCTCAGCAGCCATGGCTCACGGGCCCAGTCGCTCCGTGGCATGTGGGATCTTCCCGGACCGGGGCACGAACCCGTGTCCCCTGCAGCAGCAGGCGGATTCTCAACCACTGCACCACCAGGGAAGCCCCAATCCAGGTCGATTTTGTGTGGCATTACAGTACAGGTCCAAAATTCCTTATCATAAAATGTTGGGACCAGAAGTGTTTCAAAAATCACAATTTTTCATGGTTACATGGTACATATACCATATATTACATAATTCTTCCACAAGGATCTAGAACTATACCCTAAGTCAATACATTAATATTTTGGCAACAAACATAAATATTCACATTAAATGAGGAAAAGATAAACAAAATAGGCTTTTGTCAGTTCACAGGTTTTGCAACCAAATGAGTTTGTGCCAAACTCACCAAAAAAGCCTTTAGTTTTCAGAGTTTTTTGGAGTTCAGAATTGTGGACTTCAAATCAGGATTTGAAGCTGGCTGGTCCCACATCCTGGCCATGCTTCCCAAGAGCTGTGGCATGCTAGAATGGCAGCAGAATGAAAAGCATAACCGCAAGGCAAGGTTCTGGCTGCTCAGGAGGCAAAAGAAGCCAACAGGTGGTGGTGAGATTCCTGGAACAGAGAGGGGCTGCAGGCCTGGAGGTCAGCTGTAGAAGCAGGGTCCTCAGGAGTGAGGGAGTGCCTGGGGGAGGAGGAGGTGTCAGTGACTGACACCAGAGAGGCCTTGGCAGTGGGGCAAGGTGCAAACTGCCACAAAGCAGAGGTCAAAAGCCCCTCAATTCATTCCGCATCACCTACCCCCAGAAGTTCTACACGTCCAGGATAAGACCTCCAAAGTGTCCTCCTGGGCCTCCTGAGACCCTGGGAGGGAGGAAAAAAGGGTGGAAGGCTCGGAAGCGGCAGCTGTGGGAGAAGGAGCACAACCTTGTTGATTTCATAGAGGCCGAGGGCAGTGGGCCGTGTTCTCTTTCCTGTTCCCTGTCAAGTGTGGTTTGCTGTCAGGTGGTAGCAGACTCAGCCACAGTCAAGGGAGGGAGGGGGGAGAGGCCCCTGGAGAGCGAGAGGCCCTGAATCTGGAAGGTTATTTGCTCGAGCTGCTTTCAGCTGGCGAGCAGAATGAATGGTGGGGACTGGGGTTCTGGGTGGTGCAAGGCACGCTGGGAAGTGTGGGTTTTAATTCACAGTTGGGTAATTTAGCCACAAGCTGGGGGCAGGTCGGGGTCGACAGGGTCAGGGGAGGCTGACAAGATGGAAACAGGGAGGTGTGATCTTTTTGTTTTCCTCACACCATCAGACCAGAGGAAGACTGACCTATTAGACCAATTATTATCAGCCAGGCAATGAGTTCAAAGTCTGAACTTTGAAGTGTCTAAAGTGTTTAAAGTGTCTAAAACCCTTCACCACTCTGAAGGAGACTCTCCCTATTTATTGCTTCCTGTCTTAACTACCAACATTGGTCACACCAGTGATGCAATTCCCATAGACGTCTGGCAAATTCCCTAGAACAGGAGTCTATTCTTCTCTGCCAGGTTATCATCACCACCTTATCGGGGATTTCACTAAAGACTCACCTCCTCAAAACCTGCCCCAATTAATCCTCCCCTATTAATGTACTACCTCTACTTAGGTAAAGTGCCACTAATTCTCCCAGAAATCAGATTCTGGGTAACTGAATTACCCAAAACACAGCAGAAAGCTGTCTCAAAACCCAGGTACCTCATCCATGGGATAAGCTGATATTATCATAAATCATAAATATTTAAAGCCATGAGAACAAGGGGTGATAGCAGAGAGAGTAAGAAAAAAAGATGCACATAGGGCTTCCCTGGTGGCGCAGTGGTTGAGAGTCCGCCTGCCGATGCAGGGGACACGGGTTCGCGCCCCAGTCCGGAAGGGTCCCACATGCCACAGAGCGGCTGGGTCCATGAGCCATGGCCACTGAGCCTGCGCGTCCGGAGCCTGTGCTCCGCAACGGGAGAGGCCACAACAGTAAGAGGCCCGCGTACTGCAAAAGAAAAAAAAGATGCACATAAGGACATGCTCTTATAACATGCTCTTATAACTGCTTTTTAGTGCTCTCTGATAGCATCACCTTGCCTTTAAATATAGAGCAGACAGCCCTTCATGGGTCTATAACCCATGAGAGCTCCTCTGTACCACAGTGAACCCCAGCCATTGATGCCCATAAGAAGGCTCTAAGTCATCAAGAACAGACTTATATAAAGAATTCTTACAGCTCAATAATAAAAAGACAATAATCCAATTAAAAATTAGGCAAAGGATATGAACATACATTTCTCCAGAAGATAAACAAATGCCCAATAAGCAAATGAGAAGATGCTCAACAGCTTTTGTCATCAGGGAAATGTAGCTCATAACCACAAACAGATACCACTTCACACCCACAAAGATGGCTAAAATAAAAAAGACAGATAACAAGTACTGGGGAAGTTGGAGAGAAATTGGCACCCTCACATACCACTGATAGGAATGTAAACTGGTGCAGAAACTTTGGAAAACAGCTTGGCCGTTCCTCATGGCGTTTCCATACAAATCAGCTATTTCATTCCTAGGTACCCACCATCCCACCCCACAAATGCAAACATATGTCCACAAAAAAACCTCTATACAAATGTTCATAGCAGCGGTATTAATGATAGCTAACAAGTGGGAATAACCCAAATATCCATTGAGGGAATAAATGAATAAACAAAATGCGGTATATCCATAGGATGGAATGCTACTCAGTCATAAAAAAGAATGAAGTACCAATTCATGCTACAACACGAATGAACCTTGAAAACATTATACTAAGTGAAAGAAGCCAATCACAAAACACCACATAATAGAACCAATTATATGGTTCTATTTATACGAAATGACCAGAATAGGCAAATCTGTAGAAATAGAAAGATAAGTGGTTACCTAGGTCTGGGGATTTGGGGAAAGTTGGGGAGAGAATGCTAATGGGTATGGAGTTTCCTTTTGAAGTGATGATAATGTCCTAAAATTGATTGTGGTGATGGTTGCACAACTCTGTTAATATGCTTTTAAAAAGACATTGAATCATACACTTAATATGTGTTTAGTATATGAGTTGTAACTCAACAAAGCTTTTATATAAAAAATAAAACTAGAAAAAAACCCAGAATCTGTAGACTTAGGTTCTTTTATAAGAATCTTGTATGATTTAAGAATTTTTTTAGAGAATTCCCTGGCAGTACCGTGGTTAGCCTCAGCGCTTTCGTTGCCATGGCCCAGATTCAGTCCCTGATTGGGGAACTGAGATCCCGCAAGCTGTGCAGTGTGGCCAAAAAAAAAAAAAAAAAAAATTAAAAATAATCAGAATTTTAAAAATTAATGCTTACATTGATACTGTCCAGTTATCTGGAAAATACATTTGTGTAAAACATCTTGTTTCCTAACGACTGCACTCTAAAGCAGATGGGATATAGGAGCAGCTATCAACATCTTAATGCTTGAAAAGATTATACTAAGTGACAGAGGGACATAAAATTTTGACCATACTCTCTTGAATTTGTGCAGTTTCTCTTTGCAGATGTTGAATATTTCACATCTACATTTAGCTTTTCAAAGTAAAAAGATTTCAATGTTATTGAACTCTCCCTTTAACACCTGTTTAAATGTTTTGAAGATTTTGAAATTATAGTTTTTTTTTTTTGCAGTATGCGAAGGATCTTGCTGTGATTTATGTCATAGAGTGTTCTGCCTATGTTTTCCTCTAAGAGTTTGATAGTTTCTGGCCTTACATTTAGGTCTTTAATCCATTTTGAGCTTATTTTTGTGTATGGTGTTAGGGAGTGATCTAATCTCATACTTTTACATGTACCTGTCCAATTTTCCCAGCACCACTTATTGAAGAGGCTGTCCTTTCTCCACTGTATATTCCTGCCACCTTTATCACAAGATAAGGTGACCATATGTGCATGGGTTTATCTCTGGCCTTTCTATCCTGTTCCATGATCTATATTTCTGTTTCTGTGCCAGTACTATACTGTCTTGATTACTGTAGCTTTGTAGTATAGTCTAAAGTCAGGGAGCCTGATTCCTCCAGCTCCATTTTTCGTTCTCAAGATTGCTTTGGCTAGTCGGGGTCTTTTGTGTTTCCATACAAATTGTGAAATTTTTTGTTCTAGTTCTGTGAAAACTGCCCGTGGTAGTTTGATAGGGATTGTATTGAATCTGTAGATTGCTTTGGGTAGTAGAGTCATTTTGACAATGTTGATTCTTCCAATCCAAGAACATGGTATATCTCTCCATCTGTTTGTATCATCTTTAATTTCTTTCATCAGTGTCTTATAATTTTCTGCATACAGGTCTTTTGTCTCCTTAGGTAGGTTTATTCCTAGATATTTTATTCTTTCTGTTGCAGTGGTAAATGGGAGTGTTTTATTAATTTCACTTTCAGATTTTTCATCATTAGTGTATAGGAATGCAAGAGATTTCTGTGCATTAATTTTGTATCCTGCTACTTTACCAAATTCATTGATTAGCTCTAGCAGTTTTCTGGTAGCATCTTTAGGATTCTCTATGTATAGTATCATGTCATCTGCAAACAGTGGCAGCTTTACTTCCTCTTTTCCAATTTGGATTTCTTTTGTTTCTTTTTCTTCTCTGATTGCTCTGGCTAAAACTTCCAAAACTATGCTGAATAACAGTGGTGAGAGTGGGCAACCTAAGTGAAAGAAGCCAATCACAAAACACCACATAACAGAACCAATTATATGGTTCTATTTATACGAAATGACCAGAATAGGCAAATCTGTAGAAATAGAAAGATAAGTGGTTACCTAGGTCTGGGGATTTGGGGAAAGTTGGGGAGAGAATGCTAATGGGTATGGAGTTTCCTTTTGAAGTGATGATAATGTCCTAAAATTGATTGTGGTGATGGTTGCACAACTCTGTTAATATGCTTTTAAAAAGACATTGAATCATACACTTAATATGTGTTTAGTATATGAGTTGTAACTCAACAAAGCTTTTATATAAAAAATAAAACTAGAAAAAAACCCAGAATCTGTAGACTTAGGTTCTTTTATAAGAATCTTGTATGATTTAAGAATTTTTTTAGAGAATTCCCTGGCAGTACCGTGGTTAGCCTCAGCGCTTTCGTTGCCATGGCCCAGATTCAGTCCCTGATTGGGGAACTGAGATCCCGCAAGCTGTGCAGTGTGGCCAAAAAAAAAAAAAAAAAAAAAAAAAAAAAAAAAAAATTTTAAAAAATAAAGAGTCCTGTTTGGTTCAGCTGTCCAGTTATCTGGAAAATACATTTGTGTAAAACATCTTGTTTCCTAACGACTGCACTCTAAAGCAGATGGGATATAGGAGCAGCTATCAACATCTTAATGCTTGAAAAGATTATACTAAGTGACAGAGGGACATAAAATTTTGACCATACTCTCTTGAATTTGTGCAGTTTCTCTTTGCAGATGTTGAATATTTCACATCTACATTTAGCTTTTCAAAGTAAAAAGATTTCAATGTTATTGAACTCTCCCTTTAACACCTGTTTAAATGTTTTGAAGATTTTGAAATTATAGTTTTTTTTTTTTGCAGTATGCGGGCCTCTCACCGCCGTGGCCTCTCACCGCCGTGGCCTCTCCCGCCGTGGAGCACAGACTCCGGATGCACAGGCCCAGCGGCCATGGCTCACGGGCCCAGCGCTCCGTGGCACGTGGGATCCTCCCGGATGGGGACACGAACCCGCATCCACTGCATCGGCAAGCGGACCCTCAACCACTGTACCACCAGGGAAGCCCTAGATTTCTTCTTTAAAATACAATCATTTAGGAATTCCCTGGGTGTCCAGTGGTTAGGACTCTGCACTTCCACTGTCAGGGTCCAGGTTTAATCCCTGGTTGGGGAACTAAGATCCCACAAGCCACATGGCCTCCCAAAAAAGATCATGAATATATATTAATTATATTACTGTTTTATGTTAAACAGTTATTATAAGTATAATATAAAGATAAATATAAGTATATAAATACTAATACATTTATATAATTTAAATATACAATTAATTGTATAATACTATATTTCAGAAAACTCTGGGCAGCTGGTATTCCTTGTTAAAGAGAAAGGGGTCCTCATCCTTTTGAGAACAGAAATGGCTCCCTTCTTCTGTTTGGGGAAAAGAGGATTACGTACCTAGGACTTGGTTCTGTAATAGTCAATATTTGCTGGGCTGTTTTTGAGGGGTGCTTAGTACCCAAACCCCCTTCCTATTAGGGGAGCCTTTTCTTGCATGGTCTTGGTAGGAAACAGAGCCTTTTCCCTAGGAAATTAGAATATGATTGCACAATCCAGGCTCCACCATCTGAATCTATGCCAAGAACCATGGGTCTGGAGCAAGCGATGCAAAGAAGCTGACTGCTCCAGAGGTGGCGGCAGCAGCTCCTGATGTCTGGAGCAGTAGTGGCAACAGTGCCGGGGACAGGGTTTTGCAGCCACAGTGATGCAGCCTTCCAACCAGGCTGTCCCCATGGCATGACCATGGCAGTGGTTACAGCTGCCCACCTCCCCCTGGTGCTGCCCACTTGCTCATCTGGATCTCCAGCCACATTCACATCCACCTACAATCATTCCAAGAACTCCTTTCCTGCTCAAGTGAGCCAGAATCAGCTTCTGTTGCTTGCAGTCAAGAACCCCGACTCATTCTCCAAATGGGAAAAAGAAAATTCAAAAAAACTCTTGAAGTTGAAAAAGGTGATGGGCAAAGGAGGAGAAGCAGGGGGATAAAGGAGGTATTGGGATTTGGAAAGGTAAATAAGCTTTTTCCCGGAATTAGCATAAAGCAGTGACAGCAACAAGTCTTATTAGAGTAAGACAGTACCTGCAACTGTGAGCAAAGCTGCTGGACTCTCAGGAAACCAGGATTGTAATTCAATTAGCACAAGTCAGGAATTATAGTCCACTACCCTAGGAGGATTTCACTCAAGTGACAGAGTGACAGAATTATTTTCAGAGAGAGTAGTGTCTGATATTCTGAGATGATGTTTTTTGGTGGGTAAGGATAAGTTAGACCTGGAAACACGTAAAAGAACAGAAGTTAAATGTTAGCCCAAAACTTGATAATAATATAGGAAGAACTGAAATATTTGAAGCAAGTCAAAAATATCAGTGAAAATATTAACAAGCAATAAATTTTTACAGGTGAAATAATGTCAGACCAAACATAAAAATAAGAATTGAGAGAATTGGATTATGATTATGTGTGATAGAAATGCTTATAGTTTGGATTATAATTACTACTTAAGCTATTCTGAAATTACAATTCTATATAACTTTAATAACAAATATTATAATTGGCATTATTAATAAGAAAGTAATACTTTCTAAGTACATAGTGGTTTATGGATTAAATTTAGTAACACTGAATTTAAGGTTGTTTCAATGAAATGATACTTTTTCCATCTTAGGATCCCTTCAATCATACGGATTGGCTGAATATAATTAATAGAAAGTTTGTAAAATAAACAGATTCGTATAGGCTTTGTTCCATGCTAGGCACAAACTGGATGATTATCAACAGAAATGAGCTGCTCAGTAGTTGTGTGGTCTCTCTGTGCCTCAGTTTCCTCATTCTATGAATTCTACTTTGTAGAATTGTTCTGAAAGGACTAAATAAGTTAATACCGTAAGCTCTTAGAACAGGGCCTGAGTATACTAAGAACTCAGTAAGCGTTAGTTGTTTTTATTGTGATTATTGGTATTTTTATTACTTGGGGTAAAGTCAGATGTATTCTAAATGGCTATGGAAAGGAAAGCAGGCTTGGGCAGCAAGTTAGTTGAAACAAGATGACTTAAAAAACCCAAAAGGCAAGGCATTCCCACAACTGACCTAAATTTAGAAAAAATAAAAACAAAAATAAAGAGAACAGAACTGTTTAAAGGAGGATCCACAGGAAGTAACCTTTCTGCTCGGAAACCCAACACCAACCTCAAGTGGTCCCCAGAGGTGTGCCACCCTTATCCTTCTGCCAGCCAAGTCTGTAATGAGTGCAAAGTGGTCCACAGGCGGGGGGAAACAAAGGTGTTTAAGAAAAGCCTCTCTGTGTGACTTGTGAGGGGAGAGGATGAAGACATCCTGGGAGGTAACCAAGGAACCCTGTTAGGTAACCCTAGGAAGGGCTTTAGTAAGGAAAACTCCACAACCAAGAGGGTGTCGCGTGGTAGGTCACAAGGATCAAAAGATGAGGGTGGAAGAAGCGGAGAGATGCAGGAAGCCTGCTGCGGTGTGAATGATCACAGCTCCTACAACCAGACGCAGGAAGTGGGGCACAGCCTCTCCACGTCACAAAAGCGGCATAGAGACGGGAAGATGCTGGTGGGAAGAGCGCTTCCTCAGGCCGGCTGGAAGTCTACACAGCTCAAACCAGCCCGGGTGATAAGCTCTTTTAACCCAACACAGAACGTGGCCTCTGGAGTCTGACTCTGGCACCGGTGTCCATGCTCTACCACCTGCCAGGTGGGTGAACTTGAACAAGATATTAGCTTCCCTGGGCCTCAGCTTCCTCATAGGAAAGATGCCTTTCACACAGCAAGAGCTCCATAGACTTTAGCTAGTATTATTGCTTGCTGACAATTTCATCTTCCAAAGAGTGGAGGAAGTAATAAGGGGAACTGCCACTCTAAACCTAAATTTGGCCAAAAGGAGGAATTGGTTGGCAGATTGGAAGTGACAGGAACCTTGGGAGAGAGCAACTGTGTCTTCTTGAAGTTTGCAATAGTGAGAGAAATGGTAGGACAGAAATGGTTAGATGTGCTCCCCAGATTTTAACAATTAGAAGATACCACGTCTTGAAACTTTAGAAAGATGCTCAAGAATCTGGTACCTGAAGAACATCTTCCTTACCTGTGAAATTTCAAGTCAGTGAAAAAAGGGGAAGGGACTTAAAGAAATCATACAGTTACATATATATTTGTTTATTTGATTGTAAGAGAAAGTAAGCCTAAGATGGACATGGTGGAGCAGAGCCGCTGATGAGCCCAAGAAGGTGGAACAAATGCCTAACGTGCTTTTGAGAAGGTGAAAGCCTCACATGAATTGAGACCTGTAAAGGGCTTCATAAGTCATATTCAAAGCAAAAAAGGGATACACTATTTGTGGTCAATGTCATGTTGGTGGGTGACAAAGAGAAAGCAGAACTCAATTTGTATTTTGCTTCTGTTTTCTCTGTCACAGGGAATGTTCTTAGAACAGAAAAGCCCAGAGGAAAGTTAACCCGAGGTGGGAGGGAAAATTGCAAAAGACAACCCCACTGTTTCTATATGAATTCCAAGAATCTGACAAGAGAAGTTATTTTCCAGGGCTTCCCTGGTGGCACAGTGCTTGAGAGTCCGCCTGCTGATGCAGGGGACATGGGTTCGTGCCCCGGTCCGGGAAGCTCCCACATGCCACGGAGCAGCTGGGCCTGTGAGCAATGGCCACTGAGCCTGCGCGTCCGGAGCCTGTGCTCCGCAACGGGAGAGGCCACAACAGTGAGAGGCCCGCGTACCACAAAAAAAAAAAAAAAAAAAAAAAGAGAAATTATTTTCCAGACTGCGGGGAGACTTGCAGGTGAATTATCCTTGAGGCATTGTCTAAATGACAGACCTCTGGAGACAGACACATTACAATTTTCAAAACAGTGAGAAAGTTCACTTCTACACATCACAAGCCATTGTATTTATTGCCAGTCCCAGAATCAAAATGGATTATTAATGAGATGGCTCATGGGCACCTCAAAGAGGCAGTCGTCACTAGGGGGCCAGAGAATATTTCCATCCCTGCCATTTTGTCCCCAAGGAGGTTTTCAATGCCAACATTTCAAATGAATGATACTAACATTGATAAATTTTCATCAGGAATGTGTTTTCTGGAACAAACACCATGAAATCAATTTAATTCCTTGATCATCTTTCTATGACACTCATTTGAAACATTTCCATTTTTCTCTTTACTCAACTGAAATGTTTTTCACTAGGATCAATTCTTTTTCATTTAAATTTTTAAATTTAGTTTTGTCTCATTTCTTGGTTTCTTTACCTGTATCAGATCTGTATCAAATTTTACTAAAGTTTCTGCCATGTTCAGTGACACTGTGATTGTCCCATCATCCCCCATCCATTTCCTTATTCCTGGTGGGTACCCCAACTTTGGTCCGGTAACCGTATATCCACTAGGCAATCCAGGGGATTTGAGGAAAGTTAACTCCACCCCTAGCTTAAAAAGGACCATGGCTCAAGCCAGGGCTCATCAGCAAAATCCCAACTCCAGTGAACTGTTATTATTGCAGGGGTAGGATGTGACCTAATTCAGGCTAGTGAGGCTGGAAAATAACTTTTGGTGGGGTGTTCTGGGAAAGCAGTTCTCTTCTCTTCCATTGACTAGTGTGATATGAAGTTGTGAAGCTGGGAAGCACTGCAGCCATTTCATTGCCATGAGGGAAGCCTGGCTGAGGGCTAAGCCACCACATAGAGGAGGACAGGACCTATAGGTCTCCATGGAAACTGAACGGAAGCCCTGATCAAACTACATCTGAAAGAGCTATTTATGGACTTCACAGTTATACAAGCCATTAAATCTCCGCCACTCCCCCTTTTTAGCCAATTTAGTTGAACTTTCTGTTCCTTGCAACTGAAAATGCCTTAGCTGATACACCCACTGTGGATTTTCTTTATGGCTCTTGTTTCTATCAAGTCCAGATTTTCTGACTCAAATTTTACAGGCCTTAATTTTGTCTAGAAGATTTTTATTTTTTAATTTTTAGCTAAAACAAATTTTTAAATGTTTCGGTATAAGCGGTTTTTTCGGTTTAATTTTCTGTTGATTGTGTCTACCAGTGATATTCATTATGAATTAGATAAAAGATTAAAGATAGTTTATATTTATTTCTTGACTAATCCATGAGGATACTGCAAACAATGAGTTAGTACAAAGGAGAGAGAGAGAGATTGCTGCAGGCATAATGTAAGAACCTAAATGTATGCTTTATTCAAAGGGGATTTGGATATGCTATTTGGGGTTGGGGTTAGAAGACTAAGCAGCTATTTAGAACTTCAGCACCCTCTAAGCCTGAGACCATGATTTTATGAAGGTTAAACTACACAGTGAAACATCTGGGGAAGGATTTGTTCCTAGGTGGGCAGTACCACTGGTAGTTCTGGTTCAGGACTTCTGCTGTACAATGTCTTTGTGTGATTAGAAGAGATACACAGCCCACATGTAAAACGGAGGCGAGATTTCCACCTCCACTCCTCCCCTCTGCTCAGTGTTCTTTTGCAGGGATCCAGCACAACTATATAGTGTGGTCCTCAGCTTGTCAGAGGCTTTGGTCCCTGGGCCACATGATTAGGAGCACCAGCTGAGGGATCCAGAGTCTCAGAGTCATCAGTCTGCTCCTCAAAGGGTTATACACTGAGGACAAAGCAATGACTGGCTGAATAAGCTGGCTCAGGACTGTGTAGCCTCTAAAGAGCTGGGCAAAGATGAAGAGACCTAAGCATTGGTCTGACAGTCCCAAAAGTGAGTCCAGAGCTGCAGGATGAGATCAGCCAAGAAGAGAGTCTATGTTAGCAGCAACCAAGGAAGGGATGTGTCCACTGCTGCTCTGCCTGGAAGATGACTCCAATCATCCCAGGCCCCTTATCTGCATGTTTCTTATCAGTCTCTGCCCCAACTCAGTCCTCTGTGCCCTCTGCATCTAGATCAAAATGAAAACATTCCCTGCCTCTACAAGAGCTGGGAAGTGCCCTGGTAACCAGGATCCTTGCAAGAGTTGTGAAGCAAGGCAATGTGTTTCTCTGTAACACCATGGGAACCCCAGATGGCTGGTGGGTCCACAAGGGAATCTTAATCTTCTCTATGCTACACACCCCTCTTGTTGTCTGGAAAAGCCTGTGGACTCCTCAGAATCCACGTGTGTCTGTGTGTGTGTGTTTAACATTTTAAAAAATTGAGGTATAGTTGACTTAAATGTTGTGTTAGTTTCTGGAATACAGCAAAGTGATTCAGTTTTATATATATATATATATATATATATATATATATGTATATATACATACATTCTTTTTTATATTCTTTTCCATTGTGGCTTATCACAGGATGCTGAATATAGTTCCCTGTGCTATACAGTAGGACCTTGTTGCTTATCCATTCTATATATAATAGTTTGCAACTGCCAACCCCAAACTTCCAATCCATCCCTCCCCACCTCCCCTCCCCCTTGGCAATCACAGGTCTGTTCTCTACGTCTGTGAGTCTACCTCTATTTCACAGGTAGGTTCATTTGTGTAATATTTTAGCTCAGAATCATGTTTTTAAATGTAGGAAATAAAATAAATAGTGTTATAAAGGAAATAAATATATTGAAATAGAATCCTTATTTACAGACCACTTGGGTCCATGGACCCTAGTTTGGAATCCCCCCCCCAAAAAAAGAGGTAATAATACTATTGAAGGTATTTGTTTTCAGAAGGGTTAACTGAAGTGGAAAATGGAAAGCTAATTTTTTATTTATGTTCAAATTTTATTTTATTGTTAAACATTAAGAGTTTCCTGGTCAGCTCTATTTCAGTCAGCCCATTTCCATCTCTCATATGCCAATATTAACCTCAAAATTTAAGTTTCCCTTAGTGACTTAACATTTCTTAATTTCTGTATTTAAGTCATTTTTGGAATTGACCTCTACTCTCAAATTATACCACCTCTTAGGGTAATGAACTTCACAAGTGTACAATCCTCTGCATGAAGTAATACTTTATTTATTTAATATATCTCCAGGTCAGGATGTGCTCCCAGTACTAATATCCTGTTCTGTAATCTAATGTATAAGTTATTCATTTAAGGATTTTATGGCCAAGCATCAGATTGTGATTTGTCCCCACGTGACTCTTCTAACTCTCACTCTGAGCCCCTTGATCACATTGGTTCCCCTCCTTTAAACTTTTCCTACTTTGCTTGTATTTCTCTTGAGGCATAGCAATCACAAACAAATGTAATTTTCCAAGTGTGAACATATTATGAGTATCAGACAGGATCCCAGAAGCGAAGACTTGGCACATGCAAATCAGGCAATTCGAGGAGGGTTTAATAGAAGGACTAGTACAAAGATGTGGTAGTACAGGAACCCAAGACTTGCCACAAAGGGCTGTTAACATCCCTAGGACTGAGGGGAGGCCACAATGATCAG
Source organism: Lipotes vexillifer (assembly GCF_000442215.2). NCBI lineage: Eukaryota > Metazoa > Chordata > Mammalia > Artiodactyla > Lipotidae > Lipotes > Lipotes vexillifer. Next base: position 1,891,892 of record NW_006792734.1, read on the forward strand.
AATTCAGAAGGCGAGAAGGTCCAAAAGTGACATGGAGAGGATATTTGACCTAGGGAAGCAGCCACCCTGAAGAAACCCTGATAGGAGGGAACCAGGGAAATAAATACCCCAACTGCTCTCTCCTCTCTGCCTCTAATCTCTTGTCAGGGCTCCCAGCTAGGGATCCCACCTAGAAGACAAAGGACACAGAAACGGTTGATGTAGTCAATACAGGTCCACTGCCCTGAGCATAGAGCAGGATGGATAAAGTGTGGAGGGTGGATCCAGAAAGTCAAACGGAATGAATCCGGCCACTGTAGTTCTACACAAGGGTGGAATGAATCATTTTAACTGTTTTTTTTTTTCCTTTTATACTTTTCCAATATGTTGGGGCAACAGTAGCATCTCGGCACGATACGTTCTTAAAGAGCCTTTAATGCCTCTCATTCTTTGTCTTGCAACTTGTCATACTATAAACAGAATTTACGTTATTGTTTCCTAAATATGTTACCAGCCACTTGCTTACACTGAAACCTAAACCTAACCATCAATTTTCTTATTGATAATGTGGTTTCACACAATTTCCCTAC
>NW_006792734.1:1892470-1930492 GCF_000442215.2 Lipotes vexillifer
TTCCCTACAGAATTATTCCCATCAATTTGACTTTTTATTCTAAAACAATTAATATCAGTCTCACTCTTTGCCCATTATTTTTATACCCTCCTCCAGATAATTTACACAAGCATTTTAAAGTACAGTCCGGAATAATCGGGATTCTTTTAATTATTAATGATAAAAACCTAACTCAAACTGGCTTAAGCAAAAAGGGGAATTTATTGATTCATATACTCAAAAAATCTGATTTAAGGCAAACCTGAATCCAAGTGCTCAAATAATGTTTTCAAAAATCTGTCTCTCCAGGTCTCACCCCCATCTTCCTCCATGTGGCCACCCCATCAGGCAGAATCTTCCCAGGTGGCATCTAGAATGGCTACTGGCAGTTCCAGGCCAACATCCTACTAGTTTAGCAATCCCAGCAGAAAGAGGGCCTCTTTCAAAACAGCCCAGCAAAAGTCCCAGGACTGAGTCTCCTTGGTATGACCTGGGGTCAAGTGCTTCTCCCCTCACCATTCACTGTGGCTGGTGATAGAACGTACTGATGTTTGTGGACTGGGTCATATGCTCACTCTTGAAATTCCATCCAAACTATATGAATTAAATGTGGAGGAGGAGTGGCATCCTAAAGAAAATCAGTGCTTTTATCAGAAGAAGAGGGATGGAGCTGGGGCAGATAAGAAATAATGACCATCCTCTTTACAAGTTTAATGTTGATTCCTTGGAAATACTGCAAGCTACACTTCACCCAGAGAAGCCCACTGATCTCCGCCCCTTATTCCTGGTCCCTAAGCCAGCTTCCAACCTACCAGAAAACAGCACTCACATGATCCCAGGTATGTGTAATTGCTTTTAGAATGTACAAAGGTTTTTAAATATGTAAATAGATTACATATAACAAACACATGCATATTTCCCCATGGCAGAGCTTTGGTAGAATAAAATTCCCTCTTGACAGCCTGGTTGTCTTTTCCTGTAGTTGATTATGTTCCTTGAGTTTACTAAAATAACCAGTAGACTTGTGGAGTTGAATCACAGTGTTGGTGAAATAGAAAGAGCCCCGGATAGAGAGGGATAAGACACACATTTCAGATCCAGCTCTGTTGCTAACAATGGGCCCCAGTCTGTTCATTAGTGAAATGAGGTTGGGCGAGACCTCTAAGGTCTATTCTAGTCATTAAGAACTTAGAATTCTATTCTGAGATCTGAATCATCAGAGAAGCAGTGAGATAGGAATGCCACTTATTTAGGGAAGAGAAGTTAAGGTCCTCAGGCTGCAGCTATGGGCCAAAGATGAGAGGAAGAATTGTGGTTCAAGTTTTATAGATTTAAGTTTATGTGCATCAAAAGACACAGTCAACAGTACAAAAAGGAAAACCACTGAATGGTAGAACATATTTGCAAATTATGTATCTGATAAGGATACTATCCAAAATACACAAAGAACTCCTACAACTGTACAACAAAAAACCAAATAGCCCGATTAAAAAATGGGCAAAGGACTTGAATAGACATTCCTCCAAAGGAGACATACAAATGACCAAGAAGAATATGAAAAAAGTGCTCTACATCACTAATCATCAGGGAAATGCAAATCAAAACCATGTAACATCTCACATTCATTAAGATGGTTTTATCAAAAAATAAACAGAAAACAAGTGTTGGCAAGGGTATGAAGATAGTGAAACCCTTGTACTCTGTAGGTGGGAATGTAAAATGGTACAGTCATTATGGAAAATAGGCAGTTTGTCAAAAAATTAAAAATAGAATTACCATATGATCCAGCAATACCACTCTGGATATACAGGAAAAATAATTGAAAGCACAGTCTCTAAGAGATATCTGTACACCTTTGTTCTTAACAGCATTATTCACAATAGCCAAAAGTGGTGGCAGCTCAAGTGTCCATGGGGACAGCTGAATGGATAAGCAAAATGTGGTATAGACATACAATGGATTATTATTCAACCTTAAAAAGGAAGGAAATTTTGACACATGCTACAATATAGATGAACCCGGAAGACATTACGCTAAGTGAGATAAGCCAGTCACAGAAAGACAAATACTATATGATTTCACTTATATGAGGTATTTAAAGTAGTCAAACTCATAGAAACAGAAAGTAGAATGGTGGTTACCAGGGACTGAGGGGAGAGGAAAAAGTGGGGTTGTTTACCAGGTACTAAGTTTCATATTTGCATGATGAAAAAGTTCTGGTAATGGATGGTGGTGATGGCTGCACAAAAATGTGAATATACATAACTACTGAACTGTACACTTTAAAATGGTTAAGATGGTAAATTTTATGTTATGTGTATTTTACTACAATTGAAGCTTTTTTAGAAAGAAGTTTGAAGCTAGAAAGAACCTTAGAGATCTTCTAGTTCAAACCCTTTATTTTACAGATAGGAAAACTGAGGCGCCTTGAGTGTTAAATGATTTATACAAGAACATAACACAGTAACAGAGATGGAACCTCCATCCGTCCCGGCCCTGCCTTTTCTTTTTCTGATCAATTGTGACTTTTAAATACACATCATTTGACATTTGTATAGTGCTATAATACAGCAACCACACAGATTTCTTTCTGGTCACGTAATGGAAAAAACACAATGAAGGGGTCAACACCTAATCCATGGGGTAATCTTAGCATCACCAATAGTAGGACAACAAGACATGTCTCCCAATGTGAGGCAACGTGAAGTCCCAACATCATCGAGGGTATATCCTGGCTAAAAATGTTTAACTTGAATATAATCAAGCCCTAAAATCTAACTTACCATTTATAGGAAATAAAGGGCTTAGAAGAACCAGCTAGAAGAACACTACAACAAGGAAGCAGTCGGATAAATCCAGAAGATGGGATGCTCCCTTCTACTTCTCAGCTTGGATTGAGTATTAGACAATATCAGGAAATTATAATTAATTTTGTTGGGTATTATATTTTGATTTCAGCTCTGCAGGAAAGTATTTTTTATGGTTTAAACATATATACTGTGGGGCTTCCCTGGTGGCGCAGTGGTTGAGAGTCCACCTGCCTATGCAGGGGACATGGGTTCGTGCCCCGGTCCGGGAAGATCCCACATGCCGCGGAGCGGCTGGGCCCGTGAGCCATGGCCGCTGGGCCTGCGTGTCCGGAGCCTGTGCTCCGCAACGGTAGAAGGCCACAGTGGTGGGAGGCCCACGTACTGCAAAAAAAAAAAAAGATATATACTGTATCATTGATACAGCTTATATGTGGAATCTAAAAAAAAAAAAGATACAAATGAACTTATATACAAAACAGAAATAGACCCACAGACATAGAAAACAAACTTATGGTTAGCAAAGAGGAAAGTGGGGGGAAGGATAAATTAGGCCTTTGGGATTAACATATACACAGTACTATATATAAAATAGATAACCAGCAAGGTCCTACCATATAGCACAGAGAACTATACTCAATATTTTGTAATAACCAATAAGGGAAGAGAATCTGAAAAAGAATGTGCATATGTGAAACTGAATCACTTTGCTGTACATCTAAAACTAACGCAACATTGTAAATCAACTTGACTTCAATCTTGAAAAATTATTTTAAAATAAAATATATTGTTCCACTGTTTTATTTTAGTTTATTATTTATTTATTTATTTGGTTGCACCAGGTCTTAGTTGCTGCAGGTGGGCTCCTTAGTTGGGAGCAGTTGCAGTTGCAGCATACATGGGGGATCTAGTTCCCTGACCAAGGATGGAACCCAGGCCCCCTGCGCTGGAAGCGTAAAGTCTTATCCACTGCGCCACCAGCAAAGTCCCTGTTCCATTGTTTTAAAAAGAGATATATACTGAGGTACTTAGGGGCAGAATGTCATGATGTCTTTAAATATACTTCTAAATATTTTAGCAAAAATTAATAAGGTGAGCTGGATGGGAAAACAAATTCTTCTAGAAGACACTGGACACACAGTGGCGGGGGGCAAAAGCAGTATATCAAGGCCATACGAAACATCAGGGTAAACCACACAGGTCTCCTTGGCAAGGAAAGGGATGACCAATGGCATTGTCCTCAGCATTTCCTTCCCGCTTAGATTCTAATTCAGATGCCCTTAGGGTTTGTAAGTTTCTGAGAAACTGATGCTTTTATTAGGACCTCTCCTGGGGGTGTCAGACTAAGGCATCTGAAGGGCTGTCCCACGGAGGAAGGAGAGAGGCCCAGGTGAGCAGGAGGGGACTGTTGGAGGAGGCAGATTTCAACTGGATCAAAGGCAAAAATGGAGCTGATTCCTTAGGGAAGCAGCAAAATTCCCATCTCTGGAAGCATCCAGCACAGGCTGGAAGACTTGGGAATACTGGCCTTGATGATATCTACAGTCCCTTTCAGCCTCACATGCCAGGACCCAGGAAAAGGAGAGGAGGGGCTGGAGGTTGTGAGAACAGGATAGAGCTGTAGGGAAGGAGGCCAGGGACAGTCACTGACTGGGCTGGGCCTGGAGCTAATTCTCTGGCTTCCCTCCCAGGACATTGCTTCTCAATGCTGCTTCCTGTCTCTCGCAATCTGGAGAAGCCAATTTCCTTCAGTGGCTGATTTCATTTGATAAGAAAGGGAGGGGAGCCCAAGCCAAGGCAACACAGGGCATTTCTTGAGCAGAAACAGGGAGCTCAGTCTTGACAGTTCCTACCCCCATCCTGGTCAGTCCCCAAAGGAGGGAGGATTAGGAGAGAAGCTGCAAGCCAAATTACTGCAATGTTTGTTTTGAACTTTGCAAATACTACATGTAAAACGGGCAAAGAACAGTGACCAGCATATTTCCTAGTTCTGGTGAGGATAGAACAATACAGTTCAGCCAAACTGGACCCCAGGGCCACTCTGTGCTGGGCTTAGATGGGATACGAAAATGAATGCACGCTTTTCCTGCCCTCGAAGCGTTCAAAACCTTCAACTGCAGAAAAAGGCGAAAAATGAAATACAAATGACAGCTCACTGTAAAATATACTTGATTCTGAATTGCCAGGAGAGGATATGGAATCTCCCCAGAAACAGCTTAACAGACTATATACCATATTCTTTCTTACCTATCTGAGGTAGTTTAGATGCAGCCTTAGGTGAGGGACAGGGAAATGGCCTAGGACTAATGACCCTTTGGTGAGCTTGTCCAGACCCAGAATTCTAGAGGTAGATCGCCCTATTAGTCTCCCTTGGCCCAAGGGAAAGAAAGAAGCCCCTCCTCTCACAGAGGGCTAGGAGCCAAGTCCCTAGAAATAGTCCCACTCTGTTCTGTCCTGACTTGTCTCCCAATAGCCCTGGAACCCGTGAGAATCCAGTTTGTCCCAATACCTGATTCTGTGCCCATGAAACAGAAGCCAAACTGCTCTTCAAAAAGAAATAGTCATGGACTTCCCTGGTGGCGCAGTGGTTAAGAATCCACCTGCCAGTTCAGGGGACACAGGTTCGATCCCTGGTCCAGAGAGATCCCACATGCCACGGAGCAACTAAGCCCGTGCACCACAACTACTGAGACTGTGCTCTAGAGCCCATGAGCCACAACTACTGAGCCCACGTGCCACAACTACTGAAGCCCGTGTGCCTACAGCCCATGCTACGCAACAAGAGAAGGCACCACAATGAGAAGCCTGCACACCACAATGAAGAGTAGCCCCTGCTCGCCACAACTAGAAAAAGCCCGTGCGCAGCAATGAAGACCCAACACAGCCCCAAATAAATAAATTAATTAAGTCAAAAAAAAAATAGTTGTGACAGATGATAGTTTTGAAGCATTCTATTGTTTATAAAACCTTTTCATATCATTATCTTACTTGGCTATCTCCACTCTGTAAGGTGGTTATAGATAGTATTATCAATATCCATTTGCAGGAGAGTAAACTGAGGCTTAAAGGTAAGTGACTTGCCCCAAACCACACAGCAGTAAAGTCAAGCATATGGCTTGTGTCCTGGTCCCATGTGCTTTCTACTACACCACACCGCCTCTACTGTAATATGCCAGGCTGGCCATGCTGCATAGGGCATCGTAACAGCAGATTTGGGGAAAAGCAGTGAGAAAGTACTAGGATCACATTCTTTTGGGATCTTTGAAAAACTATCTCCCACCACTGTGCTTTGATCCCCAACCCCACGTGTTCTGCCCCCAGGAATTCCTTTTCCACATGGCACGCAGGTGTAGACCAAGTTACAGGCCAGATTGCAGGGGTGGTGCCCATGTTCTCATCCTGTCCAGGCAGAGGATTCAGCAAGTGAGTGGGAACAGGACGTTGTGCAAGAGATTGCCAGGTGCCTTTGATTAAAGGTGATTTGAGTCTCTAATCTAAAAATGATGCCTCTAGGGAGGCAAGGAGCTCAAGAAGCCAGCCAGCTTGCCCCTCCCTCACGCTGCATCTCTTCTTCCCAGTGTGACCCAGTGTCAAGGAGGTGATTATTTGGATGGACCCACAGCCATGGTGGTGGGAAACTGGAGGAAATGAAAGAATGGAAAAGGAAAGCTGGAGGAACTAGAACTTTCATGGGCAAAAGCAGAGGATAAAGAATTAGGAGAAAGGAAAAAACGAAAAACCAGGTCCTCAAAAGTATTGAGAGCATCCTCCCCGCTCCATAAGAGAAGACTCTGTCAGCTTTATAGAAAACAGTGTTTGTCCATTGTAAAGCAATTATACCCCAATAAAGATGTTAAAAAAAAAAAAAAAAGAAAACAGTGTTTGTGGCTCAACCCACTGCAGGGTGTGGGTTTGGCTCTGAAGTGGGTCGAGGAACTACTTTTTGCACTCAATGGGTTTCCTTCTGTGAGCTCCTCCCCACTGGGCACCCCACAACACCCCACCCTCCCCTGAGACTCTGAAGTGTGCCGCTGCTGCCCCCTGCTGGGAGAATGCTGCAGGACCCGGGGAGCCGGGTGCCTCTGGAGGGTGGCCCCTTTCCGCACCCAGAGTGGAAGTGGGAACTCTAAGGAGCAGTCAACAAAACAGAGTATTTCAATACAGACTGACACTAAAATCAAGCCTTGCAGGAAATATCTGATACATCTGGCTTAGAATCAGCATATAGACCTGTTAAAAGAGGTTAAAAAAAAAACTATGTAGATCATTGCTTTCATAAAAATTAAAATCAATAAATGACTTTTTATTTTTATTTTTTTAAAAGGAGGTCAAGCAGAGCAAGGGGGAGAGTACTCACTTGAGACAGAAAGCTTTTGATGAGGCCTAGACTACCAATCTTCTCTCTTTGGCCTATTTGAAACATATTAATCTTCCTAAAGCACAGTATTTGTTGTGTGGTGAAAAACATCTTCAAAGACTACATTGCTAAGAGAATAATGTTCAAATTTTTCAACTAACCTTTTCTCACCTTTTATTCCAAAGTCCACAGACTGACCCCAACCCACCTTTCCAGCCTTGCCTCCCACTAGACTTCATTGCACAAGCTTTTCTCCTATCAAACTGAACTCTTCACTGTTCCCAAACTCTCCCTCTTTCCTTCCCATTGTCATTTCACCATCAGTGCTTCTCTCCTATCTGTCCCGCTGCTCATCTAGCTCTGTGAATAATATGCATTACACAGATACAAAATTATGAAACAAAAACTGGCAAAAATGAAACAAGAACAGATGTGTTTTTAAAAAGCCACTAACCTCTTCATTATGTTTTATATCTTTTGAATTTTGTACAATGTGCCTATCATATTCAAAACTAATAAATTAATTAAATGGGTTTTTCCTTAATCAGAAAAGATAGTTTAGAAATATTGTAAATATAATCTTTATTCAATGATTTAAAAAATTTAGCAAACCAGAACACAAAGTTTGTGAATTAAAATATGACAGAGGAGTAAACACTATGAAAAATACTCATATGTAAAAAATGTAACAGCAGTCAAGTGACATAGAGAATAGGTTGAGTCTCCATTCTGATCTCTTTTAAAAGTCTCATAAGAAAAGAATGGAAAGAATTGTGAGGAAGAAATTTTTGAAAATTAATAGTTCATATGTTATATATGGAATCAAAAAAAATGGTTCTGAAGAACCTAGGGGCAGGACAGGAATAAAGATGCAGACGTAGAGAAAGGATCTGAGGACACGGGGAGGGGGAAGGGTAAGCTGGGAGGAAGTGAGAGTGGCATGGACATATATACACTACCAAATATAAAATAGATAGCTAGTGGGAAGCAGCCACACAGCACAGGGAGATCATCTTGGTGCTTTGTGACCACCTAGAGGGGTGGGATAGGGAGGATAGGAGGGAGATGCAAGAGGGAGGAGATATGGGGATATATGTATATGTATAGCTGATTCACTTTGTTATAAAGCAGAAACTAACATACCATTGTAAAGCAATTATACTCCAATAAAGATGTTAAAAAAAAAGTTCATATGTATATCTGCTGGCAAAAGAATGAAGTTGGACCCCTACCTCACACCATAAACAAAAATTAACTCCAAATGACCATCGACCTAAATGTAAAACCTAAAACTATTAGACTCTTAGAAAAAAACAAAGGAATAAATCTTTATGACCTTGGATTAGGCAATGGTTTCTCAGGTATGACACCAAAAATCCAACTGACAAAAGAAGAAACAGATAAATTTGACTTCATCAAATTAAAAGTTTGTGTACTTCAAGAGGGCACCATCATGCTAGGGTATATAAAGAACCTCTGCAATTCAACAATAAAAAGACAAGTTTTTCAATTTAAAAATGGCAAGAAATTTGAATAGACATTTTTCTAAAGAACTTATGTAAATTCTAATAAGTACATAAAAAGATATTCAAAATTATTTAAAAAACACAAGTTACCACTACCATTAGGATGGCTAGAATTTTTTTAAAAAAGAAGAAAAAAAATGAACAAGTGTTGGTGAGGTTTTGGAGAAGTTGTAACCTTCATACACTGCTAGTAGGAATGTAAAATGGTGCAGTCACTGTGGAAAACAGTTTAGCCATTCCTCAAAACTTTAAAGATAGAGTTACTATATTATCCAGCAATTCTACTCCTATGGAATTCCACTGATGGGAATTGAAATCATATTTTTATGCACGTTTGTCTAAAAATATGGACACAAATGTTCATAGCAGCATTATTCTTAGTAGCCAAAAAGTGGAAATCACAGTGTCCTTCAACTGGTGAATGGACAAAAAAATGCAGTATATACATATGGAATATTATACAGCCATAAAAAGGAAAGAAATATTGACACATGCTACAACATGGACAAACCTTGAAAAAATTATGCTAAGCAAAAGAAGCCAGATACAAAAGGTCACACATGATTTAATTTATATGTAATGTCTAGAATAGGGAAATTTATTGAGAGAGAAAGTAGGTCAGTGATTGCCAGGGAATTGGGGAAGGGAGGAATGGGGAATGACTGCTGATGGGTATGGAGTTTCTTTTTGCTGTATTGAAAATGTTCTCGACTTAGATAGTGGTGATGGTTGTACAACTTTGTGATTATACTAAAAACCATTGAATTGTATACTTTATAAAGGTGAATTTTATGGTATGTGAATTATGTCTCAATAAAGCTATAAAAATAGTTGAAAATTTTTTAGGATTGAAGAAAAACATGAGTCCTCATATAAAAAGTACATGCTGAGTATCAAGCAAGATAAATAAAAATAAATTCACATCTGGTTACATTGAAGTGAAATTGTGGAATAATAAGTTTATAGAAAAACTCTTAATAGCCATTATAGAAAAAAGATTAACTATGGAGAAGTGATAATTAGACTGACAGCAAACTTCTTATCATGCCAGAAAATAATGGAGTAATATTTTCAAAGTGCTAAGGAAAAGGAATTGTTAACTTAGACTTTGTTCCCCTAGTCAAACTTATTCAAGAGTGAGGGCAAAATGAAGACATTTTCTAGACATTTAAAGATTAAGAGAGTCTCAGAAAAAGATACATGTCAAAAGCCCAGATATTGGTTTCCAAATACTATTCCCCACTAAAAGTAACCAGGCTCCTTTATAGAACAATTAATTCCAGGTCTGGGGCAGGAAAAGTGCAAGATGAACCTAGGACATGTTGTTATGCTAGAAATTTATTTCATGTCATGTGTTTAAAATGACATATGTACAAGGTTACTTGTTGCAATGTATCTGTAATAAGGAAAGACTGGAAATAAACTGAATGTTCATCAATAGGGACTGAGTAAATAAATGATGGGTCATCCATACAACGGATACTGTGCGTTCATGTGAAAGAAGTTTACATGGGGATTTAGAGTGAAAGCTCTGGAATCAGACTGCCTAGACAAGAGCCAGGCTCTACTACATCCTACGTCTGTGACCCTGAGCAAGTTACTTAAACTCTCCATTTCCTCGGTTTACCTAAAAGAGAATAATAACATTACTTATCTCATAAGGTGGTTCTTAGGTTGCTGAAACTGAGGTCATCATAGATAAATCAATAGAATTCCTATATACCTATGATAACCAATGAAAATGTGTAATGGGAAACAAATTCCATTCTCAATTTAAAAAGACTAAAACCTAATATAAGGTATATAATATAAAGAAAGAATATTTTTTCCTACTTGTAAGATTTCTATCCATTTGAAAGGAGCTCTACTGGTATGACAAACCCTCTCAGTCTCTCTGCCCCTTTACTCATTTTGCTCCTTGGAGGACAGAGTGATATTAAATAGTAAATTTAGGAAGAATATTGTGGGCATGCTAGGCTCAGTTCTGCTTTTCCTCTTCTTGGGGTGCAAACTCCTGACAGGGTCCTATATATAGTTCTATCTTTGAGATTGTTTGTATAAATCTTTTGAATGCTTACTGATATTTAGTACCAAGAACTTGACTATCTGACCCAAAGCCATATCCTCTAACCTGGTCTCTAACAGCAAAAGGTAATATCTTTGTCTCCTAAGTACTACTCCTTTATTTCTCAATTTGTTCCAAATCCAAGTGGAGAACCCTATCTAATTATCGTACCCTTAAAGATAACATTGAAAGACATAAAAGATAATGAGATATACCATGATCATGGATGAGAATACACTTTATCATAAAGATATAAGCTCTTTAAAAAAAATCAGTTCTTCCCAAATCTATTAATTCAATATGTATATTGATTTATGTTTTCTATTTTTAATACTTATCACAATAGAATTTTCAGGTAACTTGGCAAGTTAGATCTAACATTCTATGGAAGAACAAATGACCAAAAAAAACCACAACAATTTTTAAAAATCACAGGGTTGAGGAACTTACTCTTTCAAAAATGAAAATTGATTATAAAGTAAGAATAACGAAGAGTGTATGGTGTTAGCCTATGTGTAGAGGATAGACTAGAGGAATAGAACAGGGAGCCCTCAAACTGACCATGTATGTATGAAAACTTGATAGTGACAGAGGGGGCATTGTAAATCAATGGAATAAAGTATAAGCTGTTTAATAAATAGGACAGGGATAATATGTTAATCATATTTTTTAATAATGAAATTTCTACTTTCTCCAAAACAAAAAATTCTAAATAGATTAAAGACCTATATTAAAAAATTTAAAACACCCTTTCTTCTTTTGTATTACAGATGTGGACAAGAAGTCCCAAAATACCTTTTTGCCTTTCATAGCCCATGATGCACATTTGTCACAATGTTGTCGACTAATACATTCCCTGCGTCAGAAGGCCTATGTTTAATAAGCCTCCAGGGCCAGAGGTGTAATGTAGAGAGATAAACCAGTTGTCTGCTGGACGACTGTTGTGAGCCTTGTTCAGGGAGCCTATCAATGAGCTGGCTCTTCAGGGAGGGCTGCAGAACCTCCGGTCTATAAATTCTCTAAATTATTGGGCTGTTTCTGACACATTTCTCATGCCAGGAAGGCTAAAATCTTACTCACAAAGCCAGCTTGCTCAGATGATCCTGATTCCTCCATACACCTCTATAAACATGTGAGGTTACAGGAAATGTGTAGTCCTTCTCCTGTACACAATACATAGTGTGTCCAGCTGTGCCTGGCCTGAGCACACTTCCTCATGAAATGGTCAGAATCTGAGGCACCACATACATTCCCTTATACCTGCAGGTTGAAACATGCATGTACCACATGTTATCTGTGGGGTTTGCCCTTGCCCCTTGCTCGATAAACAGAAATATTGCTAGTGAGAGTAAATTGGTCCAAATGTTTTGATAATCAATTAGGCAATACCTAACAAAGGTGAAGATGAGTATAACCTATAGAATGCCATTTCTAGTAATATATTCTAGAGAGACTATAGTGTATGTACAGAATGCATTCCAGCTTTATTTGTAATAATAAAAAATTGGAAATAACCTAAACATCCATCAACAGAAGAATGAATAGATTGTAGTATATTTGTAAAATGGAATGCTATACAGTAATCTAAAATGAATTAACAGCTCTATGTTTAGGTATGGATAAATCATAAGGACATAATGTTAAAGAAGGACATAAACGGTATTATGATATATATGTACATACATAAATAGTTTTTAAATATGCAAAACAATGCTAAACCTTTAAGGAATCATGCATATGTAGAAAAGTATAAAAATGAACATGGGAAAGAGAAGTCTCAGATTCTGGAAAGGAAAGGAATCAAATCACAGGCAAGGGTATATAGGGTCTTCAACTGTATCTGTAATATTTGTTTCTAGTGAAAAATTATCTGAAGCAAATATTGAAAAATGTTAAGATTTGCTAAAGCTGAACAGCGGGTGTTTGTTGTTATTGTCTTTATTATTCAGCTTATTTCAAAAAAGTCAAAATTACATAGGAATAGTCATGCGATAGAGAAAGCTTCAAGCATGTGTCTGCAGAAAATTGTACCTGTGGGAATCAAGTCAGTGGAGTCGCAGAAGCCCAAGTATACAGAGAAATGAGTTTAAAGTTGGTTGGAAGAGATTCATCAGGAAAGAGAAGGCTCAAGACAGTGTTGTAGCAAGATCCTGAACTCACCTCCTCCCATGGACACAAGAGATCTACAACTATGTATGGAATAATCTCCTCGGAAGGGGACCTGAAAACTGGAGGAACAGAGCTTCCACAACAAAAGGTAAAAGGACAGCATTGACATGGGTAAGAGAAGCAGAGAGACGGGCTCCTCAAAGAAAAACACACACCCTAGCCACAGTGATCCACACGCAGAGGGATCACAAAGGTATGAATCTCTTCCTTGAGGAACAAGGGATTTGAGCTCCACATCAGGCACCCCAACCCCTAGATCCTGCATGGGAGAGACAAGCCAGTCAAGCACCGCAAACTCTTGGCTTTGAAAAACCAATGGGGAATATGCTCAGGAAGACTACAGAAATGCAGGGAATGGAAAACCCACTTTTTTTCCCTTTTTTATTTAAATTGAAGTATAGTTGATTTACAATGTTGTATTAATTACTGCTATAGGGCAAATTGATTCAGTTATACATATATATACAATACACGTTATTTTAAAAAGTATTCTATTATGGTATATCATCGGATATTGAATATGTTTCTCTGTGCTATAGAGTAGGACCTTGTTGTTTATCCATTCTATATAGAAAAGCTTACATCTGCTAACCCCAACCTCCCACTCCATCCCTCTTGCAACCCCCTCCCCCTCAGCAACCACCAGTCTGGAAAACCCACTTTTAAAGTGCTCATGAGCAGACTCTACCCAAAAACCAGGGTAAAACCACCAGATTGAAAATCACATGGACTATAGGTGATGGGGATCCACTTACTAATCTGTAAATTGGTGGAGCCACTATGGAAAACAGTATGGAGAGTCCTCAAAAAATTAAGAATAAACCTACTGTATGACCCAGCTATTCCACTTCTGGGTATTTATCTGAAGAAAATGAAAACACAAACTTGAAAAGATATATGCACCAAGTTCATTGCAGCATTATTTACAATAGCCAAGATATGGAAACAACTTAAGTGTTCATCAATGAATGAATGGATAAAGAAGATGTGGTGTATATATACAATGGCATGCTACTTGGCCATAAAAAGGAATGAAATTTTGCCATTTGCGACAACTTGGATGGACCTTGAAAGTATTATGCTAAGTGAACTAGCCAGGTGGAGAAAGACAAATACCCTATGATTTCACCAATATGTGGAATCTAAAAAAAACCCAAAACGGATGAACAAACAGGATGAAACAAGAACAGATGCACAGATACAGGTATACAGATACAGAGAAGAGATCGGTGGTTACCGGAGGAGAAGGGGTTAAGGGGTAGGTAAAACGAGTGAAGCAGATCAACTCTATGGTGATGGATGGCAGCTAGACTTGTAATGGTGATCACTTTGTAGTGAATACAGATGTCAAGTTATAATGCTGCACACCTGAAACTTATACAATTTTTAGACATTAAAAAATAAAATTGGGTGGAAGAGAGAAATAAACCTTATGATATTTTTGACATTTGGGACATGAACATTGCCTGAGATTTTAAAAAACAATAATAAACAACATTTGGAAGTTTTGGTAAAAAAACAAATTGCTACAAAGTCTATAAATAGTTAAAAGAAACAAGGTTTTAGTGAACTGGTCATTTGACAAATTATAAATTACTATTAATGAATTAGTGTTCAACAGCTTGTTATTTAGCAAAATGAGAATGTTTAAATACTATTTATCCTTTGAGGGTCTGCTCAAAAGACACCTCCTTCACGAAGGAGCTTGGATTGACCCTCTCCCTCACCTTCTTCTTCTGAAGTCCCATAGCTTTCTCTCTGCACTTCCCTCAGGTGTTGATTTTCTACTGTATGTTACAGCTATTTAGGCAGATCTTGGTTTCCTTGCTGGGCCATGAGATCCTTGAGGGCAAAGTTTTCCTCATCTCTGCCTGCCTGATAGTATGGTGTTCATGATAGGTCTTCAGTAAACATGTGAACAGGGGAGAGGAGGAGAGGGACCAGGAGCCCTAACTGAGGAAAGGATCAAGTAACTAAAAATGTCTGCTTCTTCCAACCTGCAAAGTCACACACCATTGTAAGGCAATTATACTCCAATAAAGATGTTAGAAAAAAAAGAATTATTCATTGTTTATCTGAAATTCAAATTTCACTGGGTGTCCTGTATTTTTATTTGCTAAATCTGGCAACTCTAAACCCAGCCAGAGACCTCTTGTTTGGTCCTCACAGTCAGAAGCCATACCTTTCTTAGTCCTTGGCTTTTCTGTGTAGCATCCTGATAGCAGCCTGGCCCTGGGCTCCTGGGCTCCACCCAAGCACTCTCACCTGCTGCTGTACATGCCCCAGCATGGGAGCGGGCTCTGCTGCCACTGCAGAGAAAAGCTTTCATCATATTTTCCTGCTCTGCTTTCTCTGATAGCACCTCCCTGGCACCACACTGGCAGGCTGGCACGGTAGGCAGAGCATGCAGGTAGAAATTGGCAGAGCTTCATCTCAAAGGAAATGGCCCAAGAGGGGAAAATGTTGAAACAGTAGAAGTCTGTGGCCTAACTCAAAGCAACTCTTCCTATAAGAGCTCCTTTTCTACCTCAAAACCTGTAGCTCTTACGTTTCAACCCATGCGAAGCAGGAACATTTCACCTGGTTGAAGCAGTAGAGCATTTGAACATATGATTCCTTTGCTGTTATGGACTGAATGTTTGTGTCCCCTCAAAATTTATATGTTGAAACTCCACCCCCAAAGTGATGGTATTAGGAGGTGGGGTTGGGCCTTAGGAGGTAATTAGGATAAATGAAGTCATAAGGGTAAAGCTCTCATGAATGGGATTAGTGGTCTTAAAAGAGTCACAAGAGAGCTTTTGCTTTTTCTGCTCTGCTGTGAGCCATGTGAGGATACAACTGGAAAGGTGTGCAACCTGGAAGAGGATTTCTCACCAGAAACCGAATACCCTGGCACCCTGATCTCATACTTCTAGCCTCCAAATGTGAGAAATAAATTTCTGTTGTTTATAAGCCACTCCGTTTATTTCACTATAGCAGCCTGAGCTGATTGAGACCTGTCCTTTCCCTAAAATATTTCCTCAGTTCACCACATCACCAAACTCCCCTCCAGGCTGTGACCCTAAGTTCACTTCAGGACCCCCCAAAACAACCGAAATTAAACTTGGGGTCCTCCAGGAAAGGAATCCAATGAACTATGTAAGCATGATTCCCACAAGAGAGGGAGCAACTTATTAACAATGCAATTACCCCCTTTTTTCACATTCACAGAGGGCAACACATTGGCTGCTCATTCTGAACAGCCAATGAGTAGCTGGGTGCTAATGATGCAAGATCAGCCAAACAAAACGCAGATCATGGATCTGGCTTTCCTTTGAATTTCAAATCTCACCATCCTTTAGTCTCTGTCTTAAAGCAGGGAACAGAAGTATGAGGCAAGAAGTATAGTTTCTTTTTTCAAGATCCACAGGACCTGAGCTTTTTATTCTTGCCCTCTATTTAGCAAACCAGCTCCTGCTAAGGTGCAGCCTCTGCTGCCCAGGCAGTGTCTGCTGCCTCTCAGGACTGAGTCTGGCATGGAGATGCTGGTCCTCTCCCTCAGGTGCTATCATGCTGTGAGCCTCCATCCCTCTATGGGGTTGCCCTGCTCTCCTCTCTGTATCCTTTTCTCCTCACCCCTTTCAGCCTCCTGGTCTTTTTTCCCTTCTCAGAGTCCCTAAATGTGCTACTCTTTATATGGCCAAACTTTGAAATAAAAGCATGTTTGATGTCCAAAAAGCACGTGAAAAGCTCAACATCACTAATTATTAGAGAAATGCGAATCAAAACTACAAGGTATCACCTCACACCAGTCAGAATGGGCATCATCAAAAAGTCTACAAATAATAAATGCTGGAGAGGGTGTGGAGATAAGGGAACCCTCCTACATGCTGCTGGGCATGTAAATTGGTATAGCCACTATGGAGAACAGTATGAAGGTTACTTAAAAAACTAAAAATAGAATTACCATATGACCCAGCAATCCCACTCCTGGGCGTATACCTGGAGAAAACCTTAATTCAAAAAGATACATGCACCCCAATGTTCATTGCAGCACTATTTACAATAGCCAAGACATGGAAGCAACCTAAATGTCCATCAACAGAGGAATGGATAAAGAAGATGTGGTATATATATACAGTGGAATACTACTCAGCCATAGAAAAAGAATGAAATATTGCCATTTGCAGCAGCATGGATGGACTTAGAGACTGTCATACTGAGTGAAGTAAGCCAGACACAGAAAGACAAGTATCATATCACATGTGGAATCTAAACAAAAGGGTACAAATGAACTTATTTACAAAAGAGAAGTAGAGTCACAGATGTAGAAAACAAACTTATGGTTACCAGGGGATAAGGCGGGGAGGGATAAATTGGGAGATTGGGATTGACATATACACACTACAATATATAAAATAGATAACTAATAAGAACCTGCTGTATAGCACAGGGAACTCTGCTCAGTACTCTGTGATGGCCTATATGGGAAAATAATCTTAAAAAAAAAGAGTGGATATATGTATATGTATAACTGATTCACTTTGCTGTACACCTGAAACTAACACAACATTGTAAATCAACTATACTCCAATAAATTTTTTTTTTAAAAAAAGCACGTTTGGGGGCTTCCCTGGTGGCACAGTGGTTGAGAGTCCGCCTGCCGGTGCAGGGCACACGCGTTCGTGCCCCGGTCCGGGAAGATCCCACATGCCGCGGAGCGGCTGGGCCCGTGAGCCATGGGCGCTGAGCCTGCGCGTCCGGAGCCTGCGCTCCGCAACGGGCGAGGCCACAGCAGTGAGAGGCCCGCCTACCGCAAAACAAAACAAAACAAAACAAAACAAAAAGCACGTTTGTTGGTGTTTGTGTGGTATCCAGCCTCTCTTCTCTGTCACTGCCTCCCAACTACCCTCCTCTCCCCTCCCAGCCATTGGGTACAGACTTGGGACCCTAGCAGCTTCGGTACTAGTGAACAGGCTCCCCACCCTATGACATGACCACAGCTGACTGGAGTGGGAAGTGGAGTCCCTATCTTTCGAATTTAGTATTAGGACTAGGGGTCCAATCTCATCCTGGGTTGATATCTGAACGAAGAGGTATAAGGCAGCCATTTTCCACAAAGTGAACTATGTAGAAGAGAAAGAGTGAAGAGATGTCTCAGAGACGAGGAAGAAGCGATACTCCCAGGCTCCTGATGCCTTTCCCTTGCCTTGTGCAAGTCCCTTGTGAAGTCCAACTGCATTCTTGCCATGGTCCTCTGTGAAATACCCCTTAATCTGTCTCTTTTGCTTAAACTACCTAAAGTTTCTCTTGCTTTGAATACTTTTTTTTAATGTTTCCTATTCCTAATTTTAGGACCAAATGCGTTTAAAATTTTGTTTTTTACACACACACACACACACACACAAAATTGCTTTTTTCTCAAGGTTGGTTCTTAATGATATTTACCTATTATAATGAGAAATGTACTGAATGCTTACTATGTTCCTAGCACTGTTCTAAAGCAGCTCAATGTGCCTTTCATTTCAACCTCACCATATCCTATAAACGATTTAGCACTCCCCTCGCCGTTCCCCTTTTACAGAGAAGAGAACTGAGGTACGGAGAAATCAAACGTCTTCTCCAAAGTTAAGCAGCTATTAAGTGGTAGAACTGGGGTTGAATCCAGGCAGTCTTGACTCCAGAATCCATGCCCTTAACCACTACACTACGTATTGTACTTTACAAACTCTGACAATCCAATCCAATCTGACAAAAAAACCTTCCAACAAATCTATAACACCCTTGAAAATATGTCCTGGCCTTACTCTTGATTCAGTGAACAACACAGTACAGCATCGAAGTTGCTCCCAGAGAGAAATAGGAAAACTGGTAGAGCAAAAACTTACCAGGTATATTGGTTTCCTAGGGCTGACATAGCAAAATACCACACACTGGGTGACTTAAAAACAGAAATTTGGGGCTTCCCTGGTGGTCCAGTGGTTGAGAGTCCGCCTGCCGATGCAGGGGACACGGGTTCGTGCCCCGGTCCAGGAAGATCCCACATGCCGCGGAGCAGCTGGGCCCGTGAGCCATGGCCGCTGAGCCTGCGCGTCCAGAGCCTGTGCTCCTCAACGGGAGAGGCCACAACAGTGAGAGGCCCACGTACCGCAAAAAAAAAAAAAAAAAAAAAAAAAAAACAGAAATTTATCTTCTCACTGTTCTGGAGGCCAGAAGTCCAAGATCAAAGCATGGGCAGAACTGGTTCCTTCTAAGAGCTGTGAAGGAGGAATCTGTTCCATGCCTCCTCTGTCCTAGTACCTGGTAGTTTTTGCTGGCAATCTTTGATATTCCGTGGCTTCTGCTCAATCTTTGCCTTTATCTTCACGTGGTATCCTCCCTCTGCGCATGTCTGGGTCCAAATATACCCTTTTTATAAGGACACCAATCACACTGGATTGGAGACCCACCCTATTCCAGTATGATCTTAACTAATTACACCTGCAACAACCCTATTTCCAAATAAGGTCACATTATGAGGCACCTGGGACTCTGACATATGAATTTGGGGGCGGGGTGGGACACAACTCAACCCGTAACACCAGCTTTTACCATTTCTCCCCTGCAGCAATTTTCAATGATTATATCTCCCTTTTTTCCGAAGAGGTCAAAAGTTTGATTCTAACATGTGACAAACCACAGGTGCAGCTTCTCAGCTTTGGTTTAGCACTCACATTTCATAACCACCCTGATTCAGGAAGGATACTAAATCCACTGTCCCTGAAAGAATCCTAATAAGGACACTGACCTCTTATTTTTTTAACATCTTTATTGGAGTATAATTGCTTTTACAATGGTGTGTTAGTTTCTGCTTTATAACAAAGTGAATCAGCTATACCTATACATATAACCTCATATCCCCTCCCTCTTGCGTCTCCCTCCCACCCTCCCTATCCCAGCCCTCTAGGTGGTCACAAAGCACCGAGATGATCCCCCTGTGCTATGCGGCTGCTTCCCCCTAGTTATCTATTTTACATTTGGGAGTGTATATATATGTCCATGCTACTCTCTCACTTTGCCCCAGCTTACCCTTCCCCCTCCCCATGTCCTCAAGTCCATTCTCTTTTAAATGACTGCATATATTTAGCTAAGGATGACAGAAGGACAAACAGAAGAGGTAGGTATTAGATGCCTTAGCTACTAGCTCTGGCTCTGCCATTGACTTGTTCTCAGTAAAGGGCTAGAGTTTTATATATGAATATATATATATAAAACAAATTATATATTATATAAACTATATATATATATTTTGTTGTTGTTGTTGTTTTGTTTTTCCTGGTCATAAAAGAGATTTTGCCTCCGCTCTCAGTCTCTTCAAAAGTCACTCCTGAATGGTGATTTCTAGTCAG
The DNA here is from genome assembly GCF_000442215.2 of Lipotes vexillifer. Taxonomy (NCBI): domain Eukaryota; kingdom Metazoa; phylum Chordata; class Mammalia; order Artiodactyla; family Lipotidae; genus Lipotes; species Lipotes vexillifer. The sequence continues at coordinate 1,912,741 of NW_006792734.1, forward strand.
AGGAGAATTACTGGGAACTTAAAAAAAAATAGTGTTACTGATGCCTGAGTACATCCCCCCTACCCCATCTAATTTAATTTGCCTGGAAATCTTATCTTTTAAAAGCTTCCCAGGTATATATTAACTTCATTGTGATGGGTGTATACCTATGTCAAAACTTACCAAAGTGCACATTTGAAATAAATGTAGCTTACTATATGTTGATTATATCTCAATAAAGCTGTTTAAAAAATTAAAAGCTTCCCAGGTGATTCTAGTGAGCAGCCCAAAATGAGAACCACTGAGCTGGGTCAATCTCCTCATTTAAGCACATAAAGAAACAGCCCTAAAAGGGAAGAAATCTGCTCAGGAATCATGTCATGGCTACCAGGACTGCCAGGCCTTGTGACTCCTGAACTATTACTCCAGTGTTCTTACCTGAAAACCAAAATGCTAGAACATTACTGAGCTCCTCAAAACATTATAAAAGAGGCATCTGAAAAAATCTGAAGTGCAGGGATTGTTACACAGATGTAGGCCATGACAGTTAAAACAAAACCAAAAAACCCCACCAGCCTTTACCTGGTAGAGTCACCACTTAAAAGAGCAGTTGGTTGTCCTTTCAATGTACTCCAGGCGTACCCTCCCCTCACTCTGCCCACTGGGTTGTGGAGTCTAGTGAGGCTGGTAGAGCTCTGGGCAATTTAGTTGTGAACTACATATATCACTCTCTGGACTGTTGAACTGGGGAGAGAAGTCATCGACCCCTCCCATTTCAACCTTAAGTATCCTTTCTTTCGAAAGGAAAGGTAATCAACAAAGGGCACGGCTGAATAAAAAACCTTTTAAACATTGGCTGGAAAACATGAATACATTAGCTACATTAGAATAAAGATATCTGGCCTACTCCCATTACAATATGCCTCTAATTAATCTAAATGGATATTAGCATTTTAATAAATCATTTCAGGAGCCTTCTCAAAGGAGACAAACCATTCCCATTACTCAATTTCATCCTCCATTTCATTTACAGAGAAAAAGAGGGAGAAGAAAGACAATCCCTAATCTTTCTCTTATATATTTTCCCCCCTCTCAGAAAAGAAACAGAAATTAAGGACTGTCAACAGAGTGACCTAAGGAAAACTCTCTAAATGATTCTTACTTCTTAAGTCAATCATTCATCATGAAATCCTATACAGAGAAGCGGAACAATGACAATCTTAAATCTTGAGGGGCTACTTCTTTCAACAAACTATATTCTGAAAAGTAGAGAACATGTTGCTCTCAACAATATTTTAATGAATACATTAAATAAAAAGCAGATGGCTTGGGGGAGGATTCAAAAAAGAAATTAGGACAACAGACTGGTAAAGCTGTCCCTGGTATCTCTTCCCACTAAACAAAAGGATACAGAAATTTTACACCTACTTAATTTTCCTTTAGAAAATTAAAACTCTTTGTATAAATTTTAACATAGTAATACATCAAGCAACTTTCAGCAACATGACCCACTGATTCTTTTAAGCTTTTGGATCACAGGAGCCATTTGTTCAGACATGCCTGCTTCTTATAACTCTTGGCAAACAACTGCATTATCAAACAACTGTTAGCTGGGGGTGGGGGCGATAGCGAAACAGGATTCTAGTGAATTATTATTCCCTGGCCATGGTCCATTCTAAACATGGAAAATGTGGATTGCATTATTAAAAGGCATGGAATTTATAGGTAAATTCCATCAACACATTTGGCTACTAAGGTATTATCATTTTTCTTTCTGACCAACATATAAAAAAATTCCTTGTTTTAAATGTAAGCAATCACAGGTGATTAATGTTTTAATTTTTTATTAAGAAACTAAAGCAAAAAAGAATTTCAAAAAATTAATATACAGAATTCTAATTTTAATTCTAAACAAATAAGAAATCTATACCAAGAACTAAGTATCAGAGTTTACCAATATTTAAGAATAAAGGGGAATGGCTAAAATGCATTCACAGTCACTATTTCTTCCTTACAAGCCTCAGATTTGCTTCACTCGGATAGGATACAAAAAGAATTTTTCTCATCTATCTTTAGTTACTATCGTCTGTAAATTCAGAGCTTTTTTTCTTCCTACATTGGGTTTGATAACATGAGCATAAAGATGAGTCCATCAGAGATTCTTTCTTAAGATGTTTAGGGGAGCTAAGACATAAACAAATAATAAATATAAATAAATTTATACAAGGTACAAAGTAATACAGCATGAGCTATGTGTAAATATAAAGACAAGGAAATTTCAAGGAAGGAGAGATTACATTCAGCTGGAGAAACTGAGGAATGCTTTATTAGAATAGCATTTGGGTTAGGTATGAACTGTTCCTTTCAGGAAGGCTTTAAAGTGGTGGTCTTGATTTCTAGAATGTAATCTCAATACTCATCTTTAAAATTCAAGTTTCTATCTTATCAAACTGTTCATTTTTTTAGACGATCAAAAATATAAATATTACAGTCTATATAAACAGCAGTTTGGAGACATAAATGAAAAGTTAATTGTAATACCTACTATGTGGGTTAGGGCTCTGTTCTTTTCAAAACTCTCTCTCCCAGGTCAAATCATATCTCAAAGACGGAAGATGCCTAATCACGGAACCATGACTTGAAGTATTCCACTGAGCAACACCTACTTGCTTTAGGTGCCTTATCAAATCTATATCCAAACTTACAGGAATAAGAATGAAGGAGGTGAAATAAATGGGTCAATATTCAAAACTCAGATAATGAAAAAATAACGGCAACTAAGAAATGACATATATTAACCACAGAATTCTTTGTATGAAAAGTTTTAATGAATTGTGAGCCACTGACCATTACAGACTTTAAAACTTAATATTTCTTCTTTCCTGTGTAAAACCAGATAATTAAACCAGCCTATCTCAAGTATGACAGAAGACCATAGAATGAATAAGAGTAATAGTAATGTTTTCTTACCCATCTGCACGCTTTGCTAAATTTAAGAACCAAAGAGAGTGCTCCTGGTTTCCAAAGTCAACAGAGCAAATTCAATTACACATTTCTTCCTGATCATAGTTTCAGCTGAAATACAACAAATATAACTTTGCCTTTCAATAGCACTTTTTATCCATAGCACAAGCACTTTCCCATTATTTTCTTCTTTACCCCCAATATCCTTATGAGGTAGTGAAGGGAGGGAGCAAGGATTTTTTTTTTTTTTTGCAGATGAGAAAACTTAAAGTGAATTTAGATCAGTGGTTCTCAACCTTGGCAACATATTGAAATCACCTAAGAAGTTTTTTTAAATCCTTATGGTCATGTCATAGCCCAGACCAACATCAGAATATTAGGGTATGGGACCCAAGCATCAATATTTTTCAAAATGCCTGTGACTCCAAACTATAGCCAAGGTTGAGAACTACTGGTTTAGATGATTTATATTCAATATTCAGAGGCAACTGGCTTCTACTTAAGTGCTCTCTCAGCACCAATGAAAAAGAGATTCCATTTCCTCAAACATTGTAACAGTTTGTCTTAGTATTCTGTACAACTACTATTGGTCTCCAGTAACAAATTAATTTACCAGGTTATAAATGAAGGCTCTTCATTCCCCTGATGCTCATGCTAAATATGAACCTCCATTTTATAAAATTTGCAAATTGGATATTAAAGAATTTAAGTCTTTGAGACAAGAATGGCTTGTTATTAAATATTTAGGCAATCATTTGATTCTAGGTTCAATATGCAATAACCATGTGTTTCCATTTTCCATTCAGCACCTTCAAAACTTTGTTACAAATGAATGTTTACTAATAAGACAAAACAGAAGATATAAACAAAACTCTGAGCAAAAGCTCTTTGAATTGACCATATCACAATCTGAAAAAGAAACAAGTGCTTAAAAGACCTTATAGCTTTCTAACTAGTTCAATCTTTAACCTGAACCAGATCTCTTCTTTAATTAAATTTTAAACTTTGCCAAATTGAGTTGTTCTACACCAAGAAAAATCAATTTCTGTAGCAGCTATGTTCTCTAATACATTTAACATATAATTTCACTCTGTAGTATTAAATATGGTTTCTAGGAGGTTTCTTCCTTGGTGTGGGTATCAAAAAGGATCTTTAACAGATTACACCTTTAAGCAACACACCAAATACACAACAAATACTTGTAAACCTTTCAGGTGGCAAAAATGAAATCTTTGTTCATGACTGAAATCCCTTGTTTCACAGGAGTACTGATAATATTAACTCACAAGGAGCAACCCAAGAACCACAGCCAGATGCTTGCTGTCCCTAAATTTTTTAGATTCAAAACAAAATATGCATACAGCAAAACCTAAAAACTACAAAGATTCCACTTGCCTTAGTCACTTCTTATCACAAAGATGTATCTGAAACCATACAATTTATACTTTCATACAGAAAGATGTTTGTTTCCTTTCTAACAAAAGAAAATCTCAGCTCATGTACATTGAATTATTAATTTGAAAGAGTATTAGTGAAATCAGATTTCTTAGTCAAAAATTCTGAATAGGAATTAATGTTAAACTCTTCTACAATAAAACCTTCAAAATATCACCAACCTGAAGTTTCCAGCATAAGGTGTTTTATTTCAAGTCCCATGGGGGCAATTATTTATAATGAGATAAAGAACATTCTTAAGCTGGGTTCAGGTTGGCACTGTTTCAGATGGATGAGTAAACATTTTCTTGACAACCCCAATGAAGAGTTTGAGGCTTAGATTGTTGCATGATGTAAACAATATGAAATTAAAAAATTATAATATCTACAGCATTATAAAGTTACAAAATAAAAGGACCATTGATCAATTATTTTCTTAAGGTCTGTGACTAACAGCTTTCATATTTGAGAACAAATGGCAATGTCCTCTGTTCTTATGAGACACTTTCTTGGAAGGTCAAAAAATAAAACCAGATTCTATAAGATGCACATTATTATTATTATTGATATACGAATGATTAGAAATAGATTTGCCTTCCCTAAATCTTAGCCTGGAGATTTGAGGGATCTGTATAATAATTTTGATGGTTAAAAAAATAAATCAGACTGTAATAGGCATGGAAACTGTAAGCCAAATATAATACAAAATGAGCCAATACAACACATCTCCTCTTAAAATTTTCTTCTTTGTAGTTATCAAACTGTCCCTAAATGTTATTTTAATTTTGTACCATGTAGTGGTTTTTAAGAAATTGAACTAGAACAAAGCAACTCCTTTGTCCTTTTTTCTTTACAGTTTTTTTTTTTTACACACATATTGTATATACAACTTTTAAAATAGCTGCACAATTTTATATCTCACCGTTAGAGAAGTGCAGTCCAGGCAGACCATGCTTCTCAATATATTAAAAATATTAAATAAAATCCAACCAGTTTCATACTTTTCTAATAGTCAAGCTGGCTGGAAAAAAGGGTCTGGAGAAAAAACAGGCAGTTGTAAAACAGGATCAGTCTTTCTTCACAAACACACTACTTAAAACTCTTGCTAGTTCCCTATCTTATCCCTTTTACACCATCTCTAAGATCTCACCTTAAAAGTTGGAAATATCACATCGCTAACTTAGAGACAAAATCTGTTGAAACATGCATATGTCAACTGCCCACTCAACCAACTGCAACCCTGAGGATTTTTCTGGCCCAGTAGAAAAGAGGAAACACTAAGATAATCTCTGCTGTAGAGTTGCTTCTCCAGTTAACAATATCATGTGTTTTTTCAGGATGTTTCTTGGGCATGCATGTATGACACTGTCACTTCATGATTCTACTTTCCATAAGCAGGTATCTCCTCCACTCTTTCATCCCAAGAAAGCCACTGTCATCCATCCAAAGGTTTTCCAAGGTAAACCAAAGTCACTTCTGTGTTACCATATACAGCAGAAACTGCTGGATATAAGCAGACCTTTGGAAGTCCTCTAAAGGCAACCCCCAGGAATTCATATCCACGTTCAAAAGCTAAAGTCTTATCTTCCATGTCCAAGATGACTCGAATTCTTTCTCCTATCTGCAAACAGACATCAAAAGAAGGTAAGAAGAAAACCCATAAAAGGCACAGCTAGATGTAATCAAGTTGAAAATATTATTAAGAATATGTATATCTCAAAAGTTATCTAGAAAAACCAAAAAAGTTATTTGGTCAGGGAGAAACATCTAAAAAAAGAACATACATCAATTTCATCATAAATGTTTGTTTTGATAGTTTTTTTTTAAAAAAACTTAAGACTTGTGTGGGATTTATATTTAATACTGAAAATTTAAATATTCTTCCTGAACAGTCCCCAGATTTTATTTATTCTTTTTAAAGACTTTTCTTAAGAAGGTTACCATTAAAATCTATAACTTGGCATATTTTACCAAAAAAGGCTACCTAAATTTTCTCAAATTACTATAGTACATACATACAATGGAATGTTATTCAACCTTAAAAAGAAATGAAATTTTAGTATGTGCTACAACATGAATGAACCTTGAAAGCATTATGCTAAGAGAAATAAGCCAGACACAAAAATACGAATACTATATGATTCCACTTGTACCTAGCACCTGGAATATTCAAATTCACATAGATTGAAAATTGAATAGAGGTTACCAGAGGCTTGGGGGAGGAAGAAATGTGGAGTTATTGTTCAGTGGGCACAGAGTTTATGCTGGGGATGATAAAAAAGTTTTGGGTATATATAGTGATGATGGTTTATACAACACTGTGAATGTATTTAATGCCACTGAATTATACACTTACAAATAGTTAAAAGAATAAAGATTGTTATGTATATTTTACCACAATAAAAAAAAATTACAATAAAACACTTCCACTACCTTTAAAATTTACAAAGCAGTTCTACATACAACGTGGAACTACATAATCATGAATAGCCAAATCTGACTATAGGTTCTAAAGATGCAGAATAGGCTTATTAAACAATCACTTTGTGGTCCACTACTCTGAAACACCCGTTTGTTATAAAAATAGCAGTACTGATTGTTAAACTAAACTGGAAGCACAATTATCCATTTCTTTTCCCATTTGGAAAAGTAAACAAAGAAAGAGCATGTTTATCCTTATAATTTGCATGTATTAAAGGCTGTTGCATCTATATACTTGAAGGCAGAAAGTCCTATCATTTGCAATCAAAAATCATAATTTAATACTTCCCAATTATGATACCCCCTGCTGCTATCATTACTTTCCTTCATTGTATTTCCTATCACAAATAACTACCAACATCTACTTTTTCTCTCCCTCTGCCCAACTCACAGATTAACCCCATTTTAAGAACCTACAAATCACCATCATCACTACTGTTACAAACAAAACACGAACAACAGCAAAAATCAGAAATAAAAGCCAGGGGCTTCCCTGGTGGCGCAGTGGTTGAGGGTCCGCCTGCCGATGCAGGGGACGCGGGTTCATGCCCCGGTCCGGGAGGATCCCGCATGCCGCGGAGTGGCTGGGCCCGTGAGCCATGGCCGCTGGGCCTGCGCATCCGGAGCCTGTGCTCCGCAGCGGGAGGGGCCGCAGCCGTGAGAGGGCCACGTACTGCAAAAAAAAAAAAAAAAAAAAAAAGAAATAAAAGCTAATATTTTGATGAGTATTGTTGAGTGATTTTATATTATCTCATTTAATTCTCATATCAATCCTAGGAGTTATCCCTATTTTACAGAAGATGAAAATAACAAAATAGAACCACTCCAAGTGAAATTTGCAAGTTTGCTTTCCCTTTGAGCATACAGCACACATACACATAGCACAGAGAGCAGAAAGACAAAGTCTTACAGTTTTAGGTGTCAGAGGACAAAATTTGGAGACAGCAGAGCAACTGGAAACTTAGAGGAACTCTGCAAGCAAAAAACCACAAAGAGGATGAGCCCCAAAATCTGAAAATAAACTCTGCCCAAATCCTCATGTGATGACTGTATTACACAAACACAGGGGAAACCCCCAGGGAACCAGGCAGAAAAAGTAGCAGCTAGAGGCCAAAAAAACTGAATAAAGACATAAGCTGCTGTATAGTTTCAGTGCAGGCAAGTTAACTGCCTACTAGAACAAGAAAACCTACAGTTTTCAGAAGAACAAAGTAGCTGCTAAAGAAACAAAACATTCCAGAGCCACTACTATATATTATCTACCATGTCTAATTTTCAATTAAAAAATGACTGGATTCGAAAAGAAACAGGAAAGTGTAACTCATACTCATGGAGAAAAAAGCAGTCAGTAGAAACAGACTCCAAGTGGGCCTTAGATGCTGGATTTGGCAAAGACTTAAAGTAGTTATAAAATATACCCAAAGAATTAAAGAAAAATATAGTATTAATAAATGAACAAATAGAGATCTCAGTAGATAAATGGAAACTATAAAAATGAAAATTTTAGAACTGAGGGGCACAATAACCAAAATTCACTAGCCTGGCTCAATAGCAGATTTCAAATGACAAGAAGAAAAAAAATCTATGAACTTGAAGACAGAACAACAGAAAGTAATGAATCCAAAAAACAGAAAAAAAGAACATAGCTTCAGAGGCACAGAAACAAGGATGATATCAAGCAGTCCAACAATTACACTAAATATAAATGGACTAACTACTCAAATCAAGAGACTGGGTTAGATAAAAAGCAAGATCCAATTACATGCTGTCTGGGGGACCCACTTTAAATACAAAGACAGTCTAAAAGTAAAAGGATGAGGGAAAAGAGGTACTTTGCGATAGTAAGCATAAGAAAGTTGGATTGGCTTTATTGATATCAGACAAAATAGACGTAAAGACAAGGAATATTACTAGAGTCAAAGAAGGTCATTTCATAATGATAAAAGAGTTAACCAGGTAGGTAGATATAACAATTTTAAATGTACATACACCTAATAACAGTTCCAAAACACATGAAGCAAAAAGTGACAAAACTGGAAGAAGAGATAGATAAATCAGCAACTATAGTTGGAGATTTTAATACTCCTTAGTAAATGAAAGAACAGGTAGAAAGAAAATAAAGAAAGCAGACAGAAGACTTATACACTACCAACCAATTTGACCTAGCTGTGCTTAATAGATTATTCCATCCAACAGAATATATATTCAAGCATACAAAGACATTTATCAAGGTAAACCATATGCTGGGAATAAAACACGCTGCAATAAATTTAAAGGGACTGAAATCACACAGAGTATGTTCTCTGAAAAACAAAGAATAAAGGACTTTCACTACAAAGTCACAAGGTGAGTCATAGGTCTTTATCTTCAATGATTATTAAGTCCGTTCTCCTTAGGGCATTTGCAGAGCCTGAAAGGACAGTAAGGAAAGGATTCTATAAAAGAAAATCCTTCCAGGCTTTTATACATCAGGAAATGGGATATATTTTAGTTCTTCTACTTTATTATGTCTGACTTGAGGTCATTACTGAGGCTAGAGCTTTCAAACCACATGTTCCTCTGAAATGTACAATCTGTAATTCCTTAAAATTTCCAAGTTCTTATCAGATTATTACTTTTTACACTCTGCTGAATCTATGGTAATCATATAGCTTTTACAAATAGGAACTATAATTATGACCCTAGAATCAAGTGAGTATGGCTTAAGGCTAAGAATTTTTAGGGACTTTGCTGGTGGTCCAGTGGTTAAGAATCTGCCTTCCAATGCTGGGGACCCGGGTTTGATCCCTGGTCAGGGAACTAAGATCTCACATATGCCGTGGGGTCACAAAGCCCGCGCGCCACGACGAAAAATCTGTGTGCCGCAACTAACACCCGATGCAGCCAAATAAACAAATAAGTATTTTTTTAAAAAATAATTTTTAAATGTAGTAGTTTGGGATTTCCCTGGCAGTCCAGTGGTAAGACTCTGTGCTTCCACTGCAGGGGGCACAGGTTCGATCCCTGATCAGAGACCTAAGATCCCGCATGCTGCGCGGGGTGGCCAAATAAATAAATATGCAGTAGTTTGCCTGAACTCACCTATGTTTATGGAAATTGCTGACACCTCCAGACGCTTTAAACACAATCCAGATTAATAAGTAGCAGAGGGTAAGTATGTATGCACATGCACACAGGTGCATTTGTGGGGGTGAGGGGGTGAGGTGTCCAGAAAAAGTAAATTTGGATGTGCATGATATAAGAAAGATTACAATCCAAAGCACAAGTTGGCAAACTATGGCCCCTGGGCCAAATCTGGCTTGCAGTCTATAAATAAGGTTTTACTGGAATACAGCTATGCTCATTCATTTACATAATTCATGGCTGCTTTCGTGCTATAACAACATAGTTGCACAGTTGTGAGAGACAAGCCTAAAATATTTACTATCTGGCCCTGTATAGAAAAAGTTTGCCAACCTGATTTAAAGACAGATTGCTTAGATTGTATTAGCAAACAAATATTGAGATACTAAAGATTATTGTCAGAGTAGCCAAAAAAGGCCAGTTACACTATTTATTTAAAAGTTACCAAAAAGACAAATAATGCTGCTATATAAAATTTTGTAAATTTAAAACAAATTAAGCCATGACTTAACAAAGGCTCAGAAAATACTCAGTTTCTCACCTGATATTTTGGTGCATTGTTGCATTGTGGAAAACTGCCATTGACTTCTCCATTATGTAGTAGATTATTGTCCACTAGATTCCAGCCCCAGCTCTGGTCATCACTGCCCAGCAATGCCACATAACCTTGGCATTGCATGGGGGCCCGTTTTGTGGCAATTCCAATCACTGCCACAGTGCCCAGAGGGCCCTCCCACCACACTTCCCATGCATGGCGGCCCTCACTGAAACCAATCTTGGTCCTTGCACCATCAGTGCTCTGAGCGATGGGGTTTCGATGTAAAGTAAAGCCATTCTTCTTAATGTAGACATTCCTGGAGCAGTCGTTAGTGCTGAAAGCATGTTGGAAAGCACGTATCTGAAAAGATGGAAAGCACACAAAAGAAATACAAATTTAATTTTTCTTAAACATTAAAAAGTACCCAAACTTTAGGCTACATGTTTTTAAACAATAAAGTTATATATTTTAAGTAATACAATAATTATTTCTCAAAAATGGCTCACGTTTCAGCATGGGATCCTAACATAATAAATTATGCAACATTAAAAATAAAACTGCCAGCTGTTTCATTATTGACTAAAATTCTAAACCACAGTATAATTTCTCCAAATAGACTTCTTAACACATCAAAAGATATACACAAGAATCCTTATATTTTAGAGATAGTACTGAAATGTTTATGGGTGACATATCTGGGAATTGCTTTGAAATATGGGAGAGTGGGCAGGGTAGACATGAAACTAGACTGCCCATGAATTAATCACTGATAAAGCTTGGTGATGGGTATAGGGAGGTTATTTTCTATACTCTTGTTTATATTCGATATTTTTACATTAAAAAGTTAGGATATGCACAGTTTTCGTGTTGGCAATGCTGCCACCAAAAAGAACTGTATTTTAAGTAAAATAGAGAACTTAGTCATATCAGCTCTAGAGTTTATGAAAAATTTTAATAACCACAAACTATCTTAGATCCTCAGCCTCCTTGCTAGGTATTACTCATACACTGAGACATCACCACTCTCATTTTACCAAATCAAATAATCCCCTAGATAGCATAAATTCAATCACTAAAATTTATAAAGAGATAGTCATTAACAGCAGCTACCACTGACAGGACAGGATAGCTGACCTTTAGTAATCACCAGTTTTTTAAGTTTCCAAAATAAAGACAATATGAAAATTGCTACTCTGTACAAATAATAACATTCTCTCATGTTTTAATAATTTATAGGTTTTGGTTTGTACGTTTTTTAGAAAATCCCTTCTTTATTCAAACAACCCAAAAGCAGCTGAAGGCTGGGACCTATTGCTTTAGTTAACCTGAGAAATCAACTCCAGAATCACAGAATTCCAGCATTAGGAAAGAGGATAAAGTTCACCTACTTCAACTCAGGGATGGGGACACAGGCGTAAAGTCAACAGGTAGTTAGCACAAGAGCCCCAAAGAGAAGTCAAGCATCCAGTCCCCTCATCCACTTCTCATTAACCATTAGCAAGTACTTCACTGTTTAATTGTTGTACTCCAGAGGACAGATTAAAACAAAAACAAAAAACCTCCTTGGTTCAGGTATCCCATATTTTCATAAATGGGATGTAAACCTGAAGTATACCTAAATTTTTTCCAATCTGTTCTTATTATAACACACTTTTAAGCACCTAAAAGTGCTGTACACACCTCAACCATTTGACTCTAGTAAAACATATCTTGAAAAAAATCTAATCTAACCTAAATTGATCAAACTTCTATAGGAAATACAGAGGACAGAAAGCATGTTAAGCAACACCATGGGAATGAAATCAGCAAAATCCAGATTGAGGGAACCTCTCTACAGGGTAAACAACCTGGTTTCTTCAACAAATAAACTGACGGGGTAAGAGGTGAGAGAGATGGAGGGTGTATCTGTAGACTAAAATAGCCTTAAGAGACATATCAACTGTTTGTCATGGGAACTTTATATAGATCTTGCTTAAATAAACTGAAAATTAAAGATATAACATTTGACATTTATGAGACAATTGGAAATTTGAACACCAAACTTTTTATATGAAGGAATTATCATTAATTTCTTTATATTTTAGATGTACTAATGGTATTGTGATTAAGTGTCCTTATCTTTTAGAGATAGCTAATGTGAAAAATCAGATAAAATGGAAAAATAAATACACAAATAAATAAAAACAATCTATAGTTCTTGCTACACAGTCTCATGCGTAAACTGGATTTTGCATTATAGCAAACAGCTTTAAGACCTAGTTTAGGATGTAAGTCTGAAATTTAGACAATTATAGCTAGATGCCAAGTATGACTGGAATAACTGATGTTACTTGGTAATATGTAAAACATGAACTTTTAAAAAGAAGACAAATCCTAGGGGCTTCACTGGTGGTGCAGTGGTTGAGAGTCTGCCTGCCGATGCACGGGACACGGGTTCGTGCCCTGGTCCGGGAAGATCGCACATGCGGCGGAGCGGCTGGGCCCGTGAGCCACGGCCGCTGAGCCTGCGCGTCCGGAGCCTGTGCTCCGCAATGGGAGAGGCCGCCGCAGTGAGGGGCCCGCGTACCGCAAAAAAAAAAAAAAAAAAAAAAAGAAGACAAATCCTAATTAGATTGACAACTCCAAATACTTTCCAGTTTTATGCTATCCCAAGCCTGTTCTCATCATTTTCTCAGTTACCCAGGCTCCCTGGAAATCCTATTTGACCCTTCCTTCTTCTTCATCCCACCTCACCCAGTCAGCTGTCCATAGATGTGGACTTGTTTTCTTGCAATTCCTCTCCCAGCCACCCCCTTCTCTGCTCTATACACTTGTTCTGGTCTTAAGTACCTCTGGTATAGGCATCAACCCCTGCGTTCCTGAATTCACCTTATGGACTGGTTTTTCTAAAGCACAGCTCTTAGTGCGTCCCTGCTTTGTTCAAATTTCTGTGTTTTCCAGCTGTAAGACAAAGCCCAAACTACAGACTGAAGGCTGTATGTCAAGGACCTCCATGATATATCTAGTTTCAGCTTACCTTTACAATCATATTTCCTATCACAATTCAATCTAACTAAACTATTTTATATCTTTAGCCTTTCCTCCAAGCTACAAATTGTAACAGATGCCTATCTGAAAACTCTTGGATGTCTTAAAAACACTGTAAACTCTGTTCTACCAAAACTGAACTCATTGTTTTATTCATCCAAAATCTAGCCCAGGTAATCCCTATATCATATAAGCCAGATACCTAGGAGTCATCCTGTGCACCTCCCTCTTCCTCACCCCTATTTCAAATCTATTGCCAAGTCCTGCAGATTTTATTTCCTAAATTTATTCTAAATTTCTCCCCATCTCTTTTACTACATACTTCCTAATATTCATATTTCTAAGGTCCCCCTCCAAACTGTTCTCCATTCTTAAGTTTGAATAACCTCTAAAAAATGGAAAAATATCACATCACTAATCCCCACACTCCTAACCCCCTTTTGCTTACAATTTAAAATGGCTTCCTTTTGTTTGGCCCCAGTCCACCTCTTCCATCTTTCTCAAACCTGCCTCACTTTTGCTGTCTATGCTCCAGCCACATTGATTATTTTCTGTCCCTCATACTCATCAGGTTCCCTCCTGGAAGGCTCTTCTCTCTCTCTGGCCTATTTATCCTTATCATTCAGGTCTCAGTTCATGCATTATTTCCTCAGAGAAAGCCTTCCCTGACCTCCCTACTTAATTCAAATTCTCCATTACTGACATTCAGAGCATCATGTATCCATCCTTCGTAGGACTTAACACAAATGCAATTTTACAACTGTGTGACTATTTGATTAATACCCACTTCCCCGCACTAGATTGTAAGTGCTATATGGCAAGGCAACCATAAGAGTCTGTATCTGTTTTTATTCACCATTGCATCTGCAAAACTGAGCATAGTGCCTAACATTCATATTTTTTTAAATAAAAATATATGCTGTACAAACCCTCTGCTTTCCATTGCCTTGCTTTTGTTCAGGGTACTTCCTCTTAGTAAAATGTTCACATTCTCCCCATCTTTAAAATTCAGCTCAAATACAATCTCAACCCCAAACCTTCTACAATCATCCACTCAACTTGTAAATCTCTTTCAGTAAACTTCTAGTATATATATATTTTTATATCTCTAACAGTTAGCAACAATTTCTACCATTTCTAACTAATAACCACTAGTTATTTCTATACATTTTTTTCTCCTCTACTAGACTGAGGACTTCCCTACTAGGCTATATGACTCCTTCTGAATTAATCTTTTATCTTCAAGATACTCAAGAAAAGTCCTGCAATATCTGAATGTACATGTGATTAGTACAGGTCTATAATACCTATAGTGCAAGTAGTACAAAGGCATACAAAGTATTAAAAACTTATGAAACCTAAAATATCTCTGGAAGGATACAGAAGAAATAGGTAACATAGGTTGCCTCCAACCTGGATGGCGGTGGTATAAGGACAAAAGGAAGACATTTTGCTTTACATCACTTTGCTTCTTTTGAATCATGTATTCTTCACATGAATACATTATCTATTACATATTATTATATGAATCTTGAATCATGTGAACATGACTATTACAAACCAATTACAAAAATGTCTTAATTTAAAATAAGTAAAAGCAATAAACTTTATGGAAAAGTAAAAAATAAGACTCATGAAATCTACACGTTTATCAGGCACAGTAAGACAAAACTGCAATCTACTGCACTCTACTATATGAATTACTAGTATCCATTGAGAACCTACCATGTACAAATACTGTCCTCGCAAATTAACGTTATTTCATAGAAAAACAACTTGACAGTTGACGTATTAAAAAGCGATATTCCTTATCTTATTAAACTAAAACCTGTTTTATTACAGAAGAATACATTTTACATCTATTTCACATGGAAAAAAAATTTACTCCTTATTCTGGCCCCACTGGCAGTCTAGCATTAAAAAGGTATGTTTTCCCTTTTTAGTTTTTAATGTATTTTTATGTTTACCATATTCTAGGTCAGACTTTATCCTGTCTCATATATGCTCTTGGTGACTGCTATTCTGAAGAGCTGTTTCCATCCAAACTGAACCCAAGTTTAAGGCCTTTTATTTATATTGCTTGAAGAATCCTCTCAGTCCTATCATTATCTGCTACTTGACATTTTTACTTGCATATGAAAGCAAGACTAATCACAAGAATCTGGCAGGGGGAAAAAGGCAGCAAAAATGGAATCAGCACGTTAGATGACAAATAGAACATAAGAGACACAACACCATGGTGGAACTACGAAAAAGGTGGCAAGGAAGTAGCTAGTAATAGTGGGACATGGCAGTATTATGACTGTTAAGTGGTGCCGATGGGAGGATGTTCTATAAAAGCCTCTATGTTGAAAGTGAGCAGGATGCCTTGGACCACACTCATTTATAAGCCTGTAACATAGTGGAGGGAATTTAAGAGTGCTTGGGCAAAAATAAAGAAAAGATGGTTATAAATCAGAGCTTGGAAAAGGTGCGGTGAAAGCAAATATATGAGAAACTAAGCCGATGTTAAGGCAGCCAAGGTGATTTAATAAAGGGCAGGGAGAAAAATAGGAGAGTATTGAAACCTACAACAATGAGGTGGTCTGTTTTTAAGGGTAAAGACTATGGAAAGTAGAATGAGTGACGGAAACCAGGGATGGGAAACCACCTGGCCTTTCAAAAAGTGTATCGCGGAAGTGGGGTGGGTTAAGGAGCAGAACTTCAACCCAAAGAGAAGAGGATCTTCATGGCGCGGGGAGGTAAGGTAAGGTGAGGTATTGACTGGAGCGGTGGAAAGGCGGGATGGTGAGGCGAGGCTTCCGACTCAAAAGCTTAGCTGAGAAGCACTGAGAGCGGCCCGGACAAGCGGGACCGCGGGCAGCGGCGTGGCGCGGGGCTCCCTCACCTTGGCCTTGTAGCTCGGCAGGTTGCAGAGGATGTCCGTGCGCAAAGCTTCCTCTGCCAAGCTGCGGGCGCACAGGCTCCGCCACACCTCGCTGTTCTCATCGCCGTGCAGGCAGCGGTACCAGTGCTTGCACACCAGGGCGCAGCTCCGCAGCTCGGACAGCTCCAGGTAGGAGAACACCAACTCCAGCACCCGGCTGGGCAGCCGGCCCCCGGCCCCGGCAGCCCCGGAGCCGGCGCCCGCGCCCGCGCCGCCGCCACCGCTACAGCCAGCGCCTCCCGAGGCTGCCCCAGCCCCCGGGGCCGGCGCCGCCATCGCCTCACCAGCCGGCCCGAGGGCCGCTGCCGCCGCCGCCGCTTCCCCCCGTCTCTGCTCCGGAGGCCAAGCCTCGCCTGGAGACCGGAGCAGTTCGCTCACCGCCCCTTTCACAGGCTACCGCCCGGCCCCTCCACCACTCCCGCCCCTGCCCGGGGGCGTCCGCCACGCGCCCCGCCTCACTGAGGGCAGACGCACCGGCCGCACGGGCGTCCCCCGCCCCTCCCCCGCGGCTCAGCGCGGGCGCCGCAACGGCCCGACTCGCAAGGCCTCCCGGCGGCGCGCCCGTGCCTCCGCCATGCGGGTTGAGGGCACGAAGCAAGGGCGCACGCCCAGCTCACGCGATTCCTCTCGGCCCCGGATGTGACTGTTTGGCTGAGGCGCCTCCACCCCTACGCTAGATGGGATTGGGCGCCCACGGGTGAGGTCATCACCAGGCGCCTAAGAGGAAAGCTGGAAGCGCAGGTATGAGGCTGTCGCTGGTGGGTTCCAGGCTCTCCTCCGGTGCCTTTTCCCCTTTTTAGTCTAGTGGTTTCGCGTCGGCTTTTCTGGACCACTTTTCCTATAAGTTTTCGCTGAGTCATTTGGGTCCCTGCTTCACCTTTCCAATCTAACGCATGAAACTTCCCTCTCCTAATTAGCCAGTCCTTCGGCGGGTGAGGTCGTGTATTTCTGGTCAGGCCCTCTTGTTCTCCCTTAGTACCAGTGCTTATCAGAACGTGTGTCCCAGCGTGTATACAGCATGTGAGGTCGCCACATTTGAACACCTTCCCCACCCCGCCCCACCCCCAGTGTTCGGATAACCTTAAAGTGCCGTTTAAGTGCTTATTAAGTGCTACATTCTTTTGGACAAAATGTGGCTTTTCCTAGTCTTTCCTACTAACCCACGATTGGTAGGCGAATTAAAGCTGTGTGTTTTTAACTAATGAGACATTCCAATAGGGAGAATGACATGGAAGCTATAATTATAGAAGGCTTCTTGGAAGGGAAAGAGTTTCAGCATT
>NW_006792734.1:1930521-1954935 GCF_000442215.2 Lipotes vexillifer
GAAAGAGTTTCAGCATTTAATTAGTCATATTGCGTTTTCCTAGGTGGCGAGAACGTTTTCTGACAGCCTTTAAAGAATGCTTGGTACGAGAAAATAATACCTATCACGTGAGCCAGGCAACCTACTGAGGCCCTTTACAGGGGTGTTTATATAACTCTCGAAACAACTATGAGATAATTATTATAATAATAGGTTTCACAGATTCCTTTAGTAGTCAGTTCCACTGTCTTGCCTTTATGTAGTAAGGAATCTTTCCAAAAGCTCCCTTGTATAGTCCATTTCTTGTTCTCCAGTAAAAACAAAAGAACAGCACCTACCATCTCTACTCTCTGATGGGTGGTGTGTGGTTATTACTTGCCAGTCCCTTCTTCCCAGATGTTTTTTTCTCCAAGCTTAGTAACCCAGATTCTTTTCATTCTTACTAGTGCCAGTGCCACAGCCCTTCAGCCACTTCGGTTGCTATCTAGCTTCTCCACATCGAGACCAACTTTGGAAAACGCAAACATGTCAAGAAAAGTTGACCTATACGTATTACAGTGATAGTGACTATCACATTATTTAGATCTCAGGCTACGGAGTTTTATTTATTATTCATTTTTCAGCTTTCAGCCATCAAAGGAAGACGGTCCAAGTTTTGTCTGGAAAGGCACTGAAGTTTCTTTTACAGCTTCAAGGATAAGTAGAGTCAGTCCACCCAAGAAGGGGACAAAGAACAGACAGAATGAACAGCTTTAAAGGCACAGACACTTGAAAAGGACAAATGGATACATGGAGGTATGACAGGAGTAAGTGTTTAGAGTAGAGAGCATTCAGTTTTTAAAGACATTGCCCTCTATCCTGTCTGCCATAGTGTGAGGTAGAGCCTTTAAAGGGTCTGATGAAATAATTCTGGCACATCTTGTCCACTCAGTGAGGTGACTTTTTGTGGCAAAGTACCCCCCAAGTGGCCCAAGTAGGATTTCAAAGTAGGAAAAGATTTCCTTTTTCACTACCTCCTTTTCTTTCTTGCCTGCTTATCACCCTCCTGACCATGTCCCCTCACCCATGTTCAGTACCCTTTTTCTGCCCTCTCACTGTTTAGAACTTCCATCTTTGCACTGCACCCTTTATAAAAATGTTCTCATAGTACCCCACCTTCCTCGCCCCCTCTCACTCCATGATCTCATTAGGTGTTAGAAGGAAGGAACCCATTATCTAATTAAACGAATTCACACTGGGATATGATTAATTGCTGTGCTTGACCCTTTAGTCATCTACCTAGGAGAAAAGCGAGTTGACTTAATACCGGAGTGTGGGGATAGTGGCACTTGGCTATTTCCAGGTAGGGTTTCCAGTCCCAGTAAAAGAAAAACAAGAAACAGTGGCTTGCCAACTCATTTCTGAAAGATTATTTTGATTTAACCCATATGTAGTTAATTTTTCCCACTACGTCGTACCACAGCAGTCTGATTGTTTAACACTTTTTGATGGTGATCTTCGAATGTGTTTCAAATAATAACAAATAATTTTAATATTGTAGACTAAGTAAACAGGTGATCTGGGGGGCTCTCGTTGAATCCCTGATCAATACTCTGCATGATAAAATTAAAAGCCTCAGAATGTATGGATTTCTGGGGCTTTCTCAACTCTTTTTCCTAACATTCCCCATAATAGGTCTCTATTTTAATTTTTCTGACTAGCTAGGTGATCGGTAAATATCATCCATGTGGTGTAGAGATTAGAAGTTTAATTTGCTCTTTACTCTGGTGCATAGTTAAGGTAGAGCTGACCTTGGACTTGTGAGAGTAATAGTCCAAGAGTTACTACTGCTTCCATTATGGAAAAATTTACAGGAACTGTGTTGTTGTCTATAATAGTCTCTTTAAGTACAAAATTCATTTATTGCCTAACTTCTCACACTTTGGGGTGGAGTTTAACCAAATATATCTTTAAAATTGAGTTAATCTTTTCTGGAAAAGAGTTATATTAGGAAGAAAACCTGCTAAAACTTTTGTCTGCTAGTCAGCATTTACTTAGGTCCCTTGTGAGTAGATCTGTGATGGAGAAATAGAAGTACTAGAAACCCTGCCTCATTCTTGTCTTAGCAAAAACCTAATATATCCCAACAGGGATCCAAAACCTATGTGGACACAAAATCCTAAAGCTGTAGGGGGCAGACTTCTGGACTTTAAAGTTAATTCATTGTAGAAAAATTAAAACTCTGACTTAGGAAATAAGTGGTCAATACCCTAAAGATTCATGACAGAGTTAAATAAAACTATTTGTAACTTTTCAGTGATTAATTCAAATTTCATATTTTAAGGTAGGATATTGTATTTAACATATAAGTCAATAGTCACCACAAATGACAGTTCCTAAGCCTAAATAGTATTAATACCTTTCATTTTAAATTGTGTTAAGTGTCCTTTTTCCTTGGTTTATCTGGAACATTTGGCAAAAGTCTTTGTTATGGTAGGAAATTATTTAACTACTTTTTCAGTACTTGTTGGCAAAAATCAAACCACGAGAGTTCCCTGTCTTTATCTCCCTTTGAGTCATTTCCTCCAAACCTCTCCTTTAAAACTTGTTTCAGTCTCTATTTAATTAGTTTCCTCTGTTTACTAATTGAGTGCTTCTGCTGAAATTTAAAAATGTATCTTTTTGTCTTTTTTCCATTTTATCTATATGAAAATTGCTATATCTGATTTTGTGATCTTGTTTCTGTTACTTCGATTACTATTAGATTGGTGATTTTTTGCAGTCTAGTTAGTGATTTTGTTTGTGTGTGTGGCTAAAAGTGGAGGAAATAACCTTTGTGTTGGGAATAGAAATTTTAGGCAGATCACCAGATTATTTTAAAATTATTTTCAAAACAATTTTAGGAAATTTATCTCTGTACAATTGAACTAAATTCAGGTATTGTATCTGAAAATAGTAAAGCAACTATGGCAGTTTCTTACTAGATAAATTCTCCCTTGTCTTGTGGAATGAAAAATTAAATTTATCTAGATAGATTTGTTTGCTTTCTTTTGACCACTTAGAGTTGTATAAATTGCCCCTATTTCCTTTTTTGCTTTGCACAGGAGGTAGTTATGACAGGGGGTAGTATTATGTGGCAGCTACAATTATAGATACAGGCTGCCTAGCGTATCAGGAAACTAAATTTTGCACATAAGTACTACTGTTATATAAGTTCAAGTAGGTGATAATGTGATTTAAAATATATGAATATATTTAGAAGCAGTAATGAATTATTAGCAGCTTTCTAATAATCGTTTTCTGCACTTTCAGAGAATACTAACAAGTTAAACCTGTTGTCAAGTAGAACTGTTAGAAAAAGGTCTTCATTGTTTAGAAGTTTAGGATCCCTTTATATTAGATCCCAAGTACAAATCCTAAGAGCCAGGTGACTTCGGGAAAATTATTTAACATTTCTGAGACTCAGTTTTATTACCTGTAAAATGGAATAATATTTACCAATCAGAAGTGTTGTTTTGAGAATAAAATTAAATAATGTACTGAATTAGTCTCCGATGGTTAAGACCCAAGGGTTTTAATTTTTAACCAGTTCCCCTGATGATTATTGGTGTAGTACAGGTTCTCAAATTCTAGCATACATCAGAATCACCTGGAGGGCTTGTTAAACCACATTGCTGGGGGCTTCTCTGGTGGCGCAGTGGTTGAGAGTTCGCCTGCCAATGCAGGGGACACGGACGGGTTTGTACCCTGGTCCGGGAAGATCCCACATGCCGCGGAGCAGAGGCCGCAGCAGTGAGGGGCCCGTGTACCGCAAAAACAACAACAACAACAAAGAACACATTGCTGGGTGCCAACCCCAGAGTTTCTGTTTCAGTGGGTCTAGAGTGGGGTCCAACAATTTATATTTCTAACAAGTTCCTAGGTGATGCTAATGCTCCTGGAGACTATACTTTGAGGACCATTTGTGTAGTGTATGTGATGCCACTTTGACTAGCCTAATAAAAGTAAGAAAAGTGACAGTGGTAATATTTGTTGAGCCCTCATTACGTACCAGGCACTGTTATATGTGCTTGACATTTATTATGTCATTTAATCTGATCTGATCCTGTGAAATGGATATTATTACCCCCATTTTACCGAGAATGAAAGTGAATTATAGAGAGATTCAGTAATGTGCCCAAAGTTGCCCAGCTGATAGGTAATAGAGCTATTCAAACCCAGAGAGTCTAGTTCCAGGGCTCATTCTCTATAAACATTATTCAGATAAAGGATATAACCTGATGATTGTGCAGCCCTTTCTTAAAAAGGATTTTTCTTAATTTAAAAGAAATATATTTATCGTTTATTCTTATGTGAGCCTCACATCAAAGGCTGGAGGACCAGGCTTACCTGTGCCCCTGATTGCAAGGAAAGCCCATGTAGGCATGTGCCAGCCAGGTGCACCACAGTCTTGTGTTCAACTAGGCTTGATCTTCAAATGTCTTTTTTTATTGATTGAGTTTTTTAGATGTCTTTTAATATTTAAATGAAATACTGCTTATTGAATTTGTCTCTCATGAAGTTCTTATATAAAACACGAGATTATAATTTTTCCCCCTTCTTCACAGAGTCATCTGAGCCATTATGGCAGTCAAGTGGACTGGTGGACATTTTTCTCCTGTTCTCTGCCTGAATGCAAGTCAAGAAGGGCTAGTGGCTTCTGGAGCAGAAGGTGGAGATCTCATGGTTTGGGGTGAAGATGGGACTCCATTAGGACACACACGCTTCCAAGGGGCAGACGATGTTACCAGTGTCTTATTTGCTCCCTCCTGCCCCACCAAGCTCTATGCCTCACATGGAGAAACCATTAGCATACTGGATGTCAGGTCTCTCAAAGGATCCTTGGACGATTTTCATGCGAATGAAGAAGAAATCAACTGTGTTTCACTGAATGAAACTGAAAACCTTCTGGCTTCTGCTGATGACTCCGGAACAATCAAAATCCTAGACTTGGAAAATAAGAAAGTTAGCAGATCACTGAAGAGACATTCCAATATCTGTTCTTCCGTAGCTTTTCGGCCTCAAAGACCTCAGAGCCTGGTGTCATGTGGACTGGATATGCAGGTGATGTCTTGCAGAGAATACTTGGGTAATTTCTAGATGGGATTTGGTAACAGAATCAAATTATTAATTGGGCTAAATATATCTTTCCATTTTCTATTCTCTACTAGCATGTCTTATGTATTTATGAACCATAAGCTTTACTTCTACTGCATGTTTAATGCTAACTTGACAAAGTCTAGTAGATTTTATTCACAGAGTAATTATTAATCTTTTACTCTTCCTTTCTCTATGCTTTAAGACATTCCTAAAACATGAGAATTCAAATATTTGATTCTAAACATCTGTTTAAACAAAGTCATGCTAAAGTCAGAGTTTATCACCCACTCTCTACAAAGTCTGTTGTTTAAAAAAAAAAAAGTTGTAGGGCCTGGATATATTACTGTTTTTACTCTAAAAATCACTGGAGTGAGAATAGTCATGGCTTCTCTTTGGTGAGCATTTACTACTTCCCACTGCTTTATTGTTTAGGGGCTGCCCCAGCACTGTTCTAGGCATTTAATCTACATTCCCAACTATATATTAGTATCTTCTAAGACTTGTGGCCACTTCTTGGCCAGTGGTCTTTACCATTCCCACCTCTACCCTCCACACCTCCTTATAATTTAGAAATAATGAGGCTAATTTTAGTTGTTGTCGCTATGACTGCCAGCCCCTCCCCCCAAACTACTGGCATTTAGTAGGAAGAATTGGTAGTTGTCCTGCAGTGCTGGGGCAGCCCCTAAACAATAAAGAATTGTCCAACCAAAAATTTGTAGTGCCTCTGTTGAGAATCATTTTATACGTACAAAGCATAGTGACCCCATAGCCTCTAAACTCCTTTTCTACTCCTAGGTCTTGTCCAAAACTTTTATAAACCTCCTACATTTTCTATCCTAGTGGAGATAATCTGCTTACTTGGTTGGGCAGAAAGACCTACACAACCAGTCAGATATCTGTTTTAAGTAGGCAGATTGTACAGTGTCTCTTTGACTAGTCATTCTTTCATCCTTAAGCTATACCAGTTTTCAATCACTGGTTCATTAATTAACTACTAGGCATGGCAATAAACAATTAGGTGTGCAGCAGTCACAGATTAGATAAGAAGCAGGCACCCAGAATTTACCATTTTACCTCCAGTTCTAGATGAGAATGTTTAGTGGCAGGCAGCTGCTAGAGAACAGTATAGGAAATAAATGTTTTGTGAGAAGAAGGCTTAGGTAATTGCTTTTTTTTTCCTTTTTTTTTGGTAATTGCATTTTGATTTGACTTTCAAGAATTGCTAAAAATACATTGTAGATTAACTTCTGCATTGGCTTATGATGTAACAACAGTGGCTAAGATAATACAGCCACGCTTTTAAAAAATTACTTCTTTAACTGACGTTGAAACTATAATTTCTTCCAATTTATCAGTATTTCTTAAAACTTGGTTATCTGGTATTTTTCTAAACCTTAAGAATAGCTAGTCTATGGGGGAGTCCAAGAATGTAGGCATAATAGTGGAAGGGAGTTCTTATCAGATTAATGATGAGTTATTTCTCTCTGAACAAGTGTGTTTTATCTCAAGGCAGGAATTGAATTATTGCCACATATAATAGATATGTTCAACACACCTTTGTTATTATACAAATTATAAAAATTATACCCTTTGATTTAGATAGGTTTAAATAGGCTTCCTTGGTGGTACAGTGGTTAAGAATCTGCCTGCCAATGCAGGGGACATGGGTTTGAGCCCTGGTCCAGGAAGATCCCACATGCCGTGGAACAACTAAGCGCATGTGCCACAACTGCTGAGCCTGCGCTCTAGAGCCCAAGAGCCATGACTACTGAGCCCACGTGCCTAGACCCTGTGCTCTGCAAGCAGAGAAGCCACTGCAATTAGAAGCCCGCGCACCGCAACAAAGAGCAGCCCCTGCTCACTGCAACTAGAGAAAGCCCATGTGCAGCAACAAAGACCCAATGCAGCTGTAAATAAATAAATAAAATTTTAAAAATAAATAAAAAATAAAATTAAATAGGCAATGCTTACTCAAAAAGGCAGGGACCTTAAGAATGAAGTATGATTTATTAAGACACTTGAGACTGCTTAATCTTTTATTAAATAGGCCCAAAATAATATTCATAATATATGTATACAGTATAAAAAATAACATTAAACAAATACATGTGTACCACCACTCAAATATAGATTTTTCTTATAAGGACCTTTGAAAATTTGAGGCCATCATGAATTTCTGTAGCATACACAATGGTTTTCTTTCTCTCTCATTTCCACATTTGAAAATAAATGGTTCAAAGGTTTGTTCTTTCTGGAGTTTGAAAGATCTGTAGTACAGAACTTAAGGACTGGGACAGTAGAGGAGCCGTTTTTTTTCCCCTCCTTGAAAATGAATCTTTTATGTGGAAAGAAATGTTTCTGTAGGAGAAATTTTTGAGCAGGGTCACTTTGATATGCTTGCATTCACTTCTGAACATTTGCCAGTTGTCCACTTTCTTTCCCTTTGACGTTTTATTGGACCTTAAGCCCTGAACTCTTGTATACTTTTCCTTCAAATCAATTTTCTTTAATATTCTTTTCCTTTAATACCTTACCTCTCTTGCTTAGGGTGATACTGCTTGATCAGGTGGTTGAGAAATTGTGAGATACCTTGGACTCTTGGGCAGTTAGGAAGAGTAAAGAAGTACAAAGGGAATGTCCAGGCAGGAACAATCTGGGAATCTTCAACACTTGGAAATGACTGCTGGGTTGGTAGAATTTGAAATGGCTATTAACACGTTTAGATGATTTAAGTAAATACAAAAATGTTTAAGCTGCTGAAAACACTTTGGGTGTAGTTCATGTTTGGATGTCTTAGGGCAGAAAATATAATCCAGGCATTATGGGGCTATGTGAAAAAGAACTTGGGGATGCCTGCCATACAGTTAAGCTAGTACATTTTGGAATGTCCATTTTCCTTGTGTTCAGGTTTTTTATGGAGATTGTTGCCATGTCAAGTTTTTTTTTTTTTTTTTTTTTGGCTGCGTTGGGGCTTCGTTGCTGCACACGGGCTTTCCCTAGTTGCAGTGAGTAGGGGCTACTGTTGGTTGCAGTGCGCAGGCTTCTCACTGCGGTGGCTTCTCTTGTTGCGGAGCACGGGCTCTAGGCGCGCGGGCTACAGTAGTCGTGGCGCGCAGACTCTAGAGTGCAGGCTCAGTAGTTGTGGTGCACGGGCTTAGTTGTTCGCGGCATGTGGGATCTTCCCGGAACAGGGATCAAACCCGCGTCCCCTGCATTGGCAGGTGGATTCTTAACCACTGTGCCACTAGGGAATTCCCTCAAGTTTTATTACTCATTCATTTTTGTTATATTTTCTGATTTTTAAAATTTTACTTTATTTCAATTTATTAGTATTTTGGCTTCACCCATATGTATAACAATTGCTGGCCTCTTGGTATAATGTTATAAATCCAATCCAAAGAGATTTTCAGTGTTTTCCCTAGTATAAGCAGAATATAAGTGTTACTAGATGTTGCTTCTTTTGAAAGTAGGCCGAGTTAAAGGAAGTTACCTTGAATAGAAAACCAAATCCTTAATATAATCAACAGTAGTAATCTTGTCAGTTCAGATCTGTGCTTTTGACTAAAGAAGGTCGTGCTTATCCTAGTGTCCATTTTAAATTTGTGAGTCATAATTCAGGGATAGTACTAGGGGGTAAAATACAGCTGTCTATTCTCTCTGAAAGTATGAAGAATATTTTCTTTTTCAAATTGGTTGCTACGGGAATAAAATTGCTAGATAATAGAGTAAAATCAGTTCACAGAGTTTATTGTTTTGTTTTAAACAGTTTTTAGTTAGCATTTAATTTAAATTCGCTTAGTAGGTCCAAGATCATGGTAGGGAACAAGAACAAAAAGCTAAGTATACCAGGATGTCAAATTAGTCAACAGACTTGTTTAGAATTTCTGCTCTTTTCTCCAGGTACTATGCTAGGCATTAGCAAAGATGAATTAAATCTCAAGAAACTGAAAAGCTAGTAGTATATGTCAATTAATAGAACAGGAGTTAAATATGGGAAAGAGAGAAGGGGGCTGGAATAGTTAGGAAAGCCTTCCTGGAGGGACACAATTTGAGCTATGCCCCTAGGATGAGTAATTTGGGTAATGTGAAAGGAAAGGAAAAGCATTCCAGATAAAAATGATTTCAGTGGTATTCTAGTTTAGTTTATTTAGTTGATAGGTATTTTTACTTTAACAAGCATAGACGAAAATTAATAAATTTCATAATCTTCAATTTTACCTGCAGAGATCAGGGTAGAATGACTCAAAGAAACTGGCATCTGCTTAAGAATTTGGATTACACTTTAATGGGTTTGTTAATTGAAAGTTACTCAGGATCTTGTTTTCTAAATTCTATCTTCCTTACTGCCCATTGGCATTCTAGTTTTGGCACCAGGGTTGCATCCCACTGGCATGTCGTGGTGCCATCTGAATTTTTTTTTTTTTAATATTGCTGGAAATGTATCCTACTAATCATTCTCAGACTACTTTGATGATTTTGTTAGAAGTGGAATAAGCATGTTAGTTAAACAAACTGACTAGAACCATAACTATGTAACTTCCTCTTATTTAAAGGTGATGCTGTGGAACCTTCAGAAAGCCCGGCCACTCTGGATTACAAATTTGCAGGAGGATGAAACAGAAGAAATGGAAGACCCACAATCACCTGGTCAGCTTTTAAACCCTGCCCTAGCCCACTCTGTGTCTGTGGCATCATGTGGCAATATTTTTAGTTGTGGTGCAGAAGATGGTAAGATTCGAATCTTTAGGGTGATGGGAGTCAAGTGTGAACAGGAACTGGGATTTAAGGGCCACACCTTAGGGGTATCCCATGTCTGCTTTCTGCCAGAATCTTATTTGCTGCTTACTGGAGGGAATGATGGAAAGATAATGTTGTGGGATATAGGCAGTGAAGTTGAGAAAAAACAGAAGAGTCCTATAAAACATACCCATAAGAAGAAAACCAAAAGGGCAGCTTATACCAAGCAGAGTGGAAACACTCATGCTTCAGTAGCAGGTGAAGACGAACGTGGCAAAATTTTACCAAAGTTAAGTATTGAACATGGAGAAAAAGTGAACTGGCTCTTGAGTACAAAAATAAAGGGATACCAGAATATATTGGTAGCTGATCAAACTAATTGTATATCTGTATATCCTTTAAAAGAATTTTAAATCCAATAAAACACTTGAAAAACTGCAGAACTTTTTATGGGTTAAAAAAAATCCTGCTTCTTTGTTTGAACCATTTGTCATATGTGGAAATAATACCATTCCATCATATAAATTTTAAAACATTTGAGCAAAAGATAATTGGGTAACATTTCTTATAGTAAATGACATATTAAAATTTGGAGAATGAGAACTAATATTCACTGAGTACTGATTGTGTACCAGCCATTTTACGTGTTTCCTTTCTTATTCCAAATCAGTGAAGTGGGTTACTTTGTTCATTTTTTGCCACAGGAATCAAGACTCAGAGATGTTAAGTAACTTGAAGATCCAAGAAAATTGCAGGCACGATTACTTACCTGCAAAGCATCTTCATTGTCTTGTCAAGCCTCCTGCCATAGGGAAGCCCACATCCTGATACAAATATGGTCACCACATTAGTTATAACATTAGTAATTTCTGATCCTAGGATGTCATGAGGAACTTTACCAAGTTGAAAGAGGAAACCTGTTCTTGCTTGTTCTGTGTAAAGCCCAGAAGGCTTGGCTGACAATCACCTTTTGCCATTTCTAAGAAAAGTGTTCCAGGTCAAATCAGTTTAGGATATTACGAAGCAATCCAGGCTGTGATGCTGATGGGACCAAGAATAAGCTGAAGTTATGAATAAGCAGAAACTCTGACTAAGCAGAAGATGTAAGGTAGATAGAAGAGGTAGAGAAGAGAAGCCAAGACTGTGTAGAGAGTAAGTTTTCTTTTCATCATGCTCTGGATTGCTGATTTCTCTGCATGTTCTTTCAGCTTCTGCTTAAATTGCCTACTCTTATATTCAGAGGTTTAAAGAGAGATTCTAATTGTTGGTTACCATTATCCTTGTTTGTGTAGAACTCTTTGATAAGCTCAATTTTAGTCAGAATGTTTGCTGCAGATGACAGAAACCAACTTCAAATTGACTTAAGGGAATAAAAAGGAATTTATTGGCTCATGTAACTGAGAAGTCCAAGGATAATCAGGCTTGTACTGCTGAGGTAGCTAAGCTGAAAGGATGTGAGTCTTATAGGTGGCTCACCTGTGAAAAGTCTTTCCTAGGGATGGAATGAGAGAATCCTCACAGTAATGTTGAGCCTGGAACCAGCCATGCCTGAAACAAGTTATTTCTGGAGCCTTTTTTTTTTTTAACTTGTGACTAAAAGGGTCCTGACCAATTAAGTGGGTGGTCAGTAAATATTGTTTAGTGATCTCACTTAAAATTTAAAGCAAGGAGAATACCATCTTGGCCCTAAAAAATTCATTGACAAGGACCTTGGCCTGCGTATTGACAGAAACAAGTTTCTAATCCCAGCAATGGGCAAAGTTCTTGGCCATTCTGGGCCTTGATTTCCATTCCTGAAAGCGAAGGGTTGAATTAGACATCCCCTAAGGTCATTTCCATGCCACTGTTTTATGAAATGAAAACATCATCATAATACTGTGTTTATCCAGTGATTCTAATATTTATGAAAATGTCAGTAAAGACTAATTATCATGGGCAATCACTGGAGATTTAGAGGAATCTTTTGAAAAATTACCCAAGTACAGCATCATTTTAGCTCTTGAGCCTGAATAATGTTATGGGAACAGGGTAAGAAGTATTTAAACCAGGACTGATTTTTTTTTTTATTGAAGTATAGTTGATTTTCAGTGTTGTGCCAGTCTCTGCTGTACAGCAAAGTGACTCAGTTATACACATACATCCATTCTTTTTTTATATTCTTTTCCATTATGGTTTATCACAGGATACTGAGTATAGTTTCCTGTGCTACACAGTAGGACCTTATTGTTTATCCATGCTAAATGTAATAGTTTGCAACCCTAAACTCCCAGTCCATCCTCTCCCTCCCCCTAACCAGGATTGAAACATTAGTTTTAAACTTCTTTTTGTTGCTAATAACAGATACCCACTCAGACTGCCTAAGCAAAAAGGGAAATTTACTATGGGGAGTGGAGGAGCAGAGTTCTCTCAACCCAGAACAGAAATGTCGCTTGGCTCTACGTTTCTAACCAGGGAAGCCATCAAGAACCAAAGCAGCTGCCCTTTCTGTCTCTCTGAGTTCCTGTGGTCACTTGTCTCTGCTTCTTTCTGCATAGTGGCTTTCACCTGACAAAAGATGGCCTTCCAGAGCTACATCAGCAACCCTTTTCAATTCCAAAAACTGAGTAGTGTCTAAGTTCCAAGGCCCTGAAGAGAATCTGATTGGTCTAACTTCGTCAAGTGCCTAGCTCTGATCCAGTCAGCTCTGATCAGGGGGGTGTTGTCATTTAGTATCAACATTGCCAACGGGGCCCCCATAGGTGGGGAGGTAGTTCTCAGGGAAGGGGAGTATGGGCTGAACTAATAGTCCCTGAAGATCTACAACCAACAATTGAGATTTTGGCAGATTTACAGAGTGAAAATTATATGCAAAATGAACCCTTCTTGGGTCAGCCATTTTACTACAGTTTGACTTTCAATTTTCAAACAATAGGATACACCCAGATTACTTTAGTTAATGAGAGTTTGAAGAATGGTAAAGTAAGCAAAATAAAGTGCCTCAGCCTGGGCTTACAGAGAATCAGGGTACCATTTTGGTTTTGGGGATTTTGGGGGTTTTTTTTGTTTGTTTTTTACCATACCATGCAGCATGTAGGATCTTAGTTCCCTGACCAGGGACTGAACCTGCACCTCCTGCAGTGGAAGCACAGAGTCTTCACCAGTGGACTGCCAGGGAAGTCCCAGGATACTATTTTGAATATTCTCAGCTTGATTAGTCAGCTGGCCCCTCAGATAACTGATTAAGAACTTAAGTGGCCTTGCTTTAGAAGTGGGCATCCAATGTCCCCAATCTATAGAAGGCTGAAAATGTGCCCCAAAGATATCAGGTTCTAATCCCTGGAACCTGTAAATGTTACTTTATTTGGTAAAAGGATCTTTGTAGATATGTTACAAATAGTAAAGGATTATGTTAAAGGAACATAATTGTATACTTACCTTTATACTTTATTAGAGTGTAAGATGCTTGGGGGCAAGGATCTGCCTTTTTGAGTTTCAGAGCTTGTGGTTTGGCCTGACCTGAACCACCCAGCTCACACAAAAAATCATTAAATATTAAATGAATCAAGGGAGGTCCAGAAGGTGAAAATGTTAAGAGATGTGGATAGAATAAAATAACAATAAAGGTCAACCTGAAGGGAGCTAGTAGCAGGGTTGCCTGGCAACCAGATTGAACCCTTTGTTATGCTTCAGGTTATTTTTAACACCAGCTATCAGGGCTACACATGGCTCTCCCAACCAGTGCTCAATTCACAAACACCCAGACATGCTCATCATTTCACATTTGATGTTCTCTCCAAATTACAATCAGTTTGTGGTCCAGGATAGACAATCCTGAGGCTGATGCAGTGCCCACCCAGTTGCTTCTCCCTTCCAAGAGCAGAAATACCTTCAGGATTAATCAATCACCCTCTGGCAGAATTATGTATAATCCTGATGCCTTAACCTATGAATAGCTCTCCCATGACCTCAGTTTTCCTATTTACAAGCAAAGAATTAATGAAAAACAGTACTATACTGCACATGTGCTGTGTGTGTGTGTTTGGTTTTCTGAACTATTTGAAAGTGAGATACCATGACACTTGACCTCAAAATACATCAGCATGCATCTCCTAAAAAGGATACTTTTATATATAACCATAGTACTGATCTCATACCCAAGAAACTTAGCAATAATTCACATTCTTGCCCTTAGCCAGACAACTGTGACTAATATCATCCTTACTGCACTAAAGTCTGGTGGTGAGAGAGGGTGGCAGCCAGAACTGCAGAAGATGGGTCCCTCAGCCATGGGCAGGGCTTATGGAAATGAGAGGAAACAAGAAGGACCTTGTGGATTAGTCTGGGGTCCGAACAGAGGTAGGTGTCCCTTGTAGCCAACCCTCTTTCCGTGGCACATCCCCAGTGGGGAACACTGCCCCTTACTCTGGGCTGAGGTTCATTTTAGAGACTAAGTTGTCAGGCAAAAGGGACATTGTTGAAGAGTGATGACATGAGCCTCAACTGGAGTGAATAAAATACCCTATCACCACCACCACCTGGGCCATACTCCAACTAGAGGAACAGGATTTAATCTAGGCCCAGTAGGGGACATGGGAGAAATTCAGAACAACTCTCATATACCTGGAGAGAGCCCCTGCTATACCCTCGTATCCTTGGTGGAGGAAAGGACTGGGCTGGGGTTTAATAGAGCCTCCATCAGGTCTTCTCTATAGCCATAAAAAACGCTTGAGGAGAGTGACCCAAAGCTCGCTTGAGCATGATTTTCCTATAATCATTCTAGGAAATGAATGAAGAAGCATCCAGAGCATGCAGTGATCAAGGATCAATAAAAACAATTCTTATAGGGACTTCCCTGGTGGCACAGTGGTTAAGAATCTGCCTGCCAATTCAGGGCACACAGGTTCAATCCCTCGTACGGGAAGATCCCACATGCTGCAGAGCAATTAAGTCCATGCGCCACAACTACTGAGCCTGCACTCTAGAGCCCAAGAGCCACAACTACTGAGCCCATGCACAACTACTGAGCCCACGTGCTGCAACTACTGAAGCCCATGTTCTCTGGGGTATGTGTGCCGCAACTACTGAGCCCACATGCCACAACTACTGAAGCCCACGCCCCGCAACAAGAGAAGCCACCGCAATGAGAAGCCCGCGCAATGCAACAAAGAGTAGCCCCCGCTTGCCACAACTAGAGAGCCCCCGTGCAGCAACAAAGACCCAACATACCCAAAAGGCAAAAACCAAAAAAACCCCAATTCTTACTGACTTATAAATGTTGACACAACAGGTCACAAATAGGTAGCAACCTGAAAATTGAATGCATTTTTCTGTTATGAACAAGACGGTTAAACATGTTACAAACCGATGTGTGGCTAGATAAATGCAAATGTTAATATTTTATTAAAAATTAAGATATAAAAGACTCAACTAAAAGACTGTTGATTCTAATCAATAAAATCAGTAAACTTGAAGTGTATAAAATGAATACACAGAAATGAGTTGCTTTTCTGTACACCAACAGTGAAACATCTGAAAAAGGAATAAAACTATCCCATTCACAATAGGATCAAAACAATAAAATGGGGCTTCCCTGGTGGCGCAGTGGTTGAGAGTCCGCCTGCCTATGCAGGGGACACCGGTTCGTGCCCCGGTCCGGGAAGATCCCACATGCCGCGGAGTAGCTGGGCCGTGAGCCATGGCCGCTGGGCCTGCATGTCCGGAGCCTGTGCTCCACAATGGAAGAGGTCACAACAGTGAGAGGCCCGCGTACCACAATAAATAAATAAATAAATAAAATAAAATACCTAAGAATCAATACACCAAAAAAGTGAAAGATCTGTAAAATGAAAACTACAAGACCTTGCTTAAATCAAAGAAGACAAACAAATGGAAGGACACATGTGCGCGTGGAATGGAAGAGTTAATATTGTTAAAATGAACATGCTACACACAGCCATCTGTAGATTCAATGTAATCCCTATCAAAATTCCAATGGCATTTTTCAAACAGAAAAAAAATAATCCTAAGATGCATATGGCACCACAAAAAAACCCAAATAGCTAAGGCAATCCTGAGAAAGAAAAACAAAGCCACCACACATCCTGACTTGACACTACACTACAAAGCTATAGTAATTAAACGAGTATGGTACTGGCATAAAAATGGACACACAGACCAATGGAAGAAAATAGTGCAGAATTAAACTCCCACATATATGGTCAGCTATTAATTGATAAGTGAGCCAGGAACATCAGGTTGGGAAAGGATAGTTTCTTCAGCAGATGGTGTTAGGAAAACTGGATAACCACATGCAGAAAAATGAAATTTTACCCCTATCTTACACTACTCACAAAAACCAACTTGAAATTAACTTGAAAGACTTAAACATAAGCCCTGAAACCATAAAGACTTAAACATAAGACCTCCTCAACAGGAGGGAGGAAGCTCCTCAATATCAGTATTCACAATGGATTTTTGACCAAAACCACAAACAACAAAAGAAAAGACAGTGGGACTCCATCCAATTTAAAAGCTTCCACACACAGGGCAGACAGCAGAAAAATAACTACAATCCTGCAGCCTGTGGGACAAAAACCACATTCACAGAAAGAAAAGATGAAAAGGCAGAGGGCTATGTACCAGATGAAGGAACAAGATAAAACTCCAGAAAAACAACTAAATGAAGTGGAGATAGGCAACCTTCCAGAAAAAGAATTCAGAATAATGATAGTGAAGATGATCCAGGACCTTGGAAAAAGAATGGAGGCAAAGATCGAGAAGATGCAAGAAATGTTTAACAAAGACCTAGAAGAATTAAAGAACAAACAAACAGAGATGAACAATACAATAACTGAAATGAAAAATACACTAGAAGGAATCAATAGCAGAAAAACTGAGGCAGAAGAATGGATAAGTGACCTGGAAGACAGAATGGTGGATTACAGGGGAAGAAACGTAAAAAACAAACACATGGAGGCTAAATGATACGTTACTAAATAACCAAGAGATCACTGAAGAAATCAAAGAGGAAATCAAAAAATACCTAGAGACAAATGACAGTGAAAACACGATGCTCCAAAACCTATGGGATGCAGCAAAAGCAGTTCTAAGAAGGAAGTTTATAGCAATTCAAGCCTGCCTCAAGAAACAAGAACAATCTCAAATAAACATCTAACCTTACATCTAACTAGAGAAAGAAGAACAAACAAAACCCAAAGTTAGCAGAAGGAAAGAAATCATAAAGATCGGAACAGAAATAAATGAAACAGAAACAAAGAAAACAATAGCAAAGATCAATAAAACTAAAAGCTGGTTCTTTGAGAAGATAAAATTGATAAACCATTAGCCAGACTCATCAAGAAAAAGAGGGAGAGGACTCAATAAAATTAGAAATGAAAAAGGAGAAATTACAACAGACATCACAGAAATACAAAGCATCCTAAGATTACTACAAGCAACTCTATTCCTATAAAATGGACAACCTGGAAGAAATGGACAAATTCTTAGAAAGGTATAACCTTCCAAGACTGAACCAGGAAGAAATAGAAAATATGAACAGACCAATCACAAGCACTGAAATTGAAACTGTGGTTAAAAATCTTCCAGCAAACAAAAGTCCAGGACCAGATGGCTTCACAGGTGAATTCTATCAAACATTTAGAGAAGAGCTAACACCCATCCTTCTCTAACTTTTCCAAAAACTTGCAGAGGAAGGAACACTCCCAGACTCATTCTATGAGGCGACCATCACCCTGATACCAAAACCAGACAAAGATAACTACAAAAAAAGAAAATTACAGACCAATATCACTCATGAATACAGATGCAAAAATGCTCAACAAAATACTAGCAAACAGAATCCAACAGCACATTAAAAGGATCATACACCATGATCAAGTGGGATTTATCCCAGAGATGCAAGGATTCTTCAATATACTCAAATCAATCCATGTGATACACTATATTAACAAATTGAAGAATAAAAACCATATGATCATCTCAAGAGATGCAGAAAAAGCTTTTGACAAAATTCAACACCCATTTATGATAAAAACTCTCCAGAAAGTGGGCATAGAGGGAACCTACCTCAACATAAGAAAGGCCATATACAACAAACCCACAGCAAACATCACTCTCAATGGTGAAAAACTGAAAGCATTTCCTCTAAGATCAGGAACAAGACAAGGTTTCCCACTCTCACCACTATTATTCAACATAGTTTTGGAAGTCCTAGCCGTGGCAATCAGAGAAGGAAAAGAAATAAAAGGAATACAAATTGGAAAAGAAGAAGTAAAACTGTCACTGTTTGCAGATGACATGTTACTATACATAGAGAATCCTAAAGATGCCACCAGAAAACTACTAGAGCTAATCAATGAATTTGGTAAAGTTGCAGGATACAAAATTAATGCACAGAAATCTCTTGCATTCCTATACACTAATGATGAAAAATCTGAAAGAGAAATTAAGGAAACACTCCCATTTACTATTGCAACAAAAAGAATAGAATACCTAGGAATAAACCTATCTAGGGAGAAAAAAGACCTGTATGCAGAAAAGTATAAGACACTGATGAAAGAAATTAAAGATGATAGCAACAGATGGAGAGATATACCATGTTCTTGGATTGGAAGAATCAATATTTTGAAAATGACTATACTACCCAAAGCAATCTAGAGATTCAATGAAATCCCTATCAAATTACCAGTACCCTTTTTTACAGAACTAGAACAAAAAATCTTAAAATTTGTATGGAGACACAAAAGACCCTGAATAGCCAAAGCAGTCTTGAGGGAAAAAAACGGATCTGGAGGAATCAGGCTCCTGGACTTCAGATTATACTACAAAGGTACAGTAATCAAAACAATATGGTACTGGCACAAAAACAGAAATAGATCAATGGAACAGGATAGAAAGCCCAGAGATAAACCCACGCACCTATGGTCAGCTAATCTATGACAAAGGAGGCAAGGATATACGATGGAGAAAAGACAGTCTCTTCAATAAGTGGTGCTGGGAGAACTGGACAGCTACATGTAAAAGAATGAAATTAGAACACTCCCTAACACCATACACAAAAATAGACTCAAAATGGATTAGAGACCTAAATGTAAAACTATAAAAGACACTATAAAACTCTTAGAGGAAAACATAGGAAGAACACTCTTTGACATAAATCACAGCAAGATCTTTTTTGATCCACCTCCTAGAGTAATGGAAATAAAAACAAAAATAAACAAATGGGACCTAAGGAAACTTAAAAGCCTTTGCAAAGCAAAGGAAACTATAAACAAGACGAAAAGGCAACCCTCAGAATGGGAGAAAATATTTGCAAACGAATCAATGGACAAAGGATTAATCTCCAAAATATATAAACATCTCATGCAGCTCAATATTAAAAAAACAAACAACCCAATCCAAAAATGGGCAGAAGACCTAAATAGACATACAGATGGCCAAGAAGCACATGAAAAGCTGCTCAACATCACTAATTATTAGAGAAATGCAAATCAAAACTACATTGAAGTATCACCTCACACCAGTCAGAATGGCCATCATCAAAAAATCTACAAACAATAAATGCTGGAGAGAGTGTGGAGAAAAGGGAACCCTCCTCCACTGTTGGTGGGAATATAAATTGATACAGTCACTGTGGAGAACAGTATGAAGTTTCCTTAGAAAACTAAAAATAGAACTACCATATGACCCAACAATCCCACTACTGGGCATATACCTTGAGAAAACCATAATTCAAAAATGTACCCCAATGTTCACCAAAGCACTATTTGCAATAGCCAGGACATGGAAATAAACTAAATGCCCATCAACAGATGAATGGATAAAGAAGATGTGGTATGTATATATAATGGAATATTACTCAGCCATAAAAAGAAATGAAAATGGGTCATTTGTAGAGATGTGGATGGACCTAGCATCTGTCATACAGAGTGAAGTAAGTCAGAAAGAGAAAAACAAATATCATATATTAATGCATATATGTGGAGTCCAGAAAAATGGTACAGATTAACCTATCTGCAGGGCAGGAATAGAAGTGCAGAAGTAGAGAACAGATGTGTGGTCACGGGGTGGGAGGGGATGGTGGGATGAACTGGGATATTAGGTTTGCCACGTATAAAATAGCTAGCTAGTGGGAACCTGCTGTATAGCACAGGGAGCTCAGCTTGGTGGTCTGTGATGACCTAAATGTGTGGGATGGGGCAGGGGAGGTCCAAGAGGGAGGGGATGTATGTATACATATAGCTGATTCATTTCATTGTACAGCAGAAATGAACACAACATTGTAAAGCAATTATACTCCAATAACAAAAATTTTAAAAAAAGATAGAATATCATTATGCCAGATACAGGGGGATATATAACCATGGACTGATGAGGAGAGCCTTTTTTCTGTAGCTTAGTGTAGTGTACTCATGAAAGAAGGAAAGTTGAATAAATTGGTATTTGAACGGAACGTATTTGTCTGAAGGACTAAAGTAAACATCTGTGACACAGGATCCTGGCTTCATCTTGCCATCTGATGAGGCTTCTCTGTAATTCTGTGCCTCCCTCTGAAAACAGAAAATAAAAAATGGCACCCCCACCTGCCCAGCATCTTTCCTGTAGCTTGTAGTCCTTTCTCAGCCAAGCTCTGAGGCTGGCCCAAGTGTTCACAAGCATTCCAACTCTACGTCTCAGGTTCAGGAGCTAAAGACTCAGCTGCAAAAAGTATAGCACATGCTGACATATACTGACATTGTGAATTATAAAGACATAGGTGATGGCAATTTCCTCCCTTCTTGACTACTTCTTGATTCCTTTATATGCTCTTGTTTGAAACGAGGAATTAAACCTATGGAAAAATTTTGTTTCTAATATAAAAAATACAGGACGATATGCGAGGAGGATTTGGAAGGTCACGAGGTTGAAGTCCTCCTATACCATGAAGGGTTTGGGGAAGCAGCAGCCCTCCATATTCTAGTCAGGTGGTACCCACGTAGCAGGAGGAAAACCAGAGAGTGAAACTAAGGTCTGAGTTTGTATCCCCAGTGGTCTGCAAGTTCTCCATTATACTGTTTACTCTAGCTTGCTGTTTCTTATGTAATTGACACATCAGTGAAACTAGACTTTTTTTTTTAATCTTACTGTGCCTATGTGTGTTTTGTGACTAGAAGAAATTTTATTTTAACAGTGTAAGAGAGGAGACAGCTGCTGTTTCAAACACTGGAAATAACAATTGTTTTATGGTACTGGTAGAAACAAGAATATAGCTTTAGAGAACAAAAAATTTAAATTAATAATTTTGAGGGGGATTTTTAAAGCAACATTATTAAGGTGTAATTCAATACCATATAATTCACCCAATTAAAGTGTACAATGCAATGGTTTTTAATAAATGAACAGGGTTGTACCACCATCACAACCTAATTTTAGAAAATTTCTCTCCCCGACTAAAGGAAACCTTGTACTCATTAGCAGTTACTCCCCATTTCCCCTATACCACCACTCGCACCATTAATCTACTTTCTATTTCTGTAGATTTGCCAATTCTGGACATTTCATATAAATGTAATCATATAATATGTGGTCTTTGTGACTGGCTTCTTTCACTTAGCATAATGTTTCCAAGATTCATCCATGTTATAACATGTATCAGTACCTCATTACTTTTTTTTTTTTTTGCAGTACGCAGGGCTCTCACTGTTGTGGCCTCTCCCATTGTGGAGCACAGGCTCCAGACGCACAGGCTCAGCGGCCATGGTTCAGGGGCCCAGCCGCTCCGCAGCATGTGGGATCCTCCCAGACCGGGGCACGAACCCGTGTCCCCTGCATCGGCAGGCGGACCCTCAACCACTGTGCCACCGGGGAAGCCCAGTACCTCATTACTTTTTATGGCCAAATAATATTCCATTGTATGTGTATGTATATAGATATATACAAACACACACATATGTGTGTATGTATATACATATATATGTGTATCTCTATATATATCCCATTTTGTTTATTTATCAGCTGATCGATGTTTAAGGTAGTTTCCACTTTGGGGCTACTATGATTAATGCTGCTGAGAACAAGTATATACCTAGGAGTGGAATTGCTAGGTCATATGGTAACTATGTGTTTAATATTTTGAAGAACTGCCAGATTGTTTTCCAAAGTTACTACAACATTTTATATTCTGAGCAGCAAATTATGAGGATTCCCATTTCTCCACATCCTCACCAACATTTGTTTTTTCCTTTTTATTGTAGCCATCGGAGTGGATGTGAATTGGTATTTCATTGTAGTTTTGATTTGCATTTCCCTAATGACTAATGATCTTAAGCATCCTTTCATGCACTTAT
This sequence comes from Lipotes vexillifer, assembly GCF_000442215.2. Lineage (NCBI taxonomy): Eukaryota > Metazoa > Chordata > Mammalia > Artiodactyla > Lipotidae > Lipotes > Lipotes vexillifer. The sequence goes on from NW_006792734.1 coordinate 1,952,679, forward strand.
TGTCTTGCACGTTTATGGCAAACAAATTTTCAGCAGAGTTACCAAAGTAATTCATTGTGGTCTTTCCAACATGGTCCAATATGGACCACAATCCAGTTAGGGTCTTTCCAACAAATATTGCTGGAACAATTGGATATCATATGCCAGAAAATGAACCTCAACCTTTACGTCATACCATAAATAATGGATCATAAGAGCTAACACTGTAAAAGGTAGGAAACATAGAAAAAGATCTTTGCGACCTTGAGTTAGACAAAGCTTTCTTAGGACACAAAAAGCATGAACCATAAAAGAAAAAAAATTGACAAGTTGGACCTCACCAAAATGGAAAACTTCTGCTCTTCAACAACAACAAAAATCTATTAAGAAAATGAAAAGGCAAGCCATAGACTGGGAGAAAATATTTGTAGAACACATATCTGTTAGAGGACTTACCAACATATAATATACTCTTACAAATTAATGAAAAGACAAACAGTCCAATTAAAAAATGAACAAATGATTTGAAGAGACACCTCACCAAAGTGGATATACAAATAGCTAATAAGTACATGAAAAGGTACCTGACATCAATAGTCACTAGGTAAACACAAATTAATACCACAATGTTATATCTATACACACCCATTAGAATGGCTAAAATTAAAAATACTGACAGTTGGGCTTCCCTGGTGGCGCAGTGGTTGAGAGTCCGCCTGCCAATGCAGGGGACACAGGTTTGTGCCCCAGTCCGGGAGGATCCCACATGCCACGGAGCGGCTGGACCCGTGAGCCATGGCCACTGAGCCTGCATGTCCGGGGCCTGTGCTCCACAACGGGAGAGGCCACGACAGTGAGAGGCCTGTGTACCGCAAAAAAAAAAAAAAAAAATACTGACGGTCTTAGAGAGGATGCAGAGCAACTGGAACTCTCTTACATTGTTAAGAATGAAAAATGGAACAGCCACTTTGGAAAAAAAAGTTTGGCAGTTTTTATAAAGTCAAACATATTTACATATGACCCACCAAATCCATTCCTAGATATTTACCAAAGAGAAATAAAAACTTAGGTCCACACAAAGATCTCTACCCAAATGCTTATAGCTACTTTATTCAAAATAGACAAATTGAAAACAAACCCAATGCCCATCAACTGGTGACTATTTAAACAAATTGTAGTATGTCCAAACCATAGAATATTACTGAGAAGTAAGAGGAACAAACTATTGATACATGCAACAAAACTTCAAAAGCATTATGATATGTGAAAGAAGCCAGACACAAAATACTGTATTATTCTACTTATATGACTTCACATGACTTCACTTGGTAACAGTCTGTAAGGGGACGGTGGTCTCTGCCCGCGAGGTGGGGGAGGGAACACCTATGGCCACAGCACCGGCTCCGTGGACGGCACGGCCCCTCGTGGGCCTGGACCGTGTGCTCTTGTCCCCCCACGCCTGACACCCCCTGACAGTCGTGATGCGGTGACACTGGCTGCTCGGCGTCCAGTCAGGATGGACCAGAGGCAGCACCTGGTGCCAGGTGAGACGTGCCTTTTCACGGGCAGGGGACATAGGAGATATTAGGACTTTGTGTCTAGAAGAGGCAAGGCAGAAGGCAGATCAGAGGTTACCAGAGGTCAGAGGTGGGTATAGGGTTGATTGCAAAGAAGTACGAGGGAACTTTTGGGGGTGATAGGGGTGATGTTCTGTGATGTTTATCATGATTGTGGTGGGGGTCACATGACTATAAACATTTGTCAAAACTCAACAAATTGTACCTTTTAAAATTATTGAGGACTTCCCTGGCAGTCCAGTGGTTAAGACTCCACACTCCCAATACAGTGGGTATGGGTTCAATCCCTGGTCCATCCCTGGTCAGGGAAGATCCCACATGCCATGTGGCATGGCCAATAAATAAATAAATAAAATTATTGAACTTTATTGTATGTAAATTATATCTCAAAACAGATTTTTAAAAAAAGATTGCTTGCTATATAAAGTACATTTTCAAGACAAGCTTCTTAGTGTTCTTTCCAAACCTATTACCACCCATTGTCCTTGTACATAGAAAGTTTGAGGCTTTCATGACTTTAAGGTTTGTCTTGCTTTGAGTTATCACTAATTTTTCACTTAAAATTAGGCTTTTTTCCCCTTAGATTTCACATACTTTTTCCACGCTTTCTTTTTTAGTTTGAAAGTTGTGCTAGAAATAATAGTACAAACAAGAGTTTAAACTGAGCATGTGTTCAACAGAAACACTTTGGTTGTTCAGCA
>NW_006792734.1:1954973-1957718 GCF_000442215.2 Lipotes vexillifer
TCAGCAGGCACAGGTCCCCCCAGAGCCAAAAGAGTTACTCAGTATGTGTCAATAAACACTCTCCCAATGTTCCATGATCAGTACTCCACTCATCAACAGCAGTAGCAGAAGGAACGGAAAGAATGTATCTTCTAAACCATGTTAACTAAAAATTCAAAGAATGGAGACCTGGTTGAGCAAAACAAAACAAAAAGCTTTTATTTGGATTTGTTAGGACTGCAGCCTGGGAAGCACAAATCCAAGAAAGTACTTGAATTGTGTCCCATCAGACTACAAAATGGAGGAAGCTTTACATAAATTGTTTGTCAAGAATTAGGATTGGAGCTGGCGGGAAGTAAGGGTGCTTGTTAAGCAAGGATTGTTTGGGGTTCAAAATGATTACATAGTTGCTAAGTAGGGGTGGGGAGGTTTGAAACTACAAGGTTGCATCTAGCAGCTGCTAGTAGATATTGTTTTAAAAATGACTGGTGGTGTCTTTGAGTTTTACACAGTTCAGAAAGTTCAGGTTCTCAGTGACGCAGAAACATGTCTGAAACCATGTCCACAATGGCCACCCAGCTCCATTTTGGACGCCTGAACCATAGTTACTCCATTTTGATTTTTAAATGATCTTAAATATGTCATCAATGTCATAGAGTATCTTTGCCTTGAAAAGAACTCATGAAATCTAAAAATGTTTCAAATACATGGCTGGTGTAAATATTCAGGGTGTTGTGTTTCTTTTAATCTAAAATCTACAAACTAAGAATGCATACACCGGGCTTCCCTGGTGGCGCAGTGGTTGAGAGTCCGCCTGCCAATGCAGGGGACACGGGTTCGTGCCCCGGTCTGGGAAGATCCCACATGCCGCGGAGCGGCTGGGCCCGTGAGCCATGACCGCTGAGCCTGCGCGTCCGGAGCCTGTGCTCCGCAACGGGAGAGGCCACAGCGGTGAGAAGCCCGCGTACCGGTTAAAAAAAAAAAAAGAAGAATGCATACACCAAGTGATGGATGTAATTCAATTACAGAAATGTTTTGTAATTGTCATTACTCTGCCCAAGGTAGTATCAACTTGCCAAATGCAAAAGAATCTCCTCTAAAGCAGGTAGTACCAAATCCATGATGTTACAGGTTATTTAGTTTCAGCAAAACAGCATCAGCCATCATAATAAATTAATATTGACAATTTAATTAGTTGTAATTTGGTTTGTATTCAATATGTAGATTTGTTTTGATTTTATAGTTATGTAAGAGTTATAAGTATAAGAAGTTTATACCTAATGCTGGATTTGGACAAATAATTTTGGTATAATAATTAAATAATAATCACTCATAGAAGTTTAATAATTTTTTTCTTTTAAAAGTGGACAGTACTCAAGCTTGAATGCATGGGCTTGTACACAGAGTCTTGAAGATCCTCTTGAGTGACTTTTAGCATTTCTAGGTGAGACTACAACTAAGTCAATGATGTTGCTGGGGAATGTGGGGGAGTAGCAAGGACAGAACCCACAGTTTGTTCTGAAGAGGGTGTTCTGAAGGAGCACAGAGAGCTTTTCAGTATAAATTCTAAGGTAGGCAGGTAGGAAAACTAGTCACATTATCAGTATGAGGTATTGGAGTCAAGAAGGAAGCCCAGATTTCTGGTTTCAGTGACTGGGTGGATCCTGAGGCCATAAATCCAGGTAGGAAGCACAAGAGGGTGAACAGGTTTGACTACTTAGACCTGATCTGCCCTGACTTGCCCTGGCTAGCATTTCTGGTGTCATTACCATCAGTTCTCCAAAATGACACACAGCTGCTCTTATTAGTCAGTACTCTTTGGTTGCACAAGACAGAATCCCACTGGAGAGGCAGGGGTGGTTTGGAGTCTGTTAACAAAGCCAGAGGGAGGACTAAGCAGACACTTCTGTTTCTCTTTGTTTCCCTTAAATCTCTTACTCTTAGTCTTGCTCCCTTTTTAATAACATATTCTAATTTTCTAATTGATGCTAATGCTTTTCATCAGGCATTACTTTTTTGGTTCCTAGAATTTTCAATATTTTTCCTTCCTGCATTGCTCTGTAGAGATTCAGCTCCCCCTAGAGACACAATCCACAACTTTTTCTGGGTCCTCAGAGATTTTGATAGCCGCAAATTGGTCAATTAATTTATTAGTCACTACCTGAGTTTATTGTTTTTTTTCTTTTCTGAGTGGGACAATTGTACATCTCCTTATCAACTAACTTATTTTTCTTTATTTCTCTTTCTTTCTTGTTAATAAGGAATTCTTCATGGCTCTAAGTAACCATTTATTATTTTGATATTCAAAATAAAAATTTATTTTTGGTCTAAGTAGACTCCTTAAAAATTAATCCAGTTTTGTAATAACGTATAAGGGAAAAGAATCTGAAAAAAATAGATATATATGCATGTATAATTGAATCACTTTGCTGTACACCTGAAACTAACACAATATTGTAATTCAACTATACTTCAACAAAAAATTTTTTTAATTAAATTAATCTAGTTTGAATCTTCAAAAGCTTAAAAAATTATTTTCAAAAATATGTTAATTTTCAGGGTCATAGAATCCTTGTTAATATTTCTGAAACATCATTTAGCTCTACTATCCTACCACATATTTTCATTGTCTATGACATTCCCATCATTTAATATGGCTGTTTTTCTTTTTTTTTTTTTGAGCAAAGACTTATTACTGGCATTTAAATGTCTTTCAGATCCAGACTCTCTCTCTCTCTCTCTCTCTCTCTCTCTATATATATATAT
>NW_006792734.1:1957887-1962821 GCF_000442215.2 Lipotes vexillifer
CTCTCACTGCTGTGGCCTCTCCCGTTGCGGAGCACAGGCTTCGGACGCGCAGGCTCAGCGGCCATGGCTCACGGGCCCAGCCGCTCCGCGGCATGTGGGATCTTCCCAGACCGGGGCACGAACCCATGTCCCCTGCATCGGCAGGCGGACTCTCAACCACTGCACCACCAGGGAAGCCCCTGAATGGCATTTTTTAATTGATTTACACACCAGTCAGAATGGCTAAAATAAAAAATAGTAAAAAAAAAAAAAAGTGAAAACACCAAATGCTGGTAAGGATATGGAGAAACTGAATCTCTCCTCCACTGCTGGTGCGAATGTAGAATGCTATAGCCACTCTAGAAAACAGTTTGGCCGTTTCTTACAAAACTAAAAATGCCACTACCATATGATCCAGCAGTGTATTCCTGGGCCTTTATCCAAGAAAAATGTAAATATGTATTCACATAAAAACCTGTACACAAATGTTTATAGCGACTTTATTTGTGATAGCCCCAAACCGGAATCAGCCAAGATTCCTTTAACAGGTAAATGGTTAAACAAGCTGAGATATATTCACACCAGGGAATACTACTCAGAATAAAAAAGAACAAACTTGATAACATGAAGCAACCTGGATGTTCATATAGATTTTCAAATTTATTGTCAAGAATTTGTTTATAATATCCTCTTCACTTTTTGATATTTGTTTACATGTATAGTGATGTTCCCTTCTTCAATCCTGTTATTTGCCTATCTGGCTTCTCTCTTATTAGTCTTGTCAGGAGATTTTCAATATTAATAGCCTTTTCAAAGAACCAAAATTTGCCTTTCATAATTCATTTGTTTTCTATCAATATTTCATTAGTTCCTACTCCAGTCTTTATTATTTCCTTCATTCTACTGTCTTTAGGTTTAATTTGCTTTTTCTAACATCTTGAGATGGATACTCAGAACTCACTGATTTTTTTTCTAAGTATAGCATTAGCTGCATCCTTCCAGTTTCATGTGCTGCACTTTCATTATTGTTCCAATACAACATTTTAAATTTCCACTGTGATTTCTTCTTTGAGATATGGATTATTTAGAAACATAGTAAAATATTAACACTTTCCCCCCTGATATTGGGAACAAGAGAAGAGAAGGATATCTCCTTCATTATTTCTATTTGATGTCCTCTGGGAGGTCCTAGATAGTACGAGGCAAGAAAAAGAAATAAAAGGCATAAGAATTAGAAAGTAAGAAGTAAAACTGTCATTCACAGGCAACATGATTGTGTATCCAGAAAACCAAAAGAATCTACAGATGAATTACTAAAATTAAAAATAAATTGAGGTTGCTGAATAAAAAGATAAATTTATAAAAATTGCTGATATTCCTATATAACAGCAACAATAGGGGAAAAATTTTAAATATCATTTACAACAGTATCAAAAAACATCAAATACTTAGTAATAAATCTAATGAAAGACATGCAAAAACCTATAGAGAAAACTGCAAGACATGATTGAGAAAAATTAAAGAAAATTTAAAAGAAGTTTTTCTCATATTCATGAATTAGAAGACTAAATATTATAAAGATGTCAATGTAATCCTAATTAACATCCCAGCTAGCACTACTATAAAAATTAGTTTGTTGTAAATTTTATATAAAAATGCAAATGGTTCAGAATAGCCCAGATAATCTTGAAGAACAGAGGTGGAAGCCTCACTATATGATACTAAGGGTTATTATATAAAGCTACAATAACTAAGACTGTGGTATGGGTACAAGAATAGATAACTAGATAAATGCAACAGAATAGAGGACAGAAATAGATGCTTACAAATATGGAAACTTGACTGATGACAAAGGTGCACTGCAGAGCAATGAGAAAAGGGCAGTCTTTGTGATAAATGGGATTCGGTCAATTGTATATATGAAGAAGAAATGAATCTTGATCCCTTCTTCAGAATTATCAAAAAAACTATTTCTAGGTGTGTTGCAGATCTAAATGTGATAATGTAATAAAGCTTCTAAAGAGAAAAAGAACATTTTCATTACCTTGGGAGAAGGAAAGATTTCATATATTAGATGAAATGAAAACACCGATAAATTGGACTACATTAAAATTAAGAACTTCTGTTCATCAAAACATCATTAAGAGGGTAAAAAGGCAAGACACAAAGTGGAATAAGATATGTGCAATGTGTATAACTGACAAAGGACTCAAATCCAGAGTGAGTAAATAACTCAATCAATTAACTGATCAATCAATAAGAGAAAAAAGTCAGATAATCCAACAGAAAAATGGGCAAAAGATATGAATAGGCCAACAGATATCCAAAAGAGCAATAATCATATGAAAAGGTGATCAATTTTATTGGAAACTAGAAATTACAAACTAAAACACACCCACCAGAATGGCTAACATTTTAAAAACTGACAATATAAGGTGTTGATGAAGTGTGGAACAACTGACACTCTCATCCTCTGCACATGAGAATAAAAACTGGTACAACCAGGGCTTCCCTGGTGGCGCAGTGGTTGAGAATCTGCCTGCTAATGCAGGGGACATGGGTTCGAGCCCTGGTCTGGGAAGATCCCGCATGCCGCAGAGCAACTGGGCCCGTGAGCCACAACTACTGAGCCTGCATGTCTGGAGCTTGTGCTCCGCAACAATAGAGGCCGCGACAGTGAGAGGGCTGTGCACCACGATGAAGAGTGGCCCCCGCTCGCCGCAACCAGAGAAAGCCCTCTCACAGAGACGAAGACCCAGCACAGCCAAAAAAATAAAAAAATAAAAAAAAATAAAAAACTGAGCTAAAACTCAAGCCCTCTTTTAAAAAAAAAACTGGATGATTAAGGCCTCCAGATGCTAACTTACCCAGTTTAGAAAGAAAAAAAAAAAAAAAAAACTGGTACAACCATTTTGCAAAACTAATCGGCAGTATGTGTAAACTTGAGTATTAGCACAGCCTATGACCCAGCAATTCCATTTCTAGATATATACCCAACAGGAATTCTATACCAAAAGACATGTACAAGAATGTTCATAGCAGCATTATCTATAATAGCTCTCAAATGGAAACTACTCAAATGTCTAACAACAATAGTATAAGTAAATTGTGATATATTCATACAACAGAATACCTTCCAGAAGTAAAAGAAAACTATTTCACTCACCAGCAAAGATGAATCTTACATAATGCTAAGCAAAAGGAACCACTCAAAAAATTATACACACATGTAGCCATGACAGAGTAACTACTACCAGACTAAACCTCCTGTCATAAGCAATTAGACAACTGTACAATATGTATGAAATAACTGTCTTCAGTCACTGGACCATAGGCAGCCCAAGACAGTGATTTCTCAAAGGAAGAAGTGAGCCCTACAATTTCCCTAGCTTTCTGCCTGGTGGCATTTACCAAATATCAGCATAGGAATGGGGGTCCCAAGTAGAGCATGACAGACTTGCTGAGCTCAGGAGAAAAGAGTCAGAGCTTGTAGAGACTGAGGCAGCTAAAATTTGTGGAGCAGACTACCAGAGAGATGGGAGCATATATATGCAAAGGAGATCCAGAAATCTGCACAGGAGTTCCCTTTTGTCTTTGGCCAAATAGAAAGCCAAGCAAAGAAACCTGTAGGGGAGAATCTTTCCTTGCCTCTTCCTAGCTTCTGGTGGGTTTCCATCAATCCTTGGTGTTCCTTGGCTTGTAGCTGTAGGACTACTATCTGCCTTTGTCCTCACATGGCAGCCTGCTTTTGTGTGTCTGTGTGTCTGTCTCTTCTCTTCTTCTTATAAAGACACTTGCTATGGTCTGAATGTGTTCTCCCAAAATTCATATGTTGAAACACAACCCCAAAGATATTAGGAGGTAGGGACTTTGGAATGTGCTTAGGTCATGAGGATGGAGGCCCCATGAATGGGATTAGTAAGTTTTATATTAGTGAGCTTTATAAAAGAGGCTCCAGAGAGATCCCTAGCCCCTTCCACCGTGTGAGGACACAGCAAATAGATGCTAGCTAGGTAACAGAAAGTGGGTCCTCATCAGAAGGCAACCATGCTGGTGTCTTGATCTTATACTTCCCAGCCTCCAGAAGAGTAAGAAATAAGTGTCTGTTGTTTATAAGCTACCCAGTCTGTGGTATTTTGTTGTAGCAGCCTGTAGGGACTAAGACAACACTAGTCGTATTGGATTAACCACCCACCCTACTCCAGTCTGATCTTTTTTGTTTGCAAATATCTTTTTATTTCACCTTCATGTTGAAAGATATTATTACCAAATGTGAGTTGGTAGTTTTTTTACCCCTTGTTTTTATTTGGTTTCATCAGTTTCAAGATGATAGTTCAATTTCCCCTGGCTTGTATTGTTTCTGATGAGAACTCATCAGTAATGTTTATTTTGGTTTCTCTGTATTTAATGCATCATTTATTCCTTGGTGCTTTTTTCTTAAAATAAATTTATTTATTTATTTATTATTTATTTTTGGCTGCATTGGGTCTTCATTGCTGTGCACAGGCTTTCTCTAGTTGTGGCGAGCAGGGGCTACTCTTTGTTGTGGTGCACGAGCTTCTCACTGCAGTGGCTTCCCTTGCTGCAGAGCACGGGCTCTAGGCGCTCAGGCTTCAGTAGTTGTGGCACACGGGTTTAGTTGCTCCACAGCATGTGGGATCTTCCCAGACCTCGAACCCGTGTCCCCTGCATTGGCGGGCAGATTCTTAACCACTGCGCCACCAGGGAAGTCCCTCCTTGGTGCTTTTACGATGTTCCCTTCTCACTGTTTTTCAACAATTTGATTTTGTTGTGCTTTGGTATGGCTGGGTGTTTTTTCAGCATTATTGGCAAATAAAATCGTAAGATATTTCAAGTATACAACATGATGATTTGATATAGGTATACATTGTGAAAGGATTCCCCCATCCAGTTAATTATCACAACCATCACCTGTCTCTTTCCCTTTCTTTCTT
>NW_006792734.1:1962831-1978858 GCF_000442215.2 Lipotes vexillifer
TTTCTCTCTCTCCTTCTTTCTCTTTCTTTATTGGTGAGAACATTTAAGTTCCACTCTCTTAGCAAATTTCACTTATACAAAACGGTGTAATCAACTGTAGTCACATTGGTATGCTTTTCCTTATGTATATTCTGCTTGGACTTCTTTGAACTTCTTGGAATTTAATGTGTCATCAAATTTGGAAATATTTCTGACATCAGCTGTTTTTTGCTGCTTCCCTCTCTTGCTGGAACTCCAACACACATATGTCAGAATGCTTGATATTGTCTCACAGATTACTGAGGCTCTGTTAATTACTTTTCAGCCTTACTCCTCTGTGCTTCAGTTTAAAGAGTTTCCATTGCCCTGTTTTCAGATTCATTGCTCTTTTCATCTCTAGGGCCTAATTTACCCAGTAAATTTTTAATTTCAGTTGCTGCGTATTTCAGCTCTAGAATTTCCATTTGGTTCATGTATTAGTCTCCCGGGGTTGCCATAACAGAATACCACAGACTGGATGGCTTAAACAGCAGAAAATTATTTGTCACATTTCTGGAGGCTATCCAGTAACAAGGTGTTGGTATATTTGGTTTCTCCTGGGACCTCTCTCCTTTGCTTGCAGATGGCTGCCTTCTCGCTGTGTCCTCACATGGCCTTTTCTCTTGTTCATGTACCTCCTTGGTACCTCCTTCTTCTTCCTGTAATGACAGTAGTCATACTGGATTAGGGCTCCATCCATATGACCTCATATAATTTTTTTTTTTTTTTTTTTTTCTTGCGTTATGCGGGCCTCTCACTGTCGTGGCCTCTCCCATTTGCGGAGCACAGGCTCCGGACGCGCAGGCCCAGCGGCCATGGCTCACGGGCCCAGCCGCTCCGCGGCATGTGGGATCCTCCCGAAACGGGGCACGAACCCGCGTCTCCTGCATCGGCAGGCGGACTCTCAAGCACTGCGCCACCAGGGAAGCCCCTCATATAATTTTAATTACCTCTTTAAAGTTCCTATTTCCAAATCACATTGGGGGATAAGGCTTCAACATACGAATTTGGGGTGGGGGTGGGGGACACAATTCAGTCCATAACACCACATAATGGTATATTATTTGGCAATAAAAAGGAATGAAATACAGATCCATGCTATAATATGGATGACCCTTGGAAACATTATGTGAAGTCAATAAAACCAGTCACAAAAGACGACATACTGTATGATTCTATTTATATGAAATGTCCAGAATAAGCAAATGTATAAGCAAGGGGAGGAGGGATTAGGAAGGAATGGGGAATGACTGCTGAAAGGTATAGGGTTTCTTTTTGTGGTGATGTAAATGTTCAAAAATTGCTGTGGTAATGGTTGTACAACTCTGTGAATATGCTAAAAACTCTTGACTTGTACATTTAAAATGAGTCACTTGTATGATATATAAATTATATCTCAGTAAAGCTGTTATAAATATATACTGTATGATTCCATTTGTTAAAATTTCAAAAATAAGCAAAATTAATGTATAATGAGATAGTGGTTATCTTTTAGGAGGAGAGGGAAAGCAGTAATTGGGAGGGGCCACAAAGGCCATGACAAATCTGGCATGTTAGAAATATTCTATTTTTTAAATTTGGGTTAAGTTTACATGAATGTGTTCATTTTGTGATAAATCATTAAAAGGAAAAACACCATTTCCTTTCTATACACAATACTTCTGACACCAGATGTGTGGGGTTTTCCACACCAAACAATTCTCCAGTTCTTGGCATACACCTGAGGGATGTCCTACAATTTAACTCAGTTCTAAAACTAACTGCCCGGAGTTGGCACAGACCCACAGGTTAAGGGCTCAGTCACCCAAGATTGCCCCACTTCAGGCGCCAATCAGAAGTCCCAAATTGTCACTTGTACCTCTGAATGACTGGCTATAAATCAAGGGTTCCTGCGACCCCCTCCTCAAGTTTGATGGTTTTGCTAGAATGGCTCACAGAACCCAGGAACACAGCTTACTTACTATTACCAATTGATTATGAAGCATATATTAAAGAATACAAATGAATAGCCAGTTAAAAAGATACATAGGGTGACGTTGAGGGTCCCAAGCATAGGAGATTTTGCCCCTGTAGAGTTTGGGGTGCACCACCCTACTGGCATATGGATGTGTTCTTGCTCACCAAACTGGAAGCTCTCCAAACCCCTTTGGTTAGGATTTTTATGGAGGCTTCATTACAACAGGTATAATGGATTAAGTCACTGGCATTAGTGTTTAACTTAACCTTTAGCCACTCTTCCTTCCCCAGAGGTTGAGGAGTAGAGCTGAAAATTCCAACCCTCTAATCACGTGGTTGATTCCCCTGGCAACCAGCCCCACATCTTTAGGGGCCTTCTAAAACTTGGCTCACTGGTGGGACAGGGAGGGTGGGAAGGAGATACAAGAGGGAGGACATATGGGGATATAGGTATAGGTATAGCTAATTCACTTTGTTATACAGCAGAAACTAACACACCATTTTAAAGCAATTATACTCCAATAAAGATGCTTAAAAAATGAATAAAAATTCCTGGTAAAAAAATAAATAAAAAATTAAAAATAGACCCATCACCAGTCCCTCCCATCAGGAAACTTGCACAAGCCTCTTAGATAGCCTCATCCACCAGAAGGCAGACAGTAGAAGCAAGAAGAACTACAATCCTGCAGCCTGTGGAACAAAAACCAAATTCACAGAAAGACAAGATGAAAAGGCAGAGGGCTATGTACCAGATGAAGGAACAAGATAAAACCCCAGAAAAACAACTAAATGAAGTGGAGATAGGCAACCTTCCAGAAAAAGAATTCAGAATAATGATAGTGAAGATGATCCAGGACCTTGGAAAAAGAATGGAGGCAAAGATCGAGAAGATGCAAGAAATGTTTAACAAAGACCTAGAAGAATTAAAGAACAAACAGAGATGAACAATACAATAACTGAAATGAAAAATACACTAGAAGGAATCAATAGCAGAAAAACTGAGGCAGAAGAATGGATAAGTGACCTGGAAGACAGAATGGTGGAATTCACTGCTGTGGAACAGAAACAAGAAAAAAGAATGAAAAGAAATGAAGACAGCCTAAGAGACCTCTGGGACAACATTAAACACAACAACATTCACATCATAGGGGTCCCAGAAGGAGAAGAGAGAGAGAAAGGACCTGAGAAAATATTTGAAGAGATTATAGTCGAAAAATTCCCTAACATGGGAAAGGAAATAGCCACCCAAGTCCAGGAACTGCAGAGAGTTCCATACAGGATAAACCCAAGGAAAAACACATCGAGACACATAATAATCAAATTGTCAAAAATTAAAGACAAAGAAAAATTATTGAAAGCAGCAAGGGAAAAATGACAAATAACATACAAGGGAACTCCCACAAGGTTAACAGCTGATTTCTCAGCAGAAACTCTACAAGCCAGAAGGGAGTGATATGACATATTTCAAGTGATGAAAGGGAAAAACCTACAACCAAGATTACTCTACCCTGCAAGGACCTCATTCAGATTCGATGGAGAAATCAAAAGCTTTACAGACAAGCAAAAGCTAAGAGAATTCAGCACCACCAAACCACCTCTACAACAAATGCTAAAGGAACTTCTCTAAGTAGGAAATACAAGAGAAGAAAAGGACTTACAAAAACAAACCCAAAACACTAAGAAAATGGTCATAGGAACATATATATCGATAATTACCTTAAACGTGAATGTATTAAATGCTCCAACCAAAAGACACAGGTTTGCTAAATGGATACAAAAACAAGACCCATATATATGCTGTCTACAAGAGACCCACTTCAGACCTAGGGACACATACAGACTGAAAGTGAGGGCATGGAAAAAGATATTCCATGCAAATGGGAATCAAAACAAAGCTGGGGTAGCAATACTCATATCAGATAAAATAGACTTTAAAATAAAGAATGTTATGAGAGAACAAGGAAGGGAAGTACATAATAATCAAGATACCAATCCAAGAAGAAGATATAACAATTATAAATATATATGCACCCAACATAGGAGCACCTCAATACATAAGGCAACTGCTAACAGCTATAAAAGAGGAAATCGACAGTAACACAATAACAGTGGGGGGCTTTAACACCTCACTTACACCAATGGACAGATAATCCAAAATGAAAATAAATAGGGAAACAGAAGCTTTAAATGACACAATAGACCAGATAGATTTAATTGATATTTATAGGACATTCCATCCAAAAACAGCAGATTACACCTTCTTCTTAAGTGGGGACGGAATATTCTCTAGGATAGATCACATCTTGGGTCACAAATCAAGCCTCAGTAAATTTAAGGAAATTGAAATCAAATCAAACATCTTTTCTGACCACAATGCTCTGAGATTACAAATGAAGTACAGGGAAAAAAATGTAAAAAAAACAAACACAAGGAGGCTAAACAATACGTTACTAAATAACCAAGAGATCACTGAAGAAATCAAAGAAGAAATCAAAAAATACCTAGAGAGAAATGACAATGAAAACACGACAATCCAAAACCTATGGGATGCAGCAAAAGCAGTTCTAAGAGGGAAGTTTATAGCTATACAAGCCTACCTCAAGAAACAAGAACAATCTCAAATAAAAAATCTAACCTTACAACTAAAGGAACTAGAGAAAGAAGAACAAACAAAACCCAAAGTTAGCAGAAGGAAAGAAATCATAAAATCAGAGCAGAAATAAATAAAACAGAAACAAAGAAAACAATAGCAAAGATCAATAAAACTAAAAGCTGGTTCTTTGAGAAGATAAACTAAATTGATAAACCATTAGCCAGACTCATCACGAAAAAGAGGGAGAGGACTCAAATCAATACAATTAAAAATGAAAAAGGAGAAGTTACAACAGACACCACAGAAACACAAAGCATCCTAAGAGATTACTACAGGCAACTCTATGCCAATAAAATGGACAACCTGGAAGATATGGACAAATTCTTCCAAAGGTATTACCTTCCAAGACTGAACCAGGAATAAACAGAAAATATGAACAGACCAATCACAAGTGGTGAAATTGAAACTGTGATTAAAAATCTTCCAGCAAACAGAAGTCCAGGACCAGGTGGCTTTACAGGTGAATTCTATCAAACATTTAGAGAAGAGCTAACACCCATCCTTCTCAAACTCTTCCAAAAAATTGCGGAGGAAGGAACACTCCCAAACTCATTCTGTGAGGCGACCATCACCCTGATACCAAAACCAGACAAAGATACTACGAAAAAAGAAAATTACAGACCAATATCACTCATGAATATAGATGCAAAAATCCTCAACAAAATACTAGCAAACAGAATCCAACAGCACATTAAAAGGATCATACACCATGATCAAGTGGGATTTATCCCAGAGATGCAAGGATTCTTCAGTATACTCAAATCAATCCATGTGATACACTGTATTAACAAATTGAAGAATAAAAACCATATGATCATCTCAATAGATGCAGAAAAAGCTTTTGACAAAATTCAACACCTATTTATGATAAAAACTCTCCAGAAGGTGGGCACAGAGGGAACCTACCTCAACATAAGAAAGGCCATATACGACAAACCCACAGCAAACATCACTCTCAATGGTGAAAAACTGAAAGCATTTCCTCTAAGCCAGGAACAAGACAAGGATGTCCACTCTCACCACTATTATTCAACATACTTTCGGAAGTCCTAGCCACGGCAATCAGAGAAGAAAAAGAAATAAAAGGAATACAAATTGGAAAAGAAGTAGTAAAACTGTCACTGTTTGCAGATGACATGACACTATACATAGAGAATCCTAAAGATGCCACCAGAAAACTACTAGAGCTAATCAACGAATTTGGTAAAGTTGCAAGATACAAAATTAATGCACAGAAATCTCTTGCATTCCTATATACTAATGATGAAAACTCTGAAAGAGAAATTAAGGAAACACTCCCATTTACCATTGGAACAAAAAGAATACTTAGGAATAAACCTACCTAGGGAAACAAAAGACCTATATGCAGAAAACTATAAGACATTGATGAAAGAAATTAAAGATGATACCAACAGATGGAGAGATATACCATGTTCTTGCACTGGAAGAATCAATATTGTGAAAATGACTATACTACCTAAAGCAATCTACAGATTCAGTGTAATCCCTATGAAATTACCAATGGCATTTTTTACAGAACTAGAACAAAAAATCTTAAAATTTGTATGGTGACACAAAAGACCCTGAATAGCCAAAGCAGTCTTGAGGGAAAAAAGTGGAGCTGGAGGAGTCAGACTCTCTGACTTCAGACTATACTACAAAGCTACAGTAATCAAGACCATATGGTACTGGTACAAAAACGGAAATACAGATCAATGGAACAAGATAGAAAGCCCAGAGATAAACCCACGCACCTATGGTCAGCTAATCCATGACAAAGGAGGCAAGGATATACAATGGAGAAAAGACAGTCTCTTCAGCAAATGGTGCTGGGAACACTGGACAGCTACATGTAAAAGAATGAAATCAGAATACTCCCTAACACAATACACAAAAATAGACTCAAAATGGATTAGAGACCTAAACTTAAGATCGGACACTATAAAACTCTTAGAGGAAAACATAAGAAGAACAGTCTTTGACATAAATCCCAGCAAGATCTTTTTTGATCCACCTCTAGAATAATGGAAATAAAAACAAAAATAAACAAATGGGACTTAATGAAACTTAGAAGGTTTTGCAAAGCAAAGGAAACTACAAACAAGACAAAAAGACAACCCTCAAAATGGGAGAAAATATTTGCAAACGAATCAGTGGACAAAGGATTAATCTCCAAAATGTATAAACAGTTCAAGCAGCTCAATATTAAAAAAACAAACAACCCAATTCAAAAATGGGCAGAGGACCTAAATAGACATTTCTCCAAAGAAGACATACAGATGGCCAAGCGGCACATGAAAAGCTGCTCAACATCACTAATTATTAGAGAAATGCAAATCAAAACTACAGTGAGGTATCACACACCAGTTAGAATGGGCATCATCAAAAAATCTACACACAATAAATGCTGGAGAGGGTGTGGAGAAAAGGGAATCCTCTTGCACTGTTGGTGGGAATGTAAACTGATACAGCCACTATGGAGAACAGTATGGAGGTTCCTTAAAAAACTAAAAGTAGAATTACTATATGATCCAGCAATTCCACTACTGGGCATATACCCAGAGAAAACCATAATTCAAAAAGACACACGCACCTCAATGTTCATTGCAGCACTGTTTACAATAGCCAAGACATGGAAGCAACCTAAATGCCCATCGACAGAGAAATGGATATAGATGTGGTACATATACACAATGGAATATTACTCAGCCATAAAAAGGAATGAAATTGGGTCATTTGTAGAGACATGGATGGATCTAGAGACTGTCATACAGAGTGAAGTAAATCAGAAAGAGAAAAACATCATGTATTAACGCATATATGTGGAACCTAGAAAAATGGTACAGTCGAACCGGTTTGCAGGGCAGAAATAGACACAGATGTAGAGAACAAACATATGGACACCAAGGAGGGAAAGCGGCGGGGTGGTGGTGGTGGTGGTGTGATGAATTGGGCAATTGGGATTGACATGTATATACTGATGTGTATAAAATTGATGACTAATAAGAACCTGCTGTATAAAAAAATAAAACAAAAAAAAACACTGTACATACTGTCAGGGATATGTGATCTAATGGATTAAAGGATACCAAATTTTATTGCTTTGAATTTGCAAAAAAAAAAAGAAATTAAAAATAAATAAAAATAAAAATTGCCTCACTAACATAAACTCATGTGTTTTGAAAGTGGCTTGTTATGAATAACAAAGGACACTCCTTTCACCTTTATCACTCTGTAGGTATTTCAGTAACTGGGGATAAAATCAAATATTATAATAAAAGATGCTTCTTTCACCTGTTTTAGGATCCCGGGACAAAAAACAATTATAACAAGAGATGTTCCTATTACTCTTATCACTTAGGAAGTGATAAAGAGTTTTAGAAGCTCTGTGCCAAGAACCAGGACAAAGACCAAATATGTATTTCTTATTATATCAAAATATCACAGTCATCAAGCTTGTTGATCTTAAAAATAAAAGAGTCAGTTATTTTACCAGCAAAAATTGGTTTAATTGGGAATAGCAGAGAGTTGCAATTCAGGACAAATAAGCCACAGCAAAAACCATAGGAGAGGATCATTATTTTATAATGGAGGAAGTTGGAAAAGGTTGTTTTGAATGAAAGCACACTGAAGAAAAGTGAGGGTTCAGGGTGATGACACTTTCTCATTGGCTGAGTTGCTGGGGTAGTCGAATTCTTGTAGGATACTCAACATACACCTCTCCCTGTTGGGGCCTGTAATTGGTGATTCTTTCCTGTTGATGATTCTTCTGTTGGGATCTGTAGTTGACTTTGAGTGGTACTGCATAAGAGCTTCCACTTCTAGCCTCTTGATGCCATTTTTAGTGAGTTTTCCCTTTATTAATTTTCACAGGTTTATGATATACAGCTTTCTGTGTGCATGTTACACTTAGATTTTTTTTTTAATATAAATTAATTTATTTATTTTTGCCTGTGTTGGGTCTTTTTTCTGCGCGCGGACATTCTTCAGTTGCAGCGAGTGGGGGCTACTCTTCGTTGCAGTGTGCAGGCTTCTCATCGCGGTGGCTTCTCTTGTTGTGGAGCACAGGCTCTAGGCACGTGGGCTTCAGTAGTTGTGGCACGTGAGCTCAGTAGTTGTGGCAAGTGGGCTCGAGTGCAGGCTCAGTAGTTGTGGTGCACAGGCTTAGTTGCTCTGCAGCATGTGGGATCTTCCCAGACCAGGGCTCGAACCCATGTCCCCTGCATTGGCAGGCGGATTCTTAACCACTGCACCACCAGGGAAGCCCCCGACACTTTGATGTTTTTAAAACCCTTATTAATTTTAAAAAAATCAGGGGGACTTCCCTGGCAGTCCAGTGGTTAAGACTCCGCACTTCCACTGCAGGGGGCATGGGTTTGATCCCTGGTTGGGGAGCTAAGATCCCACATGCCATGTGGCATGGCCAAAAAAAAAAAATCAGTAGATTTGAAGTAGCTAAACCATCTTTTTTTCACCAGTTTATTAATGGAAGTTTCTGTAAGAACCCCACTGTCTATGAACATGCCTATCACACAGACACATTGGGGGTCAATAGCCAATCTACCTAGTAGGGTCTGCTAAGATTCTTTGAGATTAATGTTTGAACAAGAAATGTCAAACAGATATAGGGGTGTAGTCTTAATTTGGTTTACCCCAGAGTAGGACCTGAGATGAGAATTGCATGTAGTTTGTGAGATGATTCTGTCACCTAACTCAGGTTCAGCCGCTTATCACTCGAGAATCCAATACTGAGAGACAACTGTTGGGTAAATGGAAAGATAGCTTTACTGAGGAAGCTGGCAATCCTGGGGAAGAGGTGGACTCATGTCCCAAAGAAAAACTCCTGACTCCCCAGGTTTTACTCAGAAATTATATTGGAAAAGAAGGGGATACATCCTGAGGAGAGGGTTGTGGGGTATGTGATCAGCTCATGGACATTCTTCTGATTGGTTGGTGGTGAGGTACTCAGGAGTCAACAGCATCAACCTTCTGGTTCCGACTAGTCTGGAGTCTACGTGCTTGTAGGTGGGATATAATTAACTACTTCCATCTGGCAAGCGTTTCAGTATCTGCAAAATAGCTCAAAGAATATGGCTTAGAATATTATCTATAGTCCTTGAGGAGGAACTAAAGGTCCTTGACTTTGTTTAGTGGCTAAACTATTATTATCTTGTCTTATTTGACTGTTTTCCTTTGTCTCTGCATTTTCTCACTTCTCTGATTAAATTTATTCATTGGAACTCAGGGAAGGCCTAGGAGGCTAAAGTTTTTCTACAGATAATAGGCAGGCAGAGGAAATGTGTGTGTGTAGGGGTTCTGTTCCAGAAAGGCCCCATAGCGTCCTGCTCAGTTACAATTTCAGGAAGCACCCATAGTACAGAAGTAGGAAAGTGAGACAGAGAAGGGAAGATAGCCAACACAGAGTACAGGTTCCCTCTGTGGGTAGTTGAGGCTCAGTCCCTCTAAAGTCCTTTTGATGATGGCCCCCATTTTAAAATATAGAAATGGGGGATGAGAGATATTAAGTAATATGCACAAGCTCACAGAGTTAAGAAGTGGTAGAACAAGAATTTGTACCGATCTGATCAGAGACCAAGGACAGTTTAGCCTGAAGGACACCAAGCCAGGTTTTAGAAACTGGAATCTAGAAATGAGGGAAAAGGAAACCAATGCAAGCAGGTTGCAAGCAAATGGAGTGATCGCCTGGAACTGGCACTGTGTCTGAATTTTGCTTTTATATGATGACTGGGTCAGGTGAAAGGTTGAGTCTGGTGATGGAGCTAATAAAATGTATGGAATTCTCTTTCAAGAATATGAGCTCAGACATTCTCAATGAATCCTTTTGTAGTCTTTATAAATTCACAAGTTAAAGAACCCCTTCCTCTGATGTACTGGTGTAGGTAAGTATCTGGACTGAATGCATTTTCCTGAATGTTGCACTGTGAGCAATCTAAAAAAGTGGGGAAAACCAGGTTGGCAGCCCCCCTGACAAAGTATCATTTTAACAAGCCCTATTTCCATCCACATGTGCTACTCTTACAAGAACTCTTAGGGCAAGGTGGCCATTAGTAAACTTACTATTGGTAACTTCATCTCTGGCAAAAACTCCTGGATCTTTTCCCTGGGTCAGAAATAACATTACTCTCTTAGTGTCTGTACTTCGAGTTCAGCACTCAAAGATAGTACTCAAAGTATTCAATTGTTAGTACTTGATTCAGCTCTAGGATTAACAACAAAAACCTGCTGCTGCTTTAGAAGCTTGTTTCTCAGATGCTTGTTTTAGCAGACCAAAGTACTATTTAGTTCTTGGCACTGCTGTTTAGGTCTTGAGCTCCTCATTCTTTCAAAGATCTGTACCCTGCAACAGAAAGCAGGCAGAAATCTAGGTTGCAGCTTTGCTATGAAAAAGGTTTGTGGAAGAAAATATTTTAAAAATATACAACTGATAAAGTACCATTATTCAAAATATACAAAGAGCTCCTAAAACTCAATAAGAAAACAACCTGATTTTTAAAAGGGCAAAACACTTGAACAGAGATTTCACAGAAGAAGATACACAGATAGCAAGTAAGCATATGAAAGATATTCGACATCATTTGTCATTAGGGAATTACAAATTAAAATAATGAGATACCACTACACACTTATTAGAGTGGCCAAAATCCAAAACAATGACAACACCAAATGCTGGCAAGAATGCAGAGCAAAAAGAACTCTAACTCCATTGCTGGTAGAAATACAAAATAGTACAGCCACTTTGGAAGACACTTACAAACTAAACATACTCTTACCATGCAATCCAGCAATCGAGATCCTTGGTATTTACTCAATAAACTGAAAACTTATGTCCACACAAAAACCTACACATGTGTATTTATAGCAGCTTTATTCATAGTTGCCAAAACTTAGAAGCATTCACGATTCCTTCAGTAGGTGAATGGATAAAGAAACTGTGGTACATTCAGGCAATGGAATATTATTCAGTGCTAAAAAGAAATGAGCTAACAAGACTCCCCTGGCAGTGCAGTGGTTAAGAATCTGCCTGCCAATACAGGGGACATGGGTTCGAGCCCAGGTCCGGGAAGATCCCACACGCCACAGAGCAACAAAGCCTGCGAGCCACAACTACTGAAACCCATGCACCTAGAGCCTGTGCTCTGCAACAAGAAAAGCCACCGCAATGAGAAGCCCGCGCACCACAACAAAGAGTAGGCCCCGCTTGCCACAACTAGAGAAAGCCCACACGCAGCAACGAAGACCCAACACAGCCAAAAATAAATAAATAAATAAATATTTTAAAATTATTTTTTAAAAAAAGGAAAAGAAATGAGCTATCAAGCCATGAAAAGACTTGGAGGAAAATTAAATGCATATCACTAAGTAAAAGAAGCCAATCTGAAAAGGCTACATACTGTGTGATTCTGGCCATATGACATTCTGGGAAAAGCAAAACTAGGGAGACAGTGAAAAGATCAGTGGATGCCAGAGATTTGTGGGGAGGGAGAGATGAATAGGCAGAGCACACAGTGAAACTATTCTGTATGATATTACAATGGTGGATACAGATTACTATGCATTTGTCAAAACCTATAGACTGGACAACACCTAGAGTGAACCCTAACGTAAACTAGAGACTTTGGATAATAAGGATGTGAAAATGTAGGTTCATCACTTGTAACAGAGGTACTGCTGTGGTACATGGATGTCTACTGTGGGGGAGGGTGAGTCTGTGTGAGGGGAGGGATATATAAAAACTCTCTGTACTTTCTGCTCTTTTGCCTGGGAACCTAAAACTGCTCTAAAAAATAAAGTTCATTAGATAAAAAAAAAAAGTTTGGAAAGCAATGTGACAGGGGTCAAGGAGGGTCCAGAAGGTGAGTCTGGCAGAAGAGATCAGGAAATTCAAAGATTGGGCAGACAACAGGCCAAATAGCAGAGAGGCAATCAAGGATGGAATGATCACCAGGTTCTGTTTAGGTCTGTACAGACAAGAGGTGGTCAGTGCAAGTAGGGAGAAGGGAACAAGTATTGGATCTGGATGGGCAGGCAGTATCCTAAAGGAAGCAGCAGTGGTGGGTGGAATTGGCAGGCTCTGATCCCAGAGCCAAACCATTTGCTCTTTACCCTGTTCTAAACATTCTTCCAGAGGCTGGGGGCTGGTCCCCCAATGGCTCATGCTGAGCTGAGGACAGAGATGCCAGGTTACGTGAGAGTTTCCACCATTGTTTCCTTCCTTCTCTGTTTTATTTCCTTGTCAAGGTACTGGCCACAGGTCTACCCATAAGAAAACTAATGTTAGCTCCAGAGAAATGAAGGGCTTCTGAAGAAATCCCAGCAAAGAAGAACTTGATGTATAAAGTCTCCTGCATGGAATTCCCTGGCTGTCCAGTGGTTACGACTCTCAGCTTCCACTGTAGGGGGCTCGGGTTTGATCCCTGGTGGGGGAACTAAGATCCCACATGCCGCACAGTGTGGCAAAAAAAAAAAAAAAGTCTCCTTCACTTTACTGAACTCCTTAAGGACAGAGCCCCAACTATAAAAGGCTTAATCAATAAGGCAAAGTTGTTATTCCTCATAAGCACATTAGCAATGAAACAGTTCCAGGGGAGGTTAATTCAGTGACAGCTTCTTTCTTCCTTTTTTTAAACTTTACCCTTTTTCCAATCTCTTTCTATTCCCCACCCTCCACCCCCCAGTCCCTGGCAACCACTTTTCTACTCTGTTTCTATGAATTTAACTTTATATTTAGAGTCCGCATATAAGTGGTACCATGCAGTATTTGTTTTTCTCTGTCTGACTTATTTCACCTAGCATAATGCCCTCAAGGTCCATCCATGTTGTTGCAAACATCAGAATTTTCTTCTTTCTTGGACACTTAGCTTGTTTCCATATCTTGGCTATTGTGAATAATGCTGCAGTGAACATGGGAGTGCAGGTCTCTCGTCAATACCTGGTATTCATTTCCTTTAGATATACATATATACCCAGAAGTGGGATTGCTGGATCATAGAGTAGTAGTTCTATTTTTAATTTTTGAGGAACTTCCATACTATTTTCCACTGGGACAGGTTCTTTTCCTCTCTCTGCTCTGCTGCCCTGGCTTACTCCCTGAGGCTGGTTCCCCTCACGGCTGTAATAGGCTGGATGCTGCAGTCCCTGGCACCATATGAAGAAAATCCAACAATATTGAGGGATGAAGAGAACATTTTCTCCCATGTGTTTCTTTTTATCATCAGAAAAACTCTTCTCCCAGTCACAAGACGACACAATTCCCCTTATGTGAGGAGCTAGAATAGCCAAACTCACAGAGACAGAAAGTGGAATGGTGGTTTCAGGGGCTGAGGAGAGGGGAGAATGTGAAGTTGGTATTTAATAGGTACAGAGTTTCAGCTGGGGAAGATGAAAGAGTTCTGGAGATGGAAATGGTGGTAATGTCTGAACAACAGTGTGTATATTCTTAATGTCACAGAACTGTACACTTAAAATGGTCAAAAATGGTGACATTTTTAAATTGAGATATAACTGACATATAACATTGTATTAGTTTCAGGTATACAACATAATGATTCTATATACGTATGCAGTACATGATGATCACCATTGTAAGTGTAGTTAATGTCCATCACCACACACAGTTACAATTTTTTTTCCTGTGATGAAAACTTTTAAAATCAAGTCTCTTAGCAACTTTCAAATATACAATACAGTGTTATTAAATATAGTCACCATGCTGTACATTACATCCCCAGGACTTATTTATTACAACTAGAAGTCTGTACTTTTTGACTACCTTCACCCATTTCACCCACCCCCCCCAACCAAAAATGGTAAATTTTATGTTATGTACATTTTATCACAAGTTTAAAAAAATGTTTTCTCAGAAGCCCCACAGTAAATCTCCTCTCACATTTCATAGGCCAGAATTCTGCCACCTGCCCATTCCTAAACCAATGATAATGGCAACAATAATAAAATTACTGTGGTTGGCTTGGTCTAATCAAGATTCACCACCCTGGGCTTCCCTGGTGGCGCAGTGGTTGAGAGTCCACCTGCCGATGCAGGGGACACAGGTTCGTGCCCCGGTCCGGGAAGATCCCACATGCCGCGGAGCAGCTGGGCCCGTGAGCCATGGCCGCTGGGCCTGCGTGTCCGGAGCCTGTGCTCCACAACGGGAGAGGCCACAACAGTGAGAGGCCCGCGTACCGCAAAAAAACAAAAACCAAACCAAAAAAAAGATTCACCAGCCTTGTGACTAAGGGGGTGGGTAGACCCAGAGTCCCCTGAAGCACACAGCTGCCCAATGCTCAAACAATATTTGGATTTAGATTCTGTTAATGAGGAAAAAATAGCGGGGGTGGGGAGGTACTGGGGAGGATGGCCACTGGGTAGGATACAAAGACCCTAGCAAGGTTTTCCCACTGAGGCAAGGAAGGACTTGATTCCTTCAGGACACCCAAACTTTTCTGAAAATTCATGTGAGACTTACTGACTCCAACCCCCAGGAGGCCTTGGGGACTCATACTCTCAGGTCTGTCCCTTTCCCTTTTCACTCCAAGGACAGACATTGTAATCCCATCACTTCACATCTGACTATGATACCAGTCTCCTGAGGGACATCTCTGCCTCTGGTTTCATTCCCATTTGGATCCATCTTAAACACCAGTGCTAGAATAACTTACAGAACCAACACCTCACATATGTCCAAACTGCTTACCAGGCTGGCTAGAACCCTTTTGCAAGCCTCGTTTTCAGTCTCCCTACTAGTATGCTTCTTAGGGCAAGGATTTTGCCTTACTCATTTTATTCCTAATACCTGGAATAGTGCTGATCATTCATTCATAGGTTTTGCCCATTCAATGTATATTTATGGTGTTCAGCAAATATTGAATAAGTAAATAAATTATTCAATGAATGAATAAATCCATGACCTGACTCTTACCAGTTTGTGCCATTTTTCTTTTTCTCACATGAATCTTTTGTTGAGAGAAAGTCAACAAAATACTCACTCATTGTTACCTGACCACATCATGTACCTTGCCAACCGCTCCTGTGAATTTACCCACACAATTTCTCCAGTTTGTAATGTTCTTCTCTCTTCTCTGATAATCAGAGACCTACATTTCCTTTAAGGCCAAGACCAAATCCCACCTTCAATGTGAGTGCTTCTCAGTTATCCAAGGCTTCAGTGACCTACTCTCTCATCATCTATGATTTTTACGGTCTGTATCTACTCAGCACACATTTTTTTTTTTTTTTTTTTTTTTTTTTTTGCGGTATGTGGGCCTCTCACAGGCTCCGGACGCGCAGGCTCAACGGCCATGGCTCACGGGCCCAGCTGCTCCACGGCATGTGGGATCCTCCCGAAACGGGGCACGAACCCGCGTCTCCTGCATCGGCAGG
>NW_006792734.1:1978868-1980258 GCF_000442215.2 Lipotes vexillifer
ATCCGTGTCCCCTGCATCGGCAGGCGGACTCTCAACCACTGCGCCACCAGGGAAGCCCTCAGCACACATTTTATGTATATTTTAAGTATATATTATCTTTTAAGTATCTCCCCAGTTAGTATTTAAACCCCTTGAATTCAGGAATCCTGTTTTACGTCTGTTTTTATTTCCAATACCTAATCTAATAGTACAATAAATATAAGTTTCTAAGGATGGTCGGATTTTTTTGCATTGATATAATACATCATAAAAAGTCTGGGGCTTCTTTAAACCTAATTGAGATTATAAGTGAACAATTAAGCTCTTAAAATTAGAGAGTAATATTTCCATTAAATTTAATCCTAGTATATGTATATGTATACATTGTGTACCTGTACATCCATTTACCAGAATATACACAGAGCCACAATTACATCTGGTTGTTGTACTAGGTTGATGAACTATGGGTCACTTTTCAAAGGCAAATATTATAGTGCATCCCAGGACACCTGTGTTCACAGGATCAGCTCTTTGAAACTATATTTGGATGTACAAGCTATTAAAAGCTTCTTGTACTGAGTGACCTTTCAGGCAGAATTTAGATCGAATACTCACACTGCTGCTGCCTGTTGCTGAGTGGAAGAGAGCAGAAAACCCTGGATTCAAACCTCTATTGGGTTTTTGTTTTGCTTGTTTTCTTTTTCATTTTGCCTTAAGAAGATGAACAATGAAACCACAACCCTGATATCCTTAAAGGAGGCAATGAAAAGGTTGCTAATGGCTACAGGGAGGGAGCAAGCATGGGTCTGCTTTTCTGGGAAGATGAGTAAGAGAAGAATGAAGAATAAAAATAAGCAAAGAACTACGGACATGCTAATTAGAATTCTTTCTCTGTTAATGTGTTCAGGTTCAAAAAATGTCAATTAATAATAAAGAAAAATCTACTCCCAGGTGCTATAATTCCATTCAATTAATGCATGTGCTATATGCCAGGTTTGCAAAAATAAGTAACATGTGGTTTCTGCCCTCAAGGAGCTCACAGCCTTAGGAATAACTGAAGTATTCAAAAATGCTTACAATTTAATGTGACTGACATTATAATGGTGATGTTCCTAAAGGACTATGAGAACATGAAGAGAGAAATGAATTTTCCTTTGGCACTAGGAAAAGGAACCCTTCATAGAGGGACATTTAGGCTGGATCTGAAAGTGTGAGTAGGAGTTTACAAGAAATAAAAATACGGTAAGGAATTCTAGGCTGAGGAAACAGTACATGGAAGCATAGAAGCTTGGAATCGCATACGGTATTCTGTCAGCAGCTAGATGTCTCATATGACTGGTGACTAGGATGTGTGAGAGGACTGGCAGAAGATGGAGGCGAAGGGCAAAGAGCCTATGTTTCCTGCTGAGGG
>NW_006792734.1:1980268-1992052 GCF_000442215.2 Lipotes vexillifer
CCAACTTGGCTTCAGCAATATCACTGGGCAAGTCGGCAGCATAAAACGTATATAATAGTCAAATTATAAAATCAGAATTGTGTTTTAGAATATCTCTGGAGAATGGATTGGATGTGAAAAGGAGGAATCAAGTTAGACTACTGTAATCCTAGGTCCAAGTGAAAGATGGTGATTAACTGGCTTACTGGAGATAGAGAGGACGGGAGAGATTAGAGACACGCTGATGGAGAGAAAGGGAAAAAATGGTGAGTTATTCTGAGATTTCTAGTTTGAGGAACTGGGTAGATGGTGATGCCATTAACTGAGCTGGAGAATTGTAGCAGAAACACAGATTTGCAGACATGTTGTTTAGGATTTACGTGGAATGATCGGGAATGCCTTTTGGTGAAAAGATTCCAAAGAAATGCTCCAATTGTAAACCTTTATACTGAATGACAAGCTAGAGTTTACCTCTAGAGTTCAAGCTGGAGATGACCTAAAAGCAATATCTTCTTAAAGGTCTAAAAGTTAATACAAAGAGTTTGCCAGATACCATAGTTTTGACTTGCAGACAGAGATTACTGGCATATTAGGTCATGCAGGCCTATACTACAAAAATGCACGTTTCGTACAGAGCCTTATCTATATGTAAATAGAATCCAAAGCAATGAGAAAATTCCATTGCCAAAATTTCTGAAGATGGGGTGCGAGAGGAGGGAGGAGGGACTTAGTAGATTCAGCTTAAGACAGCTGAGTTTGACATCACCATCCAGGTGGAGATGTGCAAAACATAGTTGAATATACAGGTCTAGAGCTTAGGAGACGGGTCGTACCTGAAGCTAAATTAGCCTTGGGAGAAAGTAAAGACCAAGAAGAGAAAATGGTCAAGGATAGAACCCTAGGCAACCACAACAGTATTCGGGCGACTGGGGACATAGAAACTCAGGGTACTGGCTGTGTGTGTATCATTTCCTTCGTGAAAGACAATGTGGGTGGCTTCAGGCAAGTGAGTTGTGTGGTTCCAATTCTCTGTGGTTCAGTTAGACATAATTTTGGTGCCACAGCGCCCACTAATGATCAGGGCTGTTCAGAGCTACTCAGATGCCCCTTTTGCTGTTACACTGCTTAGCATTTCACTAACATCAGAAATGTCAATCATAGGAGACACGTTGTATTACTTCTGTGTAAGGTCTCTTATAGGTATTGGGGGACAGGCATAAAGAAGTCCAAGAAATAGTCTCTGATCCTCTCCCTCCAAGAGCTTACAACTTAGATCATGAAAAACTAACTCTTTTTGAGACTCAATTTCTTTATCCGTAAATAGTAAAAATGACTGCTTTACTTCTAATGGTTGATGTGAGAATCAAATTAAAGCTTGTATAAAATATTTTTTAACGTATAAAGTATGGTACGAAGACAAGACATGGCATGTAATTGAGGTCATTAGACAATTCACATGTTTGGCAATATAAGGAATGCCAGAACTAGGATGATGACTAGAGAGAACAGCAAATGGGAACATCTGTTCATAATCTTAAAATGTAGATAGCTACTCAAATTTGATAGTGGTTATAAACAATGTATTATAGCCTTATATTAAGACAGAACCTTAGTTTTGTGCCCTGACCTAAATTAACCCTTGATTCTTTCATCCTACAGAGTAGACCACAAACTCCAAGCATTAGAAGCACAGTTTAAAGAACTGGACTTCACCAAGGATAATCTGACACAGAAATTTGAACATCATAGCAAGACTCTGGCAAACCAAGCTGCCCAAGATGAGCTGTGGACAGCAGTTCTGTCATTCAAGTGAGTATCCAATCAGAAATCAGTGGAATTTTGTGGTTTTGTGAGAGCTTGCTGTGGTCATTCTAAAATTGGGTTTCTTTTTTTAATAAATTTATTTATTTATTTTTGGCTGCGCTGGGTCTTCGTTGCGGCATACGGGCTTTCTCTAGTTGCAGCAAGCAGGGGCTTCTCTGGTTGTGGAGCATGGGCTCTAGGCACGCAGGCTTCAGTAGTGGCAGCACACGGGCTCAGTAGCTGTGGCTCACAGGCTTAGTTGCTCCGCAGCACGTAGGATCTTCCTGGACCAGGGCTCAAACCCGTGCCTCCTGCATTGGCAGGCGGACTCTTAACCACTGTGCCACCAGGGAAGTCCCTAAAATTGGGTTTCTTAATATGGTTCCAACAATGGATTGTGAAGAAGTTACATTTTCTTAAGCTCATTCATTCAAAAGAGATTAATTTGAGCACCTGTTTACTTGCCAGAACTGTAGTACACATCTCAGAGTCCCTTGCTTGACAAAGTCTTACTAACATAGAGATGGATAATATAACTCCTCTGCCATGGAGAAACTTATAGTATGAGTGGCCTGAGATCTAAGCTATCCAGTTTAGTGCAAGCCCTATTTCTTTTCTTTTCTTTCTTTTTTTAAAAATTCTTTTAATAGTGTGTATCTGTTAATCCCAAACTCCTAATTTATCTCTCCCCTTCCCCTCTGGTAACCGTAAAATTGTTTTCTATGTCTGTGAATCTGTTTTGTAAATAAGTTCATTTGTATAATTTTTTTAGATTCCACATATAAGTGATAACATGTGGTATTTGTCTTTGTCTGACTTACTTAATTATAATCTCTAGGGCCATCCATGTTGCTCCAAGTGTCATTATTTTGTTCTTTTTTATGTCTGAGTAACATTCCTCTGTATATATGTATCACATCTTCTCTATCCATTCATTGGTCTATGGACACTTAGGTCGCTTCCATGTCTTGGCTATTGTAAATAACTACTATGAACACTGGCAGGCCCTATTTCTAAAGTAAGCATTTTCTAAACTGCAACAGCTGGTTGTTACCTGAAAACTGGGTTCAACTCTTGGTGGGCGTTGAACCAAAAGACAACCAAGCCAAAGACTGGGACAAGAAAGGATGTATTACTTGCAGCAAGTAAGGAAAACACCAGGGATCTTTCCCAAAGCAGCATCTTCCCAAACAGCAAAACTGGGGAAGTTTTAAGCTAAGAGCAATGCATATTCATGAAGGGGCTTGAATAGAGGAGAATTCAGCAGCGAATTGGGGCAAAGCAGAGTCCAAGCTTTAGTTGACTGAAGTCATAAGGGTCAGAAAAGGTCAACATCATTATTCCATCTTCCACTGGGTGAGGACCTCAGTTCCTGCAGAACTCAAAAGATATGTAACAGATTGTTATATACATCCCTTGAGGAGGAACTAGGACTCTTATCACTAAACTATTTTTTCTTGACAGCTTTTCCTTTGTCCCTGCATTCCCTCACTTCCCATTAAGATCATGAAATACTGAGACCTGTTCAAGGTTAAGCACTGTGGCCAGGCTTAGATCACAAAATGGCTTAGGTCAAAAATGGCTTCTCTTGGGCTTCCCTGGTGGAGCAGTGGTTGAGAGTCAGCTTGCCGATGCAGGGGACACGGGTTCATGCCCCGGTCCGGGAGGATACCACATGCCGCGGAGCGGCTGGGCCTGTGAGCCATGACCGCTGGGCCTGCGCGTCCGGAGCCTGTGCTCCGCAGCGGGAGAGGCCACAACAGTGAGAGGCCCACATATCGCAAAACAAACAAACAAACAAACAAAAAATGGCTTCTCTTATGTCAAGAGAGCCATGCCTGGTTCTCTTTCTCTGGGGACCTCCTACTGTATCTGCTTACAGTTCTCCTAGTAGGTTTATACTTCTTTGAATTAGCCTAAGAAAATTCTTTTTATGTTTGTATGTAAAGAGTTCTAATGCTTAAGAAGCTCTCCACATTTTTTGTAGGTTCACTCCAATGGAACTGAATATTTTATACAGCTACGTCATTGAAGTACTCATCCGCTTGCACACTCGTGTGCTTGAGAAGCTTCCAGATCTGATGAGAGGTCTTCCCACCTTAGCCTCCATCCTTAGACGAAAAGTCAAGAACAAGCGCATTAGAGTTGTATGGGAGTCTGTTCTGGAGGAGCATGGGATGCAAGAAGGAGATATCACAGCACTGTGTACCTTCTTTGTAGCACATGGTAACAAGGCCGAACACTACATTGCTAAAGTAAGGCAAATGTATATAAAAGATGTCAATTTCATGATCACTAATATGGTAAAGAACCAGGCTCTGCAGGATGGTTTGCTAAAGGCTGTTCAGGTCATTGAGAAGGGAAAAGCAGTGAGGGCCTCTGAAGAGCAAAAGTCATCCCTAGAAGAGTTGATACCATCAGCCAAAAGCTAACCTGTTACCCTAGACCCAGAGATTATGCTTCTAGTAATTTATCTTGCAAATGGGGAAAAAATACATACATGCAACTTATTACAGGCTTATTTTTTTTTTTTTTTGCAGTACGCGGGCCTCTCACTGTTGTGGCCTCTCCCATTGCGGAGCACAGGCTCCGGACGCGCAGGCTCAGCGGCCATGGCTCGCAGGCCCAGCCGCTCCGCGGCATGTGGGATCCTCCCGGAGCGGTACACGAACCTGTGTCCTCTGCATCGGCAGGCGGACTCTCAACCACTGCACCACCAGGGAAGCCCTACAGGCTTATTTTTATAGCAAAAGTGAGGAGAGTGTTAAATTATGATATACAGTGGATACTTTCTATGTAGCAATACAAGAGAATGAAGAAGCTCTTCATGTAATTGTATAGTAATATGGAGTTATCACCAAGATGTGTTGTTTTAAAATATTCATTTCCAGGGCTTCCCTGGTGGCGCAGTGGTTGAGAGTCCGCCTGCCGATGCAGGGAACATGGGTTCGTGCCCCGGTCCGGGAAGATCCCACATGCCGCGGAGCGGCTGGGCCCGTAAGCCATGGCTGCTAAGCCTGCGTGTCTGGAGCCTATGCTCGGCAACGGGAGAGGCCACAACAGTGAGAAGTCTGCGTACCGCAAAAAAAAATAATAATAAAATAAATAAAAACTAAAATAAAATATTCACTTCCAATATATATTGCTAAATGGAAAAAACAGGCAAAAACAAACATATAGGCTACTATATCTATAAACTTCATAAACTTCTTCTGGAGAAATACATTAAAAAGTGATAACATTGGTTTTCTTAGGGAAGAAAACTGAGAGGCTAGGGATCAAATGTAGGAGGAAGTCTTTTCAATGTTAATCTATCTGTACTTTTTGAATTTTGAACCATGTGAATGCATGTACTAAAAGCAATAAATAAATAAAACATCTAATATATTTTGTATGTTGATATGCATTTTCTCTCTAGTACAGTTCCATAGTTATTTGTACTAGAAAGGGAATTCTCACACACTGACCATATATTTATAATTAAAAAAAATTTTATTTATTTGGCTGTGCCAGGTCTCAGTTGTGGCATGCGGGACCTTCGTTGCCACGTGTGGAATCTTTAGTTGCGGCATGTGGGATCTAGTTCCCTGACCAGGGATCGAACTCATGCCCCCTGCACTGGGAGCGTGGAGTATTAGCCACTGGACCACCAGGCAAGTCCTATTTATAATATTTTTTGAATAAATGCCATGCACTAGGTAGTGTGAATAACAGAAACATTTTAAAATGTGGATCCTGCACTGCAGGTAAAAGTTAAACACTGATGCTTTATTTGGGAGGTACAAATTCAGGACAACCAGAATGAGTAACACTTTGGAAGGCTGTTATGTAGAGAAGGATGAGAAGTAATACAAGATGATGTGTTACCTTGCTGGCTCCTCCTTGACAATAGGTTGCTTGCTAGATCTATGCACTCAGTCTTGTCCTTCTCTAGACACATTGTTTAGAGACACCACACCAAATAAAAAAAATAGAGAGAGAGAGAAACCATGTGTTGGAAGTGTTACTGAACCAAACTTGGTCTGTTTGCCCGCCATGCAGCAAAGCCAACCTACTAACATGGGGGTGTGTTGAAGGAAAGTGCAGTGTTTATTGCAGGGCACCAAGCAAAGCGAACGGGCAGCTAGTGCTGGAAAGACGACAGGAACTCCTCTGTGGCTTCCAGAGACGGGTTGTAAAGGCAACTTTTGTTGTGAGGGTTGCAGCTCACGGATTTTCTTTTGATTGGTTGGTTGTGAGGTAATAGGGTGATGTTCTGGAATCTTAATCATCAACCGATTTCTACAAGTTTAGGGTCTAGTGCTTGTGATCAGCATGTAGTCACCATCCTCCACCTGGGTGGGGTGAGCCTTAATTTCTTCAGAACAACTCAAAGATCAGATCATTGTGTACATCCCTTGAGAAGGAACTAGGACTGTTTTATCACTGAAATATTGTTTAACCTATTATTAATTTTTCTACTTGGCTGCTTTTCCTTTGTTTCTGCATTTCCTCCCTTCCCTAATTTGTAACTGCTTGAGTCTACTCTTTGGAACTCAGGGAAGGGCTAGGAAACAAAAGCCTTTGTTTCCTACAAGAAACAGGAGACATGGAGGGGCCTTTGTAGCCGGAAGGGCCCTGCAGGGTCCTGCTTGGTTTCAATCCCCCCTTTTCTTTGATACTCCTCAATCCTACTGGAACAAAAAAGGAAATAAAGTTTTCTACAGAGAGGTTAATCATAAACTTGGCAGGGAAACTCGATTTTAGAGGGGCTTGGTTTCAATAGGAAGAAGGAAGGAAAATTTCTCTGTTGTGCTCACAAAGTCTATTGTTTTCAATTGGTCAAAATTGGCTCTGTGGGGAGTGACCCCCTCATACTTCCAGGATGCATCCTCTAAGCCCTCCTAGCAGCCACTGGGAAGCCAGTGACTGCATTGTTCAGTGCAGTGTTTCACAGGATCCCAGAAGTGGCAAGAGAAGCCAGAGATTCCAGAAATGCAACTGGTCAGCCCCAGGCAGAGGAAAGGACTGTGGGTCCACAAAGCAAAGGAGGCCAGGGAAATCTGAGGAAGCACATAAAATGAATCCATTACACAAGACACAGGTACCGGAAAATAGAAATCAAAATTCAAGAGTTAAAATAAGATTACAAAAAAACCCATAATCACTAGGCAATATACAAATGAGTGAGTTCAGAGGAGGGGTATCATTGTGTGGTGGAGAAATATCTCCTAGAGGAAGTGCCTTGAACTGATCCTTGAAGGAGGCAAAGCCACGAAGCAACTCATTTAGGATGAACTGAGATTTCAAGCAATGGCCCCAAAACACAAGATTTGTATGACAGTGAATAGATCATAACTGAATGTTTAAAAGAATAATAGGAGATTCCACAGGAAAAGGAGGTTGGGATCACATTAGGGAGCCTGGAATTAAGGGATTGATACTATGGACAACTGGATGACAACCAGTTTTTTGAACTCGAGTTAAAAAAAAATGAAACTTCCAAAGCTCTCTAGAAAGGATCCACATCTCCTAGTTTTGCCTTCATCTGTAAACCACTCATCTCCAGCACCTAAATGACCTCAGCAAACCTAAAAGACCTTAATGACTATTTACATGCACAGTGAATTTCTTTTATCTTCGTCAACAGCTATTTAGCATTTCCTCAGAAAACTCAGACCTGTTTTTTTTCCAAAAATTTTAAAATTGAGGTAAAACACACATAACATAAAATTCACCACCTTAACCATTTAAAAACTTTTTTTATTATTTTTTTAAGACTAGTCAAGTGCAGTAGTGAGAACCACCTTAACCATTTTTAGGTGTACAGTTCAGCAGCATTAAATATTTACATTCATAAAATTGTGCAACCATCACCACCATCCGTCTCCAGAACCTGTAAAACTGAAACTCTATATCTATTAAATAATAACTCTACTTTGTCTCTATGAAGCTTGGTTCTTAAGTACTAGAGATCACAGTCTTTATATAATCCCCACCGTTTTCTTAGCCAAAATCTACTTTTTCATACAACTCAATTCAGTAGGATCAGTTGTCAGTAAAAGAACTCAATACCAAAGTAGAAAAACTTATTCCAAAAGCATAAAAAGATGAAATATTTTCCTTTTGACTTCCTTTGTAATTCTGATTGCTCTAGACTGAAATTTAACAATAAAGTAGTTAAGCCCAGGATCGTGGCAGCAGCCCCAAAGTTTGTTTCCCAAGTGCCTGCTAAACTGCAGCAAGTTTGTGGATTCTCTGACCACAGCCTTTCTCGGAGATGCTTTTCCAAGAACTTTGGAAAGTGACCTAAGAGGCTTAGTTACAAATTAACGAAAACAGAAGGGTATTCTGAGGAGTACTGAGGAAAGAATTTTTTAAATTACTATTCGGTTTTTAGTTTGTTTTGAGGTTTCCCATTTTCCGCCCAGAGACTAACCTTGCGACACTTCCGAGTTTCCGCAGCCTCCGGGAGCAAGAATCACGCGGGAAAAGTGGAGCCGCAGGGGTTGCGACGCAAGGGGAGGGCCCTCTCCCGGGGGCGGGGCGGGCGGCGCGCGCAGGCCCGGAAGTCCCTCCCGGCCAAATGTTAGCCGTCTCTGCTCTTGGTCGGTTCTCTAAGGTGGGAGGGGCCGTTTTGGCGGGCAGCTGTGACGTCACTAGCCCTTGTCGGTTTGCTACAGCACTGCAGCCAAGATGAAGCTTTCTGGCTGACGGAAGAAAGGCGAGGGGTGGGCTCAGAGCCCCGGGAAGTGGTCGCTTGCGGCTCCACAGGAGCGGTAAAACTGGAGTCCCGCTCCAGCAGAGCCCGGCGTCCGGGCGGAAGCAGCGTTCTTTCTCGAGCGGTGGCCTGGCGGCCGCTTGCCTACACAACATCAGACTTGGCTGCCCGGAACTAAGAGAGCGTCCTCGCCTGGTAAGAGGGAGGAGGGGAACTTGGTGCGAGCCTCCTGCGGCGCCAGAGAGCCAGAGCCCACCGTCCTCCTTGCCGCAGCGGTTGTTAATGCCTGGGAGCAGCCAAGGTTCATTTGTTTTCTTTCCGGATGTTTGTCTTAAACATGGACAAATGCACCGCCTTCCAGGGTCGTACTGTTTGTTTACCTTGCCAGCAGAACATCTTTTTACTTCAAGACGTTTGATACTCCCAATCTCTGAATTCTGGTAGGCTGCTGGGCATAATATTTAAACACAGAACTGTTAATTTGCTTTTTCCTTACTTAGGCTGGAAATACGATTCTTTCTCTTTCAGGTGTTGATGTTGAATATGCCTTATTAGCATATTAAAATGGCTGTGCCCAAAGACGCCATCCCTTCCTTGTTGGAATGCCAGTGCCAGATCTGTGTGGAAATCCTAATTGAGCCAGTGACACTCCCTTGTAACCACACGCTCTGTAAACCATGCTTCCAGTCGACTGTCGAAAAGGCAAATTTGTGCTGTCCCTTCTGTCGCCGCCGGGTTTCTTCGTGGACTCGGTACCATACCCGAACAAATTCTCTTGTCAATATGGAACTGTGGGAGATAATTCAAAAACACTATACAGAGGAATGCAAGCTTAGAGCCTCTGGGCAAGAATCAGAGGAAATTGGTGAGTAAAACCCAGCGCGTTTGTTATCTAAAATCAAAAATCCTTTTAAAAGCCAATCACCACTAGTCCATTTTTTTAAATTAATTAATTAATTAATTTTTGGCTGCGTTGAGTCTTCGTGGCTGCGTGTGGGCTTTCTCTAGTTGCCGCGAGCGGGGGCTGCTCTGTGTTGCGGTGCACGGGCTTCTCATTGCAGTGGCTTCTCGTTGCGGAGCCCGGGCTCTAGGCGCACGGGCTTCAGTAGTTGCGGCACGCCGGCTCTAGAGCACAGACTGAGTAGTTGTGGCGCGTGGCCTTCGTTGCTCCGCGGCATGTGGGATCTTGCGGACCAGGGATCGAACCCGTGTCCCCTGCATTGACAGGCAGATTCTTAACCACTGCGCCACCAGGGAAGCCCCTAATCCATTTTTTTAAAGAATGAAACAGAAAGCCCGGTTAGTGTTTGTCTAAATTTTTCAGGGGTATTTGGGTTTTATGGGTCCCAAAATGTTGATTAAGGTCAGTGGCACGATTTTGTTCATTGTCACAGCGCAGGCTGTATTCAGTTGATATTTGCTGGATTAAAAATGAAAAGAAAAAACCTAGAACAAAAGAATTGCCTGCTAGAGTCTTAAGTCATGTGAAAAGTTATATAGACACACATGAGCAATAGTGTAGTATAGCAACAGCAGAAGTAAGGAAACTACTGGATTCTTGTGTTAATATCTTTTTCACTTTAAATTACTTTCTCTAACTTACTTGCCGTGCATCACCATTCATTTCATTCTTCAACTTGCAAGTGTTACAGTATCCAAGCTCTCTCTGCTCCCTGGCGACAGGCCAATAAATCAGAGACGAGGTGTTGAGGAAAGGAATACGAGTTTATTTGGAAAGCCGGCAGACCGAGAAGATAGCCGACTAAAGTCTCAAAATAACCATCTTACCGGGTTTGGATGCCAGTTTCTTTTATAGCACAGAGAGGGGGAGGAGATGAGGAAGTAAAGTAAAAAAGCCATAGATTTTGCAAATATCCCGGATGTTTCCTTGAGCAAAGGCACTTAGGTTTAACATTCAGGCAGAGGGGCAGGGTTCCCCCAGGCAAGCCATTAAGTGTAGACAGTATCCTTTTAGTGAACAAAAGCAACAGGAAGCAAAGGTTAAAGTAAAAAACAGATCCTACATCTAGTCTGATTTGCCTCTTCCCTGTTACACTGGGAGCCTAAAATAGCTTTCTGTGGCCAGTTCCATCTAGTTCATCCATTTTTATTCATAGCTCTCCACAGTATGTACTATTCATTATGCTCCAAACTGAACACTGGACTCTAGCAGCCTGATCACTCACGTGATCAATAAGTCATGCAGTGTTTCATGTTTAGGCTTTGAATGTGGTGCTTATGCTCTGGTCTACTTGCCTTATTTTGGAATTCTTTTTATTGTGGTAAATAAAATTTGCCATTTTAACCATTTTTAAGTGTACAGTTCAGTGTTGTTAATTACATTCACAATGTTTTGCAGCCATCACCACTGTGTTTCCAAAACTTTTTCATTACCCCAGACAGGCTCTTTAACCATTAAGCAATGACTCCCCATTCTTCCGCTCCCCTCCCCCTTTCCGGAGTTTCTAATCTCTATGAATTTGCTTGTTCTAGGTTTTTCATATAAGTGTGTTCATTCAGTATGTCATCTGTTGTGTCTGGCTTCTTTCATTTAGCATAATGCTTCCAAAGTTCATACAAGGTTATATCAGTACTTCTTTCCTTTTTAGGGCTGAATAATTTTATGGATATATTTTTTTCATTCATCCATTGATGGACATTTGGGTAGTTTTCATCTTTTGGCTGTTTGAACAGTGCTGATATGAATATTCATGTACAAGTATTTGTTTGAATATGTTTTCATTTCTTTTGTGTATATATCTAGGAGTGGAATTACTGGGTCATATGGTGATTCTATGTTTAGCTTTTTGAGAAACTGCCAAACTTTTCCACAGGTCTGCACCATTTTACATTCCCACCACAATGTGTAATCGTTCCAATTTCTGCACATCCTAACCAACACTTGTTATTTTCTGGGGTTTTTTTGTTTGTTTGTTTTTCTTTTAATTTTTTTACAGCCATCCTAGGAGGTGTTAAGTGGTAGCTTAGTGTGTTTTTTTAATTGTGGTAAAGTATACATAACAAAATTTACCATTTTAACCATTTTTAGGTGTGCAGTCCAAGGCATTAAGTACATTCACATAGGTGTGCAACCATCACCACCATCCCTTTCCAGAACTTTTTCATCTTCCCAAACTGAAACTCCATACCCATTAAACAACAATTCCCCAATTCCCTCTTCCTCCAGCGGATGGCAACCACCATTGTTACTTCCTGCCTCTATGAATTTGACTACTTTGGGTACCTCATATAAGTAGAATCATAGTAGCTGTGCTTTTGTATCTGGCTTCTTCCTCCCCTCC
>NW_006792734.1:1992112-2041379 GCF_000442215.2 Lipotes vexillifer
CTCCCCTCCCCTCCCCTTCCCTTCCCTTCTCTCCTCTCCTCTCTTTCTTTTTTCCAGGAGGGCAATTGGGCAATTTTTTTTAAAATTGAAGTATAATTGACTTACAGTATTGGTTTCAGGGGTACGGCAGTGATTCGATATTTTTATACACTACAAAATGATCACCACCTTCTTTCACTTAGCATAATGTCAGAGTTCATCCATGTTGTAGCATGGGTCAGAATTTCATTCCTTTTTATGGCTAAATAATATTTCATTGTATGTATTTACCATGCTTTGTTTATGCATTCATCTGTCAATGGATCTTTGGGTTACTTCCATCTTTGGCTTCCGCCTTTCGGCTATTGTGAATAATGCTGCTATGAACATTGGTGTACAAGTGTCTGTATCCCTGCTTTCAACTCTTTTGGGTATGTACCCAGAAAGGAACTGCTGGATCACATGGTAATTCTATGTTTAATTTTTTGAGGAACTGCTATACTCTTACATAGTAGCTGTACAATCTTAAACACTCCCACTAGCAATGTGCAAGGGTTAATTTTTAGGATATCTTGGTCAGCATTTGTTACTTTATGGTTTTGTTTTGTTTGTTTGATACAGCCATCCTAGTGGGTGGGAGATGCTATCCCATTGTTGTTTTGATTTGCATTTCCCGAATGACTAATGATATTGAGCATCTTTTCCTGTGCTTATTGGCCATTGCATATCTTCTTTGGAAAGATGTTTATTTAGGTCCTTTGCTCATTTTTTAATCGGGTATTTGTTTTTTTGTTATTGAGTTGTTAGTATTCCTAATATATTCTGGAGTTAACCCTTATCAGATATGATTTGCAAATATTTTCTCATTTCATAGGTTGCCATTTCACTTTATTGATTGTGTCCTTTGATGGACAGAAGTATTTAAGTTTGATGGAGCCCATTTGTCTATTTTTACTTTTGTTGTGCTTTTGGTGTCATATCCAAGAAATCATTGCTAAATCCCATGTCATGAAGCTTTTCCCCTGTTTTCTTCAGGAGCTTTATATGTAGTTTTAGGTGGCCGTTCAGTAAGTATGACTAAACAGTGGTGATGGGCAATTAACTGTCATTGTATAGAAGTGTCTTGTGTAAAATGTTTCAGGTTAAGATGGTAAAGATAATCATGTAAGTGGTGGACAGTTAAAATTTGTGGCTGCACAACATCTTACATTTTGATAGTTTCCTACCTAAGGGTTCTGTCTTCTCCACGAAATTACAAGATTCATACTTCCCATCTCCTAGGGTCAGGCATTTAGACCTGGATTTAGAAGTAAACAATATGAATATGTAGGAGTGAGCAGGAAGACTGACCTGCAAGCCTGGTGACAGAGAAACCCACTTCTTCAGGGGCAGCACCACTTGGACTTTTGGAATCCAGGTCTGAGCAGCAGCGGAAATGGTATTTTTGCTAGAACAACTCTCATGGTGTAATTGGGCATTATTGCTGGTTACATACCTTTAGGACCTGGGCCTCAGGCCCACCCAAAGATTATTTCTATATTTGATTTCTATAATATGCTATTACTAGGCAGACCTGTTTGATAATTGATAGCAAGATTAGTTGCAAGTAGGAGACCTTCAAAGATGTGGGAATCTCACATTGGTTGTAGCAACTGTTTGGGTTTAATGGCAGTGAGGATAAAATTAGTTACAGAGGATGTGGCTTTAGCAGCCCAGTATCATGCAGTGATGAAACAGTTCCTTAAGTTATTACCTAGAATAAAGT
The DNA here is from genome assembly GCF_000442215.2 of Lipotes vexillifer. Classification (NCBI taxonomy): domain Eukaryota; kingdom Metazoa; phylum Chordata; class Mammalia; order Artiodactyla; family Lipotidae; genus Lipotes; species Lipotes vexillifer. The sequence continues at coordinate 1,993,857 of NW_006792734.1, forward strand.
GCCCATTTAAGGAGAGGCTATGGGTGCTTGCCAAGGATTTGTATAGAATTCTTTTTTCCCCCCTCCATTACTCAGAAATTTTACTTAAGTAGAATTCTTTCTTAAGGTATTAAAAAACCCAGGAAGTTTCTGTGATTTCCCTAAGAGAGTTTTCTCATCTTTTGCAGTCATAGGCTGATACTGTCAAAAACCAGAGCCTGAGCTTGTGAGTTGATGAATTACAACATAAATTGAGTTTAAAATCTCACTAGATCTCTTATAAAAGTTAAAGGACTTAGTAGGGAAAAGAGTGGGACCATAAAATTGGACAGTGACATAGGGCTGATTTGGGTGACTTGTACCTCAGACCCAATTTCTGAACTAAATTCTCTGAATGTTACAAATTTTGATCAACTATGTGCAAGAGACAGAGCAACAAATAATGGCTTAAACAAGGAAGACATCTTTTCTCAACAGGAAGTTCAGAGGCAAGCAGTCTAGGACTTGACTCATGTGGATGTCATCAAGGAACCAGGTTCCTCCCCGTTTTTTCCCCCCTCCATCTTTAGTATTGGCTTTTGTCCTCATGGTCACAGTACAAATGCTGTGCTCTCGTATTCCAGCATGGACAAGGAGGGAAGAGGGTGGCATCTCTATTACAAAGGTAAAACAGCCACAGATAAGAGTTCTGCTTGTTTTAGCTGGACACATTTTCTTGTACACAGTTGAGGTTCTTTTATAAGGAAGCAAAGAAGACTGGGTGTGAAATAGGAAACTAACAGAGTCCATCATAATGTCATTCTTTAAAATCAGCCTTCATGATACATAGTGTTATTATCTGTAGTCAGTCCAAGCCATTGCATGTCATGTGAGCACATCTGTTTGCTTTTCTGTGAGTGCTATTTAAGTTTATTTTTAAAAATTTCATAGCTTTATTGAAGTATAATTATAGCTTTATTGAAGTATAATTAATATGCAGTAACTGAGTGTATTTAAAATTTGCAATTTGACAAGTTTTGATATGAGCATCTTTTCATGTGCTTTTTTGCTGTCTGTCTCTTTTGGTAGAGAGTCTGTTCAGATCTGAGGCTCATTTTTTTCTTATTGGGTTGTATATCCTTTTTTTACCCCACCCCACCCCCCACCCCCTGTGCTGTGCAGTATGTGGGATCTTAGTTCCCTGACCAGGGATTGAACCTGCACCCCTTCATTGGAATCACAGAGTCTTAACCACTGGACTGCCATGGAAGTCCCTAAGTTTTTAACCCATTTTGAGTTAATTTTTGTATATGGTGTGAGGGAAGGGTCCAACTTCATTCTTTTACATGTGGATATCTCATTTTCCTGGTGCCATTTGTTGGTAAGACAGTTATTTTAAAGTTTTTGTTTAGTAAGTCTGATGTCTAGACTTCCTTAGGGATGGTTTCTGTTCCTTTGAATTGTCCAAGCATTCTTGTTTCTTAGTATGCCTTGTGGTTGGTTTTTTTGGAGAAAATTGAACATTTGAATATTACAATGTGGTAACTCTGGGAATCAGATTCTTGCCTTTCCCTGGGGTTTACCATTTTTTTGATTGTTGAAGGCTATAATAGGCCATTTGTTACTGAGTTTCCCAAACTATTTTTGCAAAGACTATGTTCCTTAATGTGTGTGGTCACCCAGTCTTTGACTTAGTTTGTGTTCCTTAGTGTTTTGACAGATTTCTTTGAATGTCAGGAGTTAAAAAAAACAAGAAAAAGAAACAAAACAGAGAAGCACTTCTCTGTCTTGGCACATTGGCTTGGTGCCAAGGCTGTCCTTCAACACTTAGCCAGCCTTGAATTGAGCCTGGGATCAGCCCAAGGTGAAAGCTTAGGGTCTTCTCAGATGTTTTCTGAGCATGTATCTTGCCCTGAGTCTGCTCATTTCCCTCCAGGACCAGGAACAAGTGTCCCAATCTGAGAACGTGGGTTTCCCTCTTAAAGACTGCCAGTATGCTGAGGAGGGTGTGGGGCAAGAACAAGTAAAGTGTCCCCAAAACTTTCCTACTGCTTTTTCGGTTTTTTTTTTTTTTTTGCGGTACGTGGGCCTCTCACTGTTGCGGCCTCTCCTGTTGCGGAGCACAGGCTCAGGACGCGTAGGCTCAGCGGCCATGGCTCACAGGCCCAGCTCCTCGGTGGCATGTGGGATCTTCCCAGACCTGGGCACGAATCCGTGTCCCCTGCATTGGCAGGTGGACTCTCAACCACTGCCTCACCAGGGAAGCCCCCTACTGCTTTTGAGATTGGCTTTTTCTTTTTTTTTAAACATTTAATGTTATAATTCACATTTACTCGGCTTTAGAAGAATAAGAAAGATACAACATAGGATCTCCATAGAGATATATCTTAGACAAACCACTAAAAAACCCCATAGGAAACAGCAAGACATTTTCTTCTGAAGTTTTCTATTTTATTTTATTTATTTTTTATGCAGCAGGTTCTTATTAGTTATCTATTTTATACATATTAACTTATATATGTCAATCCCAATCGCCCAATTCATCAAACCACCACCACCCACTGTTCCACTTTTTCCCCCTTGGTGTCCATATGTTTATTCTCTACATCTGTGTCTCTATCTCTGCACTGCAAACTGGTTCATCTGTACCATTTTTCTAGGTTCCACATATATGTGTTAATATACTATATTTGTTTTTCTCTTTCTGACTTACTTCACTCTGTATGACAGTCTCTAGATCCATCCACGTCTCTACAAATGACCCAATTTTGTTCCTTTTTATGGCTGAGTAATATCCCATTGTATATATGTACCACATCTTCTTTATCCATTTGTCAGTCGAAGGGCATCTAGGTTGCTTCCATGTCTTGGCTATTGTAAATAGTGCTGCAATGAACATTGGGGTGCATGTGTCTTTTTTTTTTGCAGTACGTGGGCCTCTCACTGTTGTGGCCTCTCCCGTTGCGGAGCACAGACTCCGGATGCGCAGGCTCAGCGGCCATGGCTCACGGGCCCAGCCGCTCCGCGGTATGTGGGATCTTCCTGGACCGGGGCACGAACCCGTGTCCCCTGAATCGGCAGGCGGACTCTCAACCACTGCACCACCAGGGAAGCCCTGCATGTGTCTTTTTGAATTAATGGTTTTCTCTGGTTATATGCCCAGTTAGTGGGATTGCTGGGTCATATGGTACTTCTGTTTTTAGTTTTTTAAGGAACGTCTGTACTGTTCTCTATAGTGGCTGTATCCATTTACATTCCCATCAATGGTGCAAAAGAGTTCCCTTTTCTCCACACCCTTTCCAGCATTTGCTGTTTGTAGATTTTCGGATGATGCCCGTTCTAACTGGTGTGAGATGATACCTCATTGTAGTTTTGATTTGCATTTCTCTAATAATTAGTGATGTTGAGCAGCTTTTCATGTGCTTCTTGGCCATCTGTATGTCTTCTTTGGAGAAATGTGTATTTAGGTCTTCTGCCCAATTTTGGATTGAGTTGTTTGTTTTTTTAATATTGAGCTGCTTGAGCTGTTTATGTATTTTGGAGATTAATCCTTTGTCCGTTGATTCGTTTGCAAATATTTTCTCCCATTCTGAGGGTTGTCTTTTCATCTTGTTTATGGTTTCCTTTGCTGTGCAGAAGCTTTGAAGTTTCATTAGGTCCCATTTGTTTATTTTTGCTTTTATTTCCATTACTGTAGGAGGTGGATCAAAAAAGATGTTGCTGTGATTTATGTCAAAGAGTGTTCTTCCTATGTTTTCCTCTGAGAGTTTTACAGTGTCCGGTCCTAAATTTAGGTCTCTAGTCCATTTTGAGTTCATTTTTGTGTATGGTGTTAGGGAGTGTTCTGATTTCATTCTTTTACATGTAGCTGTCCAGTTTTGCCAGCACCACTTTTTGAAGAGACTGTCTTTTCTCCACTGTATATCCTTGCCTCGTTTATCATAGATTAGTTGACCATAGGTGCGTGGGTTTATCTCTGGGCTTTCTATTTTGTTCCATTGATCTGTGTTTCTCTTTTTGTGCCAGTACCATATTGTTTTGATTACTGAAGCTTTGTAGTATAGTCTGAAGTCAGGGAGTCTGATTCCTCCAGCTCATTTTTTTTCCCTCAAGACTGCTTTGGCTATTCAGGGTCTTTTGTATCTCCATACAAATTTTAAGATTTTTTTGTTCTAGTTCTGTTAAAAAAGGCCACTGGTAATTTGATACAGATTGCATTGAATCTGTAGATTGCTTTGGGTAGTATAGTCATTTTCACAGTATTGATTCTTCCAGTGCAAGAACATGGTATAACTCTCCATCTGTTGGTGTCATCTTTAATTTCTTTCATCAGTGTCTTATAGTTTTCTGCATATAGGTCTTTTGTTTCCCTAGGTAGGTTTATTCCTAGGTATTCTTTTTGTTCCAATGGTAAATGGGAGTGTTTCCTTAATTTCTCTTTCAGAGTTTTCATCATTAGTATATAGGAATGCAAGAGATTTCTGTGCATTAATTTTGTATCTTGCAACTGTACCAAATTCGGTGATTAGCTCTAGTAGTTTTCTGGTGGCATCTTTAGGATTCTCTATGTGTAGTGTCATGTCATCTGCAAACAGTGACAGTTTTACTTCTTCTTTTCTGATTTGGATTCCTTTTATTTCTTTTTCTTCTCTGATTCCCATGGCTAGGACTTCCAAAACTGTGCTGAATAATAGTGGTGAGAGTGGACATCCTTGTCTCGTTCCTGATCTTAGAGGAAATGCTTTCAGTTTTTCACCATTGAGAATGATGTTTGCTGTGGGTTTGTCATATATGGCCTTTCTTATGTTGTGGTAGGTTCCCTCTATGCCCACTTTCTGGAGAGTTTTTATCATAAATAGGTGTTGAATTTTGTCAAAAGCTTTTTCTGCATCTATTGAGATCATATGGTTTCTTCTTCAATTTGTTAATACAGTGTATCACATGGATTGATTTGAGTATATTGAAGAATCCTTGCATCCCTGGGATAAATCCCACTTGATCATGGTGTATGTTCCTTTTAATGTGTTGTTGGATTCTGTTTGCTTGTATTTTGTTGAGGATTTTTGCATCTATATTCATGAGTGATATTGGTCTGTAATTCTCTTTTTTTGTAGTATCTTTGTCTGGTTTTGGTATCAGGGTGATGGTCGCCTTATAGAATGAGTTTGGGAGTGTTCCTTCCTCTGCAATATTTTGGAAGTGTTTGAGAAGGATGGGTGTTAGCTCTTCTCTATATGTTTGATAGAATTCACCTGTAAAGCCACCTGGTCCTGGACTTCTGTTGTTGGAAGATTTTTAATCACAGTTTCAATTTCATTACTTGTGATTGGTCTGTTCATATTTTCTGTTTCTTCCTGGTTCAGTCTTGGATGGTAATACTTTGGAAGAATTTGTCCATTTCTTCCAGGTTGTCCATTTTATTGGTATAGAGTTGCTTGTAGTAGTCTCTTAGGATACTTTGTATTTCTCCCATGTCCATTGTAACCCCTTTTTCATTTCTAATTTTATTGATTTGAGTCCTCTCCCTCTTTTTCTTAATGAGTCTGGCTAAAGGTTTATCAATTTTGTTTATCTTCTCAAAGAGAACCAGCTTTTTGTTTTTTTGATCTTTGCCATTGTTTTCTTTGTTTCTATTTCATTTATTTCTGCTCTGCTCTTTATGATTTCTTTCCTTCTACTAACTTTGGGTTTTGTTTGTTCTTCTTTCTCTAGTTCCTTTAGTTGTAAGGTTAGATTGTTTATTTGAGATTTTTCATGTTTCTTGAGGTAGGCTTGTATTGCTGTAAACGTCCCTGTTAGAACTGCTCTTGCTGCATCCCATGGGTTTTGGATTATTGTGTTTTCGTTGTAATTTGTCTGTAGGTATTTTTTGATTTCCTCTTTGATTTCTTCAGTGATCTCTTGGTTATTTAGTAATGTAGTGTTTAGCCTCCATGTGTTTGTGTATTTTACGTTTTTTTCCCTGTAATTGATTTCTAATCTCATAGCGTTTGGGTCGGAAAAGATTCTTGATGTGATTTCAGTTTTCTTAAATTTACTGAGGCTTGATTTGTGACCCAAGATGTGCTCTATCCTGGAGAATGCTCCGTGTGCACTTGAGAAGAAAGTGTAATCTGCTGTTTTTGGATGGAATGTCCTATAAATATCAGTTAAATCTACCTGGTCTATTGAGTCATTTAAAGCTTGTGTCTCCTTATTAATTTTTTGTCTGGATGATGTGTCCATTGGAGTAAGTGAAGTGTTAAAGTCCCCCACTATTATTGTGTTACTGTCAGTTTCCTCTTTTATAGCTGGTTTCAGTTGCCCTATGTATTGAGGTGCTCCTATGTTGGGTGCATATATAATTGTTATATCTTCTTTTTGAATCGAGCCCTTGAACATTATGTAGTGTCCTTCCTTGTCTCTTGTAGCATTCTTTATTTTAAAGTCTATTTTATCTGATATGAGTATTGCTACTCCAGCTTTCTTTTTGATTTCCATTTGCATGGAATATCTTTTTCCATCCCCTCACTTTCAGTCTGTATGTGTCCCTAGGTCTGAAGTGAGTCTCTTGTAGACAGCATATATATGGGTCTTGCTTTTGTATCCATTCAACGAGCCTATGTCTTTTGGTTGGAGCATTTAATCCATTCATGTCTAAGGTAATTATTGATAATTATGTTCCTGTTACCGTTTTCTTAATTGTTGTGGGTTCGTTTTTGTAGGTCCTTTTCTTCTCTTGTGTTTCCCACTTTGAGAAGTTACTTTATCATTTGTTGTAGAGCTGGTTTGGTGGTCTGATTTCTCTTAGCTTTTGCTGGTCTGTAAAGCTTTTTATTTCTCTGTTGAATGTGGATAAGAGCCTTGCTGGGTGGAGTAATCTTGGTTGTAGGTTCTTACCTTTCATCACTTTAAATATGTCATGCCAATCCCTTCTGGCTTGTAGAGTTTCTGCTGAGGAATCAGCTGTTAACCTTATGGGAGTTCCCTTGTATGTTATCTGTCGTTTTTCCCTTGCTGCTTTCAATAATTTTTCTTTGTCTTTAATTTTTTTCAGTTTGATTACTGCATGTCTCAGCATGTTTCTCCTTGGGTTTATCCTGCCTGGGACTCTCTGCACTTCCTGGACTTGGGTGGCTATTTCCATTCCCATGTTAGGGAATTTTTCAACTATAATCTCTTCAAATATTTTCTCGGGTCCTTTCTCTCTCTCTTCTCCTTCTGGCACCCCTATAATGCGAATGTTGTTGTGTTTAATGTTGTTCCAGAGGTCTCTTAGGCTGTCTTCATTTCTTTTCATTCTTATTTCTTTATTCTCTTCCATTGCAGTGAATTCCACCATTCTGTCTTCCAGGTCACTTATCCATTCTTCTGCCTCAGTTATTCTGCTATTGATTCCTTCTAGTGTATTTTTCATTTCAGTTATAGTATTGTTCATCTCTGTTAGTTTGTTCTTTAATTCTTCTAGCTCTTTGTTAAACATTTCTTGCATCTTCTCTATCTTTGCCTCTATTCCTTTCCAAGGTCCTGGATCATCTTCACTATCATTATTCTGAATTCTCTTTCTGGAAGGTTGCCTATCTCCACTTCATTTAGTTGTTTTTCTGGGTTTTTATCTTGTTTCTTCATATGGTACAAAGTCCTCTGCCTTTTCATTTTGTCTATCTTTCTGTGAATGTGGTTTTTGTTCCACAGGCTGCAGAATTGTAGTTCTTGTTTCTTCTGCTGTCTGAGGCTGTCTAAGAGGCTTGTGCAAGCTTCCTGATGGGAGGGATTGATGGTGGGTAGAGCTGGGTGTTGCTCTGATGGCCAGAGCTCAGTAAAACTTTAATACTCTTGTCTGCTGATGGGTGGGGTTGGGTTCCCTCCCGGTTGGTTGTTTGGCCTCAGGCAACCCAGCCCTGGAGCCTACCCAGCTCTTTGGTGGGGCTAATGGCAGACTCTGGGAGGACGCAGGCAAGGAGTACTTCCCAGAACTTCTGCTTCCAGCGTCCTTGTCCCCACGGTGAGCCACAGCCACCCACCGCCTCTGCAGGAGACCCTCCAACACTAGCATGTAGGTCTGGTTCAGTCTCCTATGGGGTCACTGCTTCTTCCTCTGGGTCCCAGTGCACACAGTACTTTGTGTGTGCCCCCAAGAGTGGAGTCTCTGTTCCCCCCAGTCCTGTCGAAGTCCTGCAATCAAATCCCGCTAGCCTTCAAAGTCTGATTCTCTAGGAATTCCTCCTCTCGTTGCCGCACCCCGAGGTTGGGAAGCCTGACGTGGGGCTCAGAACCTTCACTCCAGTGGGTGGACTTCTGTGGTATAAGTGTTCTCCAGTTTGTGAGTCACCCACCCAGCAGTTATGGGATTTGATTTAATTGTCATTGCGCCCCTCCTACCATCTCATTGTGGCTTCTTTGTGTTTGGATGTGGGGTATCTTTTTTGGTGAGTTCCAGTGTCTTCCTGTTGATGATTGTTCAGCAGTTAGTTGTGATTTCGGTGCCCTCGCACGAGGGAGTGAGCACAGCTCCTTCTACTCCACCATCTTGAACCAATCTTCCTGAAGTTGCCTTTTTCTTGGTTCACCATTTTCTTGGTTGCTCTAAACCTTTGTTTTCCAGAGTTCTGAAAGTGTTGGCTCTGGTAGTTTCCCCTTGCTTTTTTGACGTTTCTGTGGAGGGATGAGAGCTTGGAGCTGCCTGCTCTGCCATTTTGCTGGCATCACTCCACCCTGCCTTCTCTTTAAGTGTTTACCACTAAAATTGCCATTGTTTTCAAGAGTGCCTTTAGGCTTGAACTAATCCACATTCTGTTCCAAATAAAGTCATTTTCTTTGAGGGAAATCTTTGGAGCCTTCATTTCTTACGGTCTGTCTCTTCCCCTTGGCAAAATCTCTGAGCCACTGCTCTGGAGCTGGAGGCAGAGACAATGGCTTACCTCTCTCTTTAGGAACAGGCCAGTGGACAGGCATGGTAGTCTATTCTCCTTGGCTTGCCTCTCCTAGAACCTTTGGCCCTATGAGTGAGCTGTGATGAGGGCAGTGGGGCCCCGTTATTGTTCCATATTATGCCTGAGTGGGAAGTGGACGGAAGAGCAGAGCCCACAGTCAGCTCCACTTAGCTCTGCAGCACTGAGCCGGAAGTGATAAGAAATGCTGCTATGCTGCTCCTCCTGGAGGGATGATGTACCCCTTGACTGGGAGCTAGGGAGATAGGGAGCCCTGTCTTCCTGTCTTGACACACCCACTTGGAGTGGAGCTTCCTTCTTGTTGAGTTAGGGAGGGGGCAGAGCAGTTGTGGCTGCAGTGCCACAGATTCTCACTTTTCTTGCTGAGATTTAGTAAATTTGGTGGGGTGGGGGAAATATTTCCTCTTTTGCTATGGGCTCTTAGGACAATTTTCAGGAACTTTATTCTACCAGTTTTTTTATACCTTTCTCCAGTTATGGTTGTTTTGTTGAAGAAAAAGTCTGCAGATCTCCTTACTCTACAATTCTGGAAGTTGATCCTCTTTACTTTGTTTTTCATGTAAATTTTATTGACAGGTACATGCAAAAGTGTACAAATCATAAGTCTACAGTTAAGTGAATTTTCAGAGTGAACATGTCTGTGTAACCAGTACTACATTCAAGACCCAGAACTTTGCCAGAACTCCTGAATCCTCTCTGTGGCCCTCTTGCAGAATCTATTCACTCACCCGTTCCTGTAACTGTTGATGTTATTCTGGCCTGTAACACCATGGATCATATTTGCTTGTTTCTGAACCTTTTTAAAAATGGAATCATGTACTCTTGTGCGGGGCTTCTTCAGCTCATGGTTAGATTGATGAGATACATGTGGTTACGGTTTATTTTCATTGCTACATAGTACTATGTTGTATAAATATTACATAGTGAAAGCAATGAAAAATTCTGTATCCTGTTAGGCTGTTATGAATAGTGTTACTGTGAACATTTTTATACTTGTATTTTGGTGAACATATGTCTACATTTCTGTTGGATATAGAGTGGGATTTGGGGGTCATAGAATGTGGATAAAGAGTTAAATCTTTTCCTGTGCTATATGAAAATCTGTCCTTTGATTAAATCTCTAGCTTTGTTTCTCCCAAAACAGAATGAAGGTAAGAATGTCAATGATGTTACTAGGTAGCAAGCATTGGTTGTGGTAAAAATTATTTCTGATTGACAAATTACGTCTTTATTGGGAGGAATGATAATGCTGATTGGGATACTATGCTTTGTGCTTCTCTTGAGTGTAGTGACCACTGTAACTGGGCATGTTTCTTGTGGGGAACCTGTGCCTGTATTGTTGCCACGAGATGTTGGCTTCTGTGGGGTAAGGGTTACCTGGCTTGCTTGCTTTCATGCTGTTAGATTGATGCCAAACGTGACCTTATGGTCATTTTCTGAGTTTGAATGTTTAATAGAACCTAAGACTATCCCTTGGTGGGTGTTACAGGTAGGGTAAGCCTTAGGAGATACTGCCAAGCAGTTTTACAAAATGGTTTTACCAATTTACGCTCCTACCAGTAGTGTACGAGAGGTGTAGTTACACCTTGCCAACCCTTGGTTTTTGTTTTTATTTCCCTCCCTCCCTTCTTTCTTTCCTTCCTTCCTTCCTTCCCTCCTCTTTCTAAAAGAGATTTTGGTAGTATGCTTACATTTTTTTCAGCATGTTATTATGAAAAAACTTTAATATAGAGAAAAGTTGAAAGAATTCTATGATGAACTCTCATATATCCATAACCAGATGTGGCAATTAACATTTTGCTATACTTGTTGTCATACATCTTTTCATCTATCCATCCATTGATTTCTTATTTTTTATTTCATTTCCCCTTAAATATACATATAAGTATATATATTACTTTGCTTTGTTTTGGTTTTTGGTTTTTTTAATATCTTTATTGGAGTATGATTGCTTTACAATGGTGTATTAGTTTCTGCTTTACAACAGTTAATCAGCTATACATATACATATATCCCCATATCCCCTCCCTCTTGTGTCTCTCTCCCACCCTCCCTATCCCACCCCTCTAGGTGGACACAAAGCACCGAGCTGATCTCCCTGTGCTATGTGGCTGCTTCCCACTAGCTATCTGTTTTACATTTGGTAGTGTATATATGTCCATGCCACTCTCTCACTTTGTCCCAGCTTACCCTTCCCCCTCCCCATGTTCTCAAGTCCATTCTCTATGTCTGTGTCTTTATTCCTGTCCTGCCCCTAGGTTTTTCAGAACCCTTTTTTTTTTTTTTTGGATTCCATATATATGTGTTAGCATATGGTATTTGTTTTTCTCTTTCTGACTTACTTCACTCTGTATGACAGATTTTAGGTCCATCCACCTCACTACAGATTAACTCAATTTCATTTCTTTTCATGGCTGAGTAATATTCCATTGTATATATGTGCCACACCTTCACATAGAAGTATATATATTATTAAAGATAAATATTAGCTTATAACTTTTTTCTTTCACTGTAAAATTTACATATAATTGAAATGTACAAATCTTAATTGTAACTCACTGTGTGTTCACATAAGTATAACCCTTTGTAACACAAACCCCTATAAAAATGTAGAACATTACCATCACACCTGAAATTATCCTCATGTCCCTTCCAGTTAAGCCCTACCTCCACCCCACAAAAGTAAACAACTGTTTTTATTTTTTCCTGCCATAGATGAGTTTTGTCTGCTCTAGAACTTCTTATAAATGGAATTCTATTAGTTTCCTAGGGTTGCCATAACAAACTACCACAAATCAGGTGGCTTAAAATAACAGATTTTATTTTCTCACAATTCTGGAGGCTAGGAGTCCAGACACATGTTCTCTTGAAGTCTCTCGGAGAGAATATGTTACATGCCTTTCTCTTAGCTTCTGAGTGTTGCTGACAGTCCTTGGTGTTCTTGGCTTGCAGCTGCATAACTCCAGCCTCTGCTTTCATAGTCACATGACATTCTCCCTATGTGTCTGTACAAAGTCATCTCTTCTCTTTGTCTCTCTTTCAAGGACACCAGTGGTATTAGATTAAGGGCCCACCCTTCTCCAGAATAAACTCAGTTATGTCTACAACAACCCTATTTCCAAATAAGATCACATTCTTGGGTACAGGGGTTAGCACTTAAGCATATCTTTTGGGGGCACACAATTCAACCCGTAACAGTCATCATACAGTGTGTATTCTTTTGTACACGTTTCTTTTACATAGTATAATGTTCCAGATTTATCCCTTTGTGGTTATTAGTAGTTTATTTCTTTTTAAGTATTGTTCTACTATACTTTTTTTTTTAATCTTCCTTATTTTTTTGGCTGTGCTGCACAGCTTGTGGGATTTTAGTTCCTCCACCAGGGAATTGAACCCAGGCCCTCGGAAGTGAGAGCGTGGGGTCCTAACCACTGGACCGCCAGGGAATTCCCTTGTTCTCTGCAGCCACAATTTGCTCTCCTCCCTCCCTAACTCAACAAGAGGGAAGCTCCACTCTAGGTGGGTGTGGCCAAGACAGGAAGACAGGGCTCCCTGTCTCCCTAGCTCCCAGTCAGGCATCCCTCCAGGAGGAGCAGAATACCAGCATTTCTTATCACTTCCAGCTCAGTGCTGCAGAGCTGAGTGGAGCTGATTGTGGGCTCCCTTCCTCCATCCACTTCCCTTGTTGGTTCTCCAGTTCATGGTCCCTCAGCTGTTTCCAGCTTTTGGCTATTTTGAATAAAGTTGCTGTGAAGATTCTTGTACAAATTTATTTTTGTGGTCATATGTTTTCATTTTTCTTGAACAAATACTTAGGAGTGGAAGTGCTCTCTCATAGAGTAGGTATATGTTTAGTTATAAAATAAACTGCCAGATCATTTTCCAAAGTGGTTGTATTATTTTCTAATCCCAGCAACAGTATATACAAATCCTGGCTTCTGCTCATCTGTGTTAGTTAGTTTGGGCTGCTGTAGCAAAATATATGGAATAGGTCACTTAAACAGTAGATTTATTTTTCACAGTTCTGGAGCTGGGAAGTCTAAGATCAAGGTGCTGGCCAGTTTGCTTCCTGGTTTGGCCCTCTTCCTGATTATGTTCTCATATAGTGGAGAGCTAGCCAGCTCTCTGGCCTCTTATTAGGGTGCTAATCCCATTCATGGGATCTCTACCCTTGTGACCTAATTAGACCTCCCAAAGGTCCCATCTCCAAATACCATCACATTGAATTAAGATTTCTACGTGAATTTCGAGCGGACACATTTGGTTCACTTACAATATACTCACCAACATTTGCTGTTACCTATCTTTTTAATTTTAATCCTTCTGATGGATTTGTAGTAGTATCTCATTGTAGTTGTAATTTGCATGTCCCAGGTAACTAATGATATTGAATCTTTTTTCATTTTTTATTGGCCGGCCACTTGTATGTCTTCCATTGTGAAGTGCCTGCTTGAATCTTTTGCCCTCTTTGTATTACTGAGTGTAGCAGTTTCAGTAGTGATATGTATCAGTACTTTGCCAGATGTGTTGTGTGAATATTTTCTGTGGTCTGTGGTTTGCATATTCATTTTCTTTCCTTCTTTTTTTTTATAAATTTATTTTTTATTTATATATGGCTGTGTTGGGTCTTCGTTGCTGCACGCGGGCTTTCTCTCATTGCAGCGAGCGGGGGCTACTCTTTGTTGTGGTGCACAGGCTTCTCATTGCGGTGGCTTCTCTTGTGGTGGAGGCTCTAGGCGAATGGGCTCAGTAGTTGTGGCTCACAGGCTCTAGAGTGCGGGCTTCAGTAGTTGTGGCACACGGGCTTCATTTCTCCGTGGCATGTGGGATCTTCCCGGACCAGGGCTTGAACCCATGTCCCCTGCATTGGCAGGGGGGTTCTTAACCACTGCACCACCAGGGAAGTCCTTAATGGTGTCTTTTGATGAGCTGTAATTTTTAATTTTCATGAAGTCTAATTCATAAACTTTTCCTTTTGTGGCTATTACTTTCTGTGTCCTATCTAAGAAAACCCTAGGAATATGAAAATATTCCCCTTTTTTTCCCCTAAAAACTTTACAGTTTTAGCTTTTATGTTTAGGCTTATGGTCCATTTCAAATTAATTTTTGAATAGTGGATGAGATAGAGGTTAATTTTTTCCTTGTGAATATTAGTTATTCCTTTATCACTTGTAAATGCTTTTCTTGTAAGTGTGGGTCTATATTCCACTGACTTTTAAAAAAATATTTATTTAGTTTATTTATTTGGCTGCACTGGGTCTTAGTTGGGGCATGTTGGATCTTCGTTGTGGCGTGTGGGATCTAGTTCCCTGACTGGGGATTGAACCTGGGCCCCCTGCATTGGGAGTATGGAGTCTTAACCACAGGACCACCAGGGAAGTCCCACCACTGATTGATTTGTTGATTCTAATGTTTAAATCACAGTGTCTTCATTACTGTAGCTTTATGGTAATGAGGTGTCCTGGGCCGTGAGACCCTTAACTGGAGTACTTGTTCCTGGACAGACATCTCCTCAACCAACAGAATACCAAAAAAACTATAAGGGACTAAAAATAATAACTACATGCATGGGCATTTGGGGCAAATTATGAACAGTGAGACACAAAAAGGCCAAAACCCAACTGCCACTTTTGAGGTGCCAGGAGCAATAGCAATAGCATGCTCCCTGCACACAGCACCACCAAGGGGGTGGGCAGACCACCTAAACCACCCCTCTGGCCCAACCCACCAATCCACTCCTACCCTCACCCCATCTAAGGACCCAGCTTGCCCCCCTTGGGGAGCGAACGGGGGCACCTGTTACTTGTTCTTGCTCCCTTGTGCTGTAGCACAAGTCCCAGTAAAGACTTGCCTGAATTTCTCATCTGGCCTCTTACCACTTTCTGTTGATTAAAGAGTCCAAGAACCTAGGTCAGTAACAGTAAGTCTTGAAGGCACACAGTAATAGTTCTCCAACATTATTATTTTTTTTCATGTTTGCTTTGAGTATTCTAGGTCCTTTCTATTTCCATGTAAATTTAAAAATCAACCTGTCAGTTTCTACTGAAAGCCTAATGGGAGTTTGATTGGGGTTGCATTGAATCTATAGATCAATTTGGGGAGAATTGACATCTTAACAATATAGAGCCCTGTACCCATGAAAATAGTATATTTCTCTACTTATTTAGATCTTTATTCCTCTCAGTAGTGTTTTTTAGTTTTTCAGTGAGGATGTATTACACATTGTTACATGTAACATAACAGAAAGACATATTTAAGTTCTAACCTCTAATACTTCTGAATGTGACCTTATTTGGAAATAAGGTCTTTACAGAGGTAATCAAGTTAAGGTTATTAGGGTCGGCTGCAATCTCTTATGACTGGTCTCTTCATAAAATGGGGAAATTTGGACACAAACACACACACACAGAAGGAAGATGATGTGAAGACACACAGTGAGAATAATATGTGAAGACAGAGGGTTGGAGTGATACATCTGTAAGCCAAGGAACACCAGAGATTGCTGGCAAACCACCAGAAGCTAGAAAAAGTCAAAGAATAATTCCTGTAGGTTTCAGAGGGAGATTGGTACTACAGAGCAAATTTAATTTAATTGGGAGTAGAAGCTGTTTCCTTGATGATACAAGCGGAGTCAAACTGAGGGATGGAAGAATAATTTTATAAACAGCCTAACTGTTCAAGTTAGGTTTTATTATTTGTTTTTATTTTTGGTCCAGTATTGGACATTTAGTTCTTTAATTAACTTGGATTTTTCTTTCAGAGTAAAATAAAAAATATGGGGATAAATTTCCTTTAGTGAATCTTGTCTTAAAAAGAACACTCACCGTAAGAAAGCAATATTAAGTACAATGGGAACATTTAATTTCAGTAGTTTACAAGAGAAATTTTAGAGCTAACTAACACAAATGAGTGTTGTGAGGTACTTTAAACAGATGGCACTTACTGACTGTCATAGTCGCTTCTATTCTATAAAACGGATTTTTTAAAATTTGTCATACTCTTAGAAATTGTTTAAGAAACAGCAAATAATTGCTGCATTTAGATTGTTGGAAGCATATTAAGGCAATTTAAATTTGTTGTGTTTTCGGTTGAAAAAGTTACTGATCTTAGTTTAGATTTACCTGTGTACAAATCAGTAAACATTAAAAATCTGAGTAGTTCTATTAAAAAAAAATTTTTTTGCCCCACTGTGTGGCTTGTGGGGTCTTAGTTCCCCAACCAGAGATCAAACCTGCACCCCCTGCAGTGGAAGCGCAGCATCTTAAGCACTGGACTGCCAGGGAAGTCCCCAATTTTTGTTTTTAATTACAATGCTCTGCTTACTACAGAGTGAGTAGTTAAACATCTTCTGTAAATTGCATGTTCCTTTCATTTGCCCATTACTGAAGTGTGTTTTTCTTAATCTGTAGAAGTTCTTGTTATATTCTGCATGTTGTCTATTGATTTATGTATTTGCAAATAACTTCTCCCAGTTTGTTGTTTTTAACTTTGTGATGTTTGTCATCATATAAAAGTTTTGTTTGGGTATTTCTTTTGTTATTCAGGAAATCTACCCTGTCTTAAAATTTTGAATTTATCATTTATATTTTCTTCAGTCATTTTTAGTTTCCATTAAATTTTTTTAAATTCACCTGCAATCTGAGTGTTGTATAAAACAGCCATCTTAACTTTTTTTCCCCCCAGGAATTGAAAGTTCCTGGGGAACCACACTGCTTGGTGAATGATACAACCTCATTTTATACTGTTTACCTAATCAAACAAGTCTGCTTGTTTTCCAGAGCTGTTTGGGGGATTTTCATTTTTTTTAACTGTTTCTTGATGGCTGTGTTTGTACCACGCCTTCTTCATTTAATTCTACTTAATTATGTGTTTTCATATCTAATACAGTAAATCTCTCTTCATTGTTCTTTTTCTAAATTATCTTAGCTATTTTTTATTGTGTCTAATGTGTAAAGTGATTTACTTTTTTCCTTTTTTTTGCCCGGCTTTTGGGATCTCAATTCCCCTACCAGGGATTGAACCCAGGCCACGGCAGTGAAAGCACCAAATCCTAATCACGAGACCACCAGGGAACTCCCAAAGTGATTTACTTTTTATCAAGTTTTGTTTATTGTGGTAAAAATATACATAACATACAATTTACCATTTTTTTTTTTTTGGCTGCGTTCGGTCTTCGTTGCTGTGCGCAGGCTTTCTCTAGTTGTGGTGAGCGGGGGCTACTCTTTGTTGCAGAGCACAGGCTTCTCATTGCAGTGGCTTCTCTTGTTGTGGAGCATGGGCTTCAGTAGTTGCAGCATGCGGATTCAATAGTTGTGGCACGCAGACCCTAGAGCGTGCAGGCTTCAGTAGTTGTGGCTCACGGGCTCTAGAGCGCTGGCTCAGTAGTTGTGGCGCACGGGCTTAGTTGATCCACAGCACGTGGGATCTTCCTGGACCAGGGCTCGAACCCGTGTCCCCTGCATTGGCAGGTGGATTCTTAACCACTGCACTATCAGGGAAATCACCATTTTAACCATTTTTAAGTGTACAGTTCAGTGGCATTAAGAACATCATATTGGTGTGCAGCCATCACCACCGTCCATCTGCAGAACTTTTTCATCTTACACAATTGAAACTGTACCCGTTAAACAATATCTCCTCAATTCCCCCTTCCTCTAACTAACCCCTGGCAACCATCATTCCACTTTCTGTCACACTTGACTACTCTGGGTACTTCATATAAGTAGAGGACAAAGTAGGTATTTGTGCTTTTGTGTCTGACTTCTTACACTTAGCATGGTGTCTTCAGGGTTCATCCGTGTTGTAGCATGTGTCAGAATTTCATTCTTTTATACGACTGAATAATATTCTATTGTATTTAATGGATAAATAAAATTTACCACATTTTATTTATCCATTCATGTTGATGGACACTTGGGTTACTTCCACCATTTGGCTGTTGGGAGTAATGCTGGCTATGACATGGTGTATAAGTATCTGTTTGATACCCTACTTTCGGATCTTTTGGATATGTTTCTAAAAGTGGAAATGCTGGATCACACGGTATTTCTATGTTTAGTTTTTTGAGCAACCGCCATACTGTTTTCCATAGCAGCTATACCATTTTACACTTCCACTGACAGTGCACAAGGATTGCACTTTCATCTCCTTGCCAATGCTTGTTATTTTGTTTGT
Source organism: Lipotes vexillifer (assembly GCF_000442215.2). Classification (NCBI taxonomy): domain Eukaryota; kingdom Metazoa; phylum Chordata; class Mammalia; order Artiodactyla; family Lipotidae; genus Lipotes; species Lipotes vexillifer. Next base: position 2,011,919 of record NW_006792734.1, read on the forward strand.
TTTATAGTAGCCACTCTAATGGGTACAAAGTGTATTTCTTTGTGGTTTTGATTTGCATTTCCCTGATGACTAGTGATGTTGAGCATCTTTTCATGTGCTTGTGGGCCATTTGTATATACCTTTTTTGAGAAATATGTGTTTGCTATTATTGTAGGATTACTTTTTTAAAACTTCCTTTATTGTTATGTTAATGGATTCTAGAGAAAGAGCTAAGTATATGTGTTCATGTGCCAGTTTGAACCAGAAAACCTCTGGCCTCTCTCTCTCTCTTTTTTTAAAGGATCCTTTGCCAAAAACCTTGGTCTTTATTTATTTTTTATTTTTTTGTGGTACGCGGGCCTCTCACTGTTGTGGCCTCTCCCGTTGCAGAGCACAGGCTCCGGACGCACAGGCTCAGCAGCCATGGCTCACGGGCCCAGCCGCTCTGCGGCATGTGGGATCTTCTGCGACTGGGGCATGAGCCCGTGTCCCCTGCATCGGCAGGCGGACTCTCAACCACTGCGCCACCAAGGAAGCCCTCTTTTTTAAAAAATATTTATTTATTTTTATTTTATTTAATTAATTAATTTATTTTTATTTTTTTTGGCTGAGGCAGGTGTTAGTTATGGCATGTGGGACATTTAGTTGTGGCATGCAAACTCTTAGTTGCAGCATGTGGACTATTTCCCTGACCAGGGATCAAACCTGGGCCGCCTGCGTTGGGAGCGCAGATTCTTGGTCACTACACCACCAGGGAAGTCCCTGGCCTTTTTTTGGTGTGTGTTTGGTTAATTCCAGGGAATGTAGATTCCTTTCTTTTCTTTTCTTTTAATTTTTTTTTTTTTTTAAATTCCATTTAGTAATCCATATGGTGTTTTTTTTTTTCCCCCACAATGTATTTATTTATTTATTTATTTATTTATTTATGGCTGTGTTGGGTCTTCATTTCTGTGCATGGGCTTTTCTCTAGTTGTGGCAAGTGGGGGTCACTCTTCATCGCGGTGCGCAGGCCTCTCACTATCGCGGCCTCTGTTGTTGCGGAGCACAGGCTCCAGACGCGCAGGCTCAGTAATTGTGGCTCACGGGCCCAGTTGCTCCATGGCATGTGGGATCTTCCCAGACCAGGGCACGAACCTGTGTCGTCTGCATTGGCAGGCAGATTCTCAACCACTGCGCCACCAGGGAAGCCCCTCTTTTAATTTTATTTATTTATTTTTTGGCTGCATTGGGTCTTCGTTGCTGTGAACAGGCTTCCTCTAGTTGCGGCAAGTGGGGGCTACTCTTTGCTGTGGTGTGCAGGCTTCTCACTGTGGTGGCTTCTCTTGTTGTGGAGCTTGGACTCTAGGCATGCGGGCTTCAGCAGTTGTGGCACATGGGCTCAGTTGCTCCATGGCATGTGGCATCTTCCTGGACCAGGGATTGAACCCATGTACCCTGCATTGGCAGGCAGATTCTTAACCACTGCACTACCAGGGAAGTCCTGGCCTTCCTTTTAAAATGGAATTCCATTAAAAAATATTGCTATAGCTGTTAATAATTGTATGTTTATTTTAATTTTGCATTTTTATATTAATATAGGTTTAGTAGAAGATCAAAGCTAGCCATAGAATTCGATGTTGCCTATAATATAATTTTCTTTCTTGATCTGAAACAGTTTATGACTATCAGCCAGTTCGCCTATTAAGTAAACCTGGGGAATTAAGAAGAGAATATGAAGAGGAGATAAGCAAGGTAAGTACTAAATAGTTGCTCTTTTCTGGAAAAATTTTCTGCTGTGTTTACATACAGTTATATGTGCTTATGTAAATAAATAGCATATATTTAAATGTTAATAATTTTAATATGCTTTATAAAGACTCCATTTTTTTACATGTGTTCAGAATAGTTTAAAACTAGCTTTAATTTATTTATACGTGCTCTTCTTATGTGATAGTGATCTGTAAGCATTTAAATATGAAGGAAATTTTTTTAATTTCCGTGAAGCTTTGAGCATAAAGGATGGGAAACAGGTGGTAGATTATGGGTGTCTTAAGTCCGTTTAGGCTGCTATATCAAAAGCACCATAGACTGGGTGACTTAAACAACAAACATTTGTTCTCACAGTTCTGGATCTGGGAGGTGCAAGATTAAGGCACTGGGAGATCTGGTATTGGGCAAGGGCCTGCTTCCTGGCTTGTAGACAGCTGCCTTCTCACTGTATTCTCACATGGCAGAGAGAGGAAGGGAGAGATAGATCATCTCTCTTGTGTGTCTTCTTCTAAGGGTACTAATCCCTTTCATGAGGACTCTACCCTCATGACCCTTACCTCCCGAAGGCCCCACTTCCAAATATCATCACATTGGGAGTTAGGGCTTCAATATATGAATTTTGGGGGACACAAACAATGCATTTAGGTGAGGAAAGCATAAAGGGCTAATTGTGAAGTTTCTAAGTATGAAAAGAGGGAGTGGTGCTTACGGCCTTTGAACTTCACTAGTACTAGGGAAGCCCTAGTACTCTCCCTACTCTGATTAATGTAGAGCAGTGTTGTTCAATAGAAATATGGTGTGGGTTCATATATCATTTAAAATTTTCTATTAGCCACATGTTTTAAAGATTTAAAAAAAAAAAAAGATGAGGGTCTTACCTGGTGGTGCAGTGGTTAAGAATCTGCCTGCCGATGCAGGGGACAGGGGTTCAAGCCCTGGTCTGGGAAGATCCCACATGCCGCGGAGCAACTGAGCCCATGTGTCACAACTGCTGAGCCTGTGCTCTAGAGCCCCCGAGCCACAACTACTGGGCCCATGTGCCGCAACTACTGAAACCCATGCACCCTAGAGCTCATGTTCCGCCACAAGAGAAGCCACCACAATGAGAAGCCCACGCACCACAACGAAGAGTAGCCCCCACTCGCCACAACTAGAGAAGGCCCGCGTGCAGCAACGAAGACCCAACGCAGCCATAAATAAATAAATATTTTTAAAAAGTATTTTAAAAAAAGATGAAAATTTTTATGTATATTTTATTTAATCCCGTATATCTAAAATATTTTATTATGTAATCAGTATAGAAAGTATTGACTATTTTTTTCTTATTTAGTGTGCAATTGTGTATTTTGTACTTATAATACATCTCAATTTGCACTAGTCACATTTCAACTACTCAGTAGCCACATGTAGCTAGTGGCTACTGTATTAGACCATGAGGGCTCTAGAAGAACTAGTAAATAATTATGATAGTTAATTGTCAGCATATTGTCTAGACGATGTTCTTAAGTAAGGGTTTTATTTATTTATTTTTTGGCTGTGTTGGGTCTTCTTTGCTACGCACGTGCTTTCTCTAGTTGTGGCGAGCAGAAGCTACTCTTCCTTGTGGTTTGCAGGCTTCTCTTGTGGTGGAGCACGGGCTCTAGGCACGCAGGCTTCAGTAGTTGCAGTGCTTGGGCTCTAGGGCATGTTGGCTCTAGAGCACAGGCTCTGTAGTTGTGGCACACGGGCTTAGTTGCTCTGCGGCATGTGGCATCTTCCCAGACCAGGGATCGAACCCGTGTCCCCTGCATTGGCAGGCGGATTCCTAACCATTGCACCACCAGGGAAGTTCCTTAAGTAAGGAGTAATTTAATCTTTACAACAATATAGTGAGAACAGGTTTTTTCAGGATGCTTTTGAGGGACAGAAAATTGTAATTTACTGCAATTCCAGAGGTTACTAGGGGCTTCAGGGTCGGTTTCATCCAGAGCTCTAGTTCCATTTCCTTGCTAACTTCTGTCAGCTTGCTTTATCCTCAGGCTAATAACAAGGTAGCTGCACATTTCTGAACCTCAGGTGCATATACAACAGTATGCAGAGGAAGAACCAGCTGTCTCTTCCAGTGGCTTTCCTTTAAGAGCAAGAAAACTTAAAGGTTCCTTAACAAACCTTTACTCATGTCACCTTCACTTGAATTGGGTCAAGGACTTATTCTTTTTTTTTTTTTTTTTTTTTTTTTTTTTTTTTTTGCGCGCTACTGTTGCGGCCTCTCCCGCTGCGGAGCACAGGCTCCGGACGCGCAGGCCCAGCGGCCATGGCCCACGGGCCCAGCCGCTCCGCGGCGTGTGGGATCCTCCCGGACGGGGGCCCGAACCCGCGTCCCCTGCATCGGCAGGCGGACTCTCAACCACTGTGCCACCAGGGAAGCCCCAAGGACTTATTCTTGAGTCAAATCCTTTAGATGTCTAAAGTAGTTGTTACAGTATTTCTTTCAGGAAGTATAGTTCAGATGCCCACAAGCATGGCCTTAGGTCCTAGATGCTGAGTTTGAGTCTCCCCCCTGCCAGTTACTGAGCTAAGAAAAGAAAGTTAGATCACTTTCTGATCTAGGAAGGTTTTTCTGTGTCTTTCCTCATCTGTAAATCATATAATGTCCATTGTGGTTGTTTCTTCAGCAACTATTCCACCCCTGCCCACCGTGTTTGGGGATTCATCCCAACTTCAAGGAAGGACACTGTTTGGTCTAAGTCAGTTTTTATCATTCCATTCCCTTGCTAGGGTTTAGTTCAGAAACCTATGCCAAAATTAGTCAGAACATGGCCTTCTGTTAACTGAGGAAAAGTATCACCTAGAAAGACTTCCAAAAATGTGTGACAGTGTAATGGAAAATGTGATAAGGACCAAAATGTGGAAGGATGAGGCTTTGATCAAGGTTTCATTGGACTGACTGGGGAAGGCTTCCTGAAGGAGACTTCCTGAAATATTCTACAGGAATTTGCCTCTCCAGATTTGTACTTCATTTGAGAAATTTTAATTCCTGCCAATTTGTTCTTTTTTTAAAAAAATTTCTATTCTTATTAAGAAGTATTGGGACTTCCCGGGTGTTTGAGAGGGAAAGAATCCACCTGCCAATGCAGGGGACACAGGTTCGATCCCTAGTCTGGGAAGATCCCACATCCTGTGGAGCAACTAAGCCCGTGTACCACAACTACTGAGCCTGCACTCTAGAGCCCGCAAGCCACAACTACTGAGCCCGCACGCCTAGAACCTGTGCTCCGCAACAGAAGACTGTGCACCATGACAGAGTAGCCCCCCCTTGCCACAACTAGAGAAAGCCTGCACAAAGCAATGAAGACCCAACGCAGCCAAAAATAAATAAAATTAAATCTTTAAGAAAAAGAAAGAAAGAAAGAAATATTGCAAGTATACTACAAAGTTCAGAGAAGGATTGTTCTTTATTAATCATTTTTAAGGTGGAGGCAGAGCGACGAGCCAATGAGGAAGAAGAAAACAAAGCCAGTGAAGAATACATACAGAGATTACTGGCAGAGGAGGAAGAAGAGGAAAAGAGACAGGCAGAAAAAAGGCAAAGAGAGATGGAAGAACAACTGAAAAGTGATGAAGAGCTGGCAAGAAAGCTAAGCCTTAATATTGTAAGTTTTAAGAAAGAACTTTGAAGTATTTACATTCCTATTGCTTTGACTATGTGATTTTGAACAATCTAAAAAAGGAAGCATTCACCATAACTAGAAACTATTTCTGACATATTTGCTCTACTTAAAGCAAAACTTTTTTGGCATACTGTTATATATTTGCTCTAATCCAAGTATGCTTTAAAAAACCATTTTTGTAAGTTGTTAGTAAATTCAGTTATGCAGGAAAGCTATTCAGTGGAAAATGAAAGCTCCATTTCCCCCGCCCCGCACTTCTCCACTCCTATTCCTATTCCATTACATCAGTCTTTTCCCCCAAAGGTTAGTTAGCACTATTAACAGTTCCTTATAACTTTTTTTTTTTTTTACCTAAAAAGGATGTGTGAATCACACTGTTTTTCTCCTGACCTTTTTCACTTGCTATTTCTTAGAGATTTTCCCTATTATATTACTACATATAGTGTATAATTCTTTTGTAAGAGTGGCAAAATATTCCATTGTATGGATGCAGATCACTTTTTGAAAGTGAAGCACATTAAGTTGTTTTTTAACTTCTTTTTTTTCCCTGGCCACACTGTGCGGCTTGCAGGATCTTAATTCCCCAACCAGGGATCAAACCAGTGTCCCCTGCAGTGCAAGCACAGTCTTAGCTCTGCTTCCCTGGACCACCAGGGAAGTCCCTAAATTCTTATTAAACCTGGATTTTGTTATCTTGCCATAGTTAAATTACTGCCCAGGGGACAATGAATTAAAGAAAGGATGATAAAACACATACTGTTAAGACCAAAGGATACAGTGGGACCCAGTGATTTGAAAGAACCTGGCAGAATCATTTGTAGTTCTTTTAAAATACTGAATCTCTGGGGATGGGATTTAGGGAATACCACTCCCAGAGGCATCTAGGGAAGTCTGATGTACATTCAGGTTTGAGAGCCTCTAAAAACAATTCCTCTGCTTTCAAACAATAAATATCTTAAAATATACTTACCAAAATGAAGTATATCCAGAACTGGGTTGTTTTATTTTCCCCCATTTTTGAGAGGCCTGCCATTCATAATAATATACCCAAGTTTTAGATTATATGCCCTTTTAAAAAATGTATTTCATTTTAAAATTTAAGTGGAATAGCTTTGGAGCAGTACACAATTGAGAAATTAAATAAAAGACATAGACCATGGAACTTCCCTGGCAGTCCAATGGTTAGGACTTGACGCTTTCACTGCCGTGGCCCTGGGTTCAATCCCTGGTTGGGGACTAAGATCCTGTAAGCTGCACAACGTGGCCAAAAAAAAAAGACATAGATCAATAGAATAACAAATGGTATAGGAGAGAAAATATATCAGAGAGGAAAATCTGGGGTTAACTTTGTCTTTCAAGAGTTATTGTTTTAATTCTTCGTGTTTTCACATGGGATTATAAGAGCAGATCTACTGATATTTTAAAATAATTTTTCGTTTACTTGTAAAAGTTTGGTGGTCCTAGGCCAGATGTCTACCACCACCAAGTATATTAATTTTTCCAATAGTGTAGTAAGAAACTTATGAGACTGTCATGAGACAGCAAGTAAATATTGATGATATTTATTGGTATGCCGTTAAATCCCCAAATTAAATTATTTAACGTAAAATAAATTTTATTCCAGGTATAGCCACAGCTCTGAATTTTTCCCTGCAGATTACAGTAGTTATAAATATGAAATTATTCATTAGAAAAGGTAGCAGAAATTATCAGCTAATGAGATTAGTACCATCATGCTCTTTGTGTTTATAATGTAGAGTAAAAGTACAATTTAGACCAACTTAGATAAACTTTATCTTGTTTATATTAATTTTGGCATGGTCAGTATTATTCAAAGGATATATAGAATTTAATAATTCCTGAAAAATTCTATTGTGGATTCTGAATTGATTAATAGCTTATTTTGTTTTAAAATTGTTTTGTGCTTTTTCTGCTGTTGAAGAACAATTTCTGTGAGGGAAGTATCTTGGCTTCGCCGTTGAATTCCGAAAAATCTGACCCAGTCACAACCAAGTCACAGAAGAAAAGTAAGAACAAACAAACGAACACTGGAGATATTCAGAAGTAAGTGAATATAGTTTACTGCTATATCAAAATTTGGCCCATCAGCTCTGCATGAAAACCCTCCACATGGTCTGAGGTTGATGTATAGTAAAAATAAGAGATATGCTCACATAGCTTAGATTCCTGGCTAGCATGAAGAGGGATGTGAAACCTTGTTTATCTTCATTGCTCAGGATTTCCATGTTGTTCCCATTTCCTTTTTCTCTTGATTTAGATTCAAGTGAGAATCTAGTTCCATATAAGGTCATCCTCATTGAAGGAGTTTACAGTTTGGCATCTAGATCATTACCCCACCCTCTTTTTCCCAGTTTATATATTACATTTCTTCCCCACTGTACAAAAAACATGAGTCAGGTAGTCAACAGTGGAGTGAATTTAGTAGCTCCAGAGTGCCCCTCTTAGCAGCAGGAAGAGTTGATGACTCTATGAGGATATAAACTTTTCCATAGTAATTCATAGTTGAAAAAGTTTATCAACTACAATCTAGACTTCAAAAACATGTAAGGGCTTTTGATTCAACTGGGTAAATATGTGCAGGTAATTTGCTTCCTTTCAAAATTCATAGAAATTTAGGATTTGAGATGGTGGAAATTTGAGACAGGGAGATGGAGATAGATGGGAAGAGGGCAGCATTAAATGAGGTGGCTGCTATTAAAAGAAGAAATAGACATGTAACATCAGTATTGTTAATGCCTGATATAATGCAAAGTAGAAGTCGAGGGCTTCCCTGGTGGCGCAGTGGTTGAGAGTCCGCCTGCCAATGCAGGGGACACGGGTTTGTGCCCCGGTCCAGGAAGATCCCACATGCGGCGGAGTAGCTGTGCCCGTGAGCCATGGCCGCTGAGCCTGCGCATCTGGAGCCTGTTGCTCCGCAACGGGAGAGGCCACAACAGGGAGAGGCCCGCGTACCGCCCAAAAAAAAAAAAAAAAAAAAAGAAGTCGAGAAAAAACCATTAAAAGAAAAGCAGGGATATTTCATATTGATATAATACTATTCTGCATAAAGGATATAACTGTCATGAATCTAAATATATAATTTGAAATATATAAAGATAAAAATTTACTAGAAATATAAGAATAAACTGATGAATTTAAAAGCAGAAATTGAAGAAACTGAGAAACTGGTGGATTAAAGGTACATAAAGTTAAAAACAGATAAGGTCTAGTCTCTGGAATATATAAAGAACTCTTAAAAATAGACAACAAACTAGATAGAAGTGATGGTTGCACAACTTTGTAAATGTACTAAATGTACGCTTTAAAATGTTGGGTTTTTTTTGTTTTTTTTGCAGTATGCGGGCCTCTCACTGTTGTGGCCTCTCCCGTTGCGGAGCACAGGCCCGGAGGTGCAGGCTCAGTAGCCATGGCTCACGGGTCTAGCCGCTCCGCGGCATGTGGGATCCTCCCAGACCGGGGCATGAACCTTTGTCCCCTGCATCGGCAGGCGGACTGTCAACTTCTATGCCACCAGGGAAGCACAAAATGGTTAATTTTGTGTTATATGAATTTCACCTCAAATTTAAAATAATTAACAAAAAGATTACTAAAGTGTTTTGAAAATTAAGAAAAACTACTAGGTAACTCATTGGTTAAAGAATAAATCTTGGGCTTCCCTGGTGGCGCAATGGTTGAGAGTCCGCCTGCCGATGCAGAGGACACGGGTTCGTGCCCCAGTCGGGGAAGATCCCACATGCCGCGGAGCGGCTGGGCCCGTGAGCCATGGCCGCTGAGCCTGCGCGTCCGGAGCCTGTGCTCGGCAACGGGAGAGGCCACAACAGTGAGAGGTCTGCGTACCGCAAAAAAAAAACCAAAACAAACAAACAAAAAAACCTTAAAGAATAAATCTTGATGGAAACATAGAACTGAAAACATTATACATCAGACCTGGGATATGGCTGAAGTAGTATTTAGAAGGCTTTAAATGCCATATCAGAAAAAGAAGAAAGAATGAAAATATATCTAAAATGACAAGTCCATAACAAAAAAGAAGCAGGCTCACAGGCTTGTAACTAGTGGTTACCAGTGGGGTGAGGGAAGGGGGGAGGGGCAATATAGGAGTAGGGGATTAAGAGGTACAGGTATTAGGTATAAAGTAAGCTACAAGGATATATTGTACAACACAAGGAATATAGCAAATATTTTACAATAACGGTAAATGGAATATAACCTTTAAAAATGTGAATCACTGTATTGTACACCTGTAATTTACATGATATTGTATATCAACTATATTTCAATTAAAAAAAAAAAAACAGGACTTCCCTGGTGACACAGTGGTTAAGAATCCGCCTGCCAATGCAGGGGACATGGGTTTGAGCCCTGGTCCAGAAGGATCCCACATGCCGCGGAGCAGCTAAGCCCGTGCGCCACAACTACTGAGCCTGCGCTCTAGAGCCCGTGAGCCACAACTACTGAGCCTGCGTGCCACAACTACTGAAGCCTCCACGCCTAGAGCCTGTGCTCCACAACAAGAGAAGCCACCACAGTGAGAAGCCCATGCACCGCAGCGAAGAGTAGCCCCCAATCTCCACAACTAGAGAAAGCCCGTGTTCAGCAACGAAGATCCAAGGCAGCCCAAAAAATAAATAAATTAATTAATTAAATTGTTTTTTAAAAAGAACAGCAGAAACTGACATAGCAGTGTAAAGCAACTATACTACAATTAAAACAAAAAAAAAGACAATTCCAGAAATATGTTGCTGGCTTAATAATTAGAAAATGAATCAATGCAAGTTAACCTATTAACTGTTTAAATATGAAAAACTTGGGAATAATTCTTAATAAAGTAGGAATAGAAACTTAACCTGTTGAAGGATGTCTACCAGAAAACCTATATCAGATATCATACTTTATGGTAGAAAATAGAAATCATTTCCCTTTTAAGACCAGGAAAACACAGTGTTGTACTGGAAATTTTAGTCTTTACAGTAAGGCAATAAAAGGAAATGAAAGATTATAGGCTTGGTAAGGAAGGGAAAAGGAGCTATTCTTATTCAGAGGTGGAATAATTTTATAGAAAGCCCAAGAGTTCAGAGGTACATTTTTAGAATTAATAAGAGATTAGCAAGTTTGGTAGATATAAAAATCTATACAAAAAGTCTATTGCAAGGGACTTCCCTGATGGCACAGTGGTTAAGAATCTGCCTGCCAATGTAGGGACACGAGTTTGATCCCTGGTCCAGGAAGATTGCACATGCCGCAGAGCAACTAAGCCCGTGTGTCACAACTACTGAGCCTGCGCTCTAGAGCCCATGCACCACAAATACTGAGCCCGCGTGCCACAACTACTGAAGCCTGCACGCCTAGAGCCCGTGCTTCACAATGAGAGAAGCCACCACAATGAGAAGCACGCAAACCGCAACAAAGAGTAGCCCCCGCCCACCACAGCTAGAGAAAGCCCACGTGCAGCAGCAAAGACCCAGTGCAGCCAAAAATAAATAAATAAATAAAATAAATTTATTTTTTTTAAAGTCTACTGCAAACGTAACAACAAAGATTCTGTTTGTAGTAGCATCAGAAAATGAAACGTACTTAGAAATAAATTTATTGAAAAATCTAAAAGTCCTTATGGAGCATGTTATAAAATTTTACTATATTAAAGAAATACGTAGTAGTTATAGGTTGGAAAATGTCTAATGTTACAAAATTGCTTAATGTCAGATCTCTCCAAACTGATCTATAGGTTAAATGCATTTGAAATCAGAATCCCAACCTTTTTGTTGTTGTTGTTTCTGTTTTTGGGGATGTTTTTTTTTGGCCTTGCCACGTGGCATATGGGATCTTAGTTCCCTGACCAGGGATCAAACCCGTGCCCCCTGCAGTGGAAACAAAATCCTAACCACTGGCCCGCCAGGGAAGTCCCACCAACCTTTTTTTTTTTTTCTTGCATTCTGATTTTAAAATTTATATGGACGAGAAAGGGCCTTCAAATATTCCTGATGAAAAATAAAATGTGTGGTTGGAGGTATGGATGCTTCAGATTTATAGTAAGTTAACATATTTGTTATTTGCACATGGGTGGATAGACAAAATGATGAGACAAAATAATAGATAGCTTAGAAACACCACAGTTTATAGAACTTTTATGCTAGCTTTTGTGGGGTTTTTTTCTTTTGCGGTATGTAGGCCTCTAACTGTTGTGGCCTCTCCCGCCGCGAAGCACAGGCTCTGGACACGCAGGCTCAGTGGCCATGGCTCACGGGCCCAGCCACTCCACGGCACGTGGGATCTTCCTGGACCGGGGCACGAACCCGTGTCCCCTGCATCGGCAGGTGGACTCTCAACCACTGCGCCACCAGGGAAGCCCTAGCTTTTGTGTTTTTAAAATATGTTCACAAATCTTTGATATTTCTCTCTTCAAAAGACTGAGCCTAATTTCCCTCCCCTTGAATGTGGGCTGGACTTAAGTATACACATAGAATTACCAGAAGGGACACTGTACACTTCAGAGACTAAGTCCTAGAGTGACTTTTCTCTTTTGGATTATTTGCTCTGGGAAAGTTAGCTGTAATGTTGTGAGCAGCCCTATGGAAAGTCCCACATGGTAAGGAACTGGGGCCTTCTGCCAACAACCAGTAAGGAAGTGAGACCTCCAGAATAGCCTTTGTGCGTGAGCCTGGTTGGAGGGTGATCCTCTAGCCTCAGTCAGGCTACTGACCAGATGACTGACCAACATCTTGACTGGACCCTCATGAAAATCCTGAGCCAGAACTACCCTGCTAAGCTGCTCTTGAATTCCTGACCCTCAGAAACTATGAGATAATGTTTGTTGGTTTAAGCCGCTAAGTTTTGGGCTACTTTGGATAACCAACACAGTAGTCATTGTTGCTGGTCAGTGGGGAAAGGATATACTTGTCAATAAATGCCTGTGGGACAGTGGATAATATGGGGGGAAAATTAGCTTGGACCTCTATTCATACTATCTATAAAAATTAAGGCGAATTTAAAAAGACAAGGGAATTCCCTGGCGGTCCAGTGGTTAGGACTCGGCACTTTCACTGCCGAGTTCAATCCCTGGTCCGGGAGCTAAGATCCAGCAAGCCGTGCAGCGCGGCATGCGTAAGTAAATAAGTAAGCAAATATGTAAATATATACATACATACATAAAAAAAATCTTTAGGAAGATAACAAAGGAGAATATCTGTAGAGAGTGATGCTTTAAGGAGCAAAACAAATAGACTATAATAAGATTAAAAATGTCTTTATCAAAATACCTTTAGGGAATAAAAAGATAAGCTGCCCTCTAAAAGAAGATATTTCAACTTATTTACTGGAAAAAGTTTATTAAAGAATACCCACGTATTTGTGAGAAAAAGACAGAACTACAGAAAAAGAGGCAAAAAATTTTGACATCACAGAACACAAAAGCTGAAGGCCAATACATATGTGAAAAGATTGAACTTTATTAGTAATCAAGGAAATTTTAATTTAAATTACAGTGAGGCAGACATAGAGAACAGACTTGCGGTTGTCAAGGGGGAGGGTGGGTGGGGAAGGGAAGGACTGGGAGTTTGGGATTAGCAGATGCAAACTGTTATTTATAGGATGGGTAAACAACAAGGTCCTACTTGGAACACAGGGAACTACATTCAATATCCTGTGATAAACCGTAATGGAAAAGAACATATATATATATCTGTATAACTGAATCACGTTGCTATACAGCAGAAATTAACACATTAACACACTGTAAATCAACTATACTTCAATAGAATTTTAAAAAAATTACAGTGAGGTCATTTCACATATACAAATATTGAATCATTATGTTGTATACCTGATACTAATATAATGTCATATGTCAATTGCACCTCAATTAAAACAACAACAAAATAATGATGAGGTAACATTTCATACTCACCCTATTGGAAAAATTAAACTTTCTGGCAATATTAAGTATCCTAGAGGATAAGGAGTACTTACACTGTAGGTGGAAGTGTAAAAGGTTGATGCTCTATGACTGGAGTGTAGACACTAAAACCCCAGAAGACATGTGCAGGAATGTTCCCAGCAGTACTGTTAGTAACAGTAAAGAGCCAAAAGCACCCACATGTCCATCAGTAGACCAGAATACTGTTACTTTCCAGCAATGAAAATGAATTCTGGCTAAGGAAAACATGCCTGATTCAGGAAGGCATTGTGTGAAGAAGTCAAGTTGTGGAAAGATACATGTAGTATGATTCCATATACGTAAAGTTCAGAAATCATGCAGTACTAAGCAATAAAGTGTTTAGGGGTACTAGTGTGTGTTAAGACTATTTTTAAAAGCAAGACATAAGGCTAACACATTATAAAACAACTATACCCCAATAAAAATAAAGTAAAATAGACCAAGGGAAAAATAAATAAAAGCAAGAGATAAGAGCATCTCAGGATAGTTGTAGCCTGTCAGCTGGGGCACAAAGAGAAGGCCCCATAAAGAATTTTAAAATCAGTGATTTTTTTTCCCCTTAAACTGAGTGATAAGTATACGGGTTTTTACGATAATGTAAGATTTTTAAACTTTTTAAAGTATATATATATATATATATATATATATATATATATATATATATATATTAATCTTAAATGTAACTGCTGGAGAATTTTTACATATGTATAAACCATACTCCAGATTAAGATACAGACTGTTTTCAAAAGGTTCACTCGTATCCTTTCCCAGTCAGTATCTCCCTCCCTGTAACTATGATGTATTAGTCATCAATTTTATACACATTAGTGTATACATGTCAATCCCAATCGCCCAATTCATCACATCACCACCACCACCACCCCTTACGTATATTTTGTAACTATTTTCTTGTAAACTATTTGTTTTTATGAGGTAGGCCTATGTATATAGTTTTTTATAAAGATCTATAAGACATAAGTGAAAAAAGGAAATCACAAAAGAATATGATTGCTTTAAAAAAAGATAGTGTGCAGTATATAGAAATAATTTTTTTTTTTTTTTTTTGCGGTACGCGGTCCTCTCACTGTTGTGGCCTCTCCTGCTGCGGAGCACAGGCTCCGGACGCCCAGGCCCAGTGGCCGTGGCTCACGGGCCCAGCCGCTCTGCAGCACATGGGGTCTTCCCGGACCAGGGCACGAACCCACGTCCCCTGCATCGGCAGGCGGACTCTCAACCACTGCACCACCAGGGAAGCCCCTAGAAATAATTTTTTTAAAAATTGGTTACATGTGAGGAAGCAAATAGGAATGGAAAGGGATGGTGACACATATTTCCTACATGTATTCATATATTACTTGGTTATTATAAATAAACAATATCCCAGAGAGTTCACAAATCTTCACCAATTATGTTAGATGGGTATCTGATCACACTTTGTTTTGTTTTCTGCTTATGGATTTCTGAACAACTACTAAGCTGTAATAATTCTATGTTGGTTTTAATATACTTGGTTACTAATATCTAACATTGGCAGAAGGAATTCTTCAGTTTTGGGAAAGAAAATTAAAATGAGACTAAACCTGGACTCCTGTTTTATCAACTGAGAGGTAGTTCTTATTCTCATAAGTTTTCAGAGTAAATATTTAGGTTGATGCAACTAAATATGCGGTTTGGATACTATTTTGTCTATAAGGGATATTCTTTATATGAGATCTTTGTCTGGATTTTATTTTAATGTTATATGCTACACGTTGGTGCTTTGGACAATGGAACTTATGATTTTACATATTTGCAATCAGACATTTTTCCATTTTTTTCTTTAATTATAAAAACTAGCTGCTCTTTGAAAATCACCCAAAGTTACCACCACTTGAAGACAGCCAACATTTGTGCCATTTTTGAGCACAGTTGTTGTATGTGTTTGGATTTTTTTTTTTTACAAGATCCAAACAAAATCCAAAAAAAAAATTTAAAAAAATACCTAACCTCTCATAACCTGTTCTTTTATTCCCATTTCTTTTATGTTTTCCATTATATTACAGACTTAATATTTTCAGTGGCAAACAGCCTATTAAAGATGCTTAGATATTTAGAGAGGTGCTCTTATGCTGATACATTGATAAATCTTTTATATCTCTAAGTAGATAGTTGATATTAAATATGTATATAATAAAATCTCTATACCAAAATGGTAAAGAATCTAATCATAGACCATTTTTCAAATAGAGATAAAAAATGTAGAATTTCTGGCATTAAAAAGAAACTAACATATTCCTTCTCCTGACTTAAAATGTCATTTCCATTACTTTTGGGAAGACTATACAGTCTTAAGTTGTTTTGATGCTAGTACCTACCTGTTTAAATTCTTTTGAGAATTAAGGAATAATTTAGATTTAACTTTTACTTCCTTTTCTGCTATTTTTCACTAAAATATATCAATACTCAGACTTCTAAGTTTTGCTCCAGAAATAGACCAAAATACCTGAGACAGGGAGATGAATTACACTTTCTGATAAATCAGCCAAGCAGCAAGCCAGACAGCCTTCAGCATAAATAGCTAATCTGGCTTTATTATATTGGATACATGCCACTTGTGTTTCAAAGCATTCAAATTTTGGCAAACTTTTTTTTTTTTTTAAGGTATTTGTCACCTAAATCTCAACCTTGGTCAGCATCACAGTCTGAAGTTGTACAAGAAGACAGGAAAGCCTCCATGTCTAAGGTATGTGGATGTTAAAGATGTTCTTGGCTTGGCAAGTTTATTAATACTTGCAGTTTCCTAAGTTTTTTTAAGTCACTATAGTAAATGGAACAACCTTTCTTAGTCACCTTAGGCTCACTTAGGCTAGGAGTCAGCAGACCTTTTCTCTAAAGAGCCAGATAGTAAATATTTTAGGCTTTGTGGCCCAAATGGTCTCAGTCACAACTGTTCAGTGATGCTGTTGTCATTTGAAAGCATCCATAACAATATATAAACAAATGGGCTTGTCTTTGTTCCAGTAAAACTGTACAAAAACAAGCACCAGGCTGAATTTGGTCCATGGGCTGTAGTTTGTACATCCCTGACTGAGATCATCAGACTCACAAAACTAAATAGGCTACCCCTGGTACCAGCTTCACTTAAAGGATTACACAATGGTAAACAAAGCGTGCCAGTAGGGTAGCATCAGACATCAGGCATATCTGTTCAGCAAGAGTCCTCACTGCAGAGCTCCTAAGTGATGGCCTGGAAGTGAGACCATGCAGAGGAGTGTAGTAACCACCCAGACTTAGAAGTCCCATGCCCCATAAGAGTAAATTACTTACTGTAACAACTCATGGGTGTGGCTTCCAGGGTTCTTGGGAAGGAACACAGCCAGTCAAAGAGTTGTAAGTCACTTACAGAAGCCCTGAGCTTTGGCTTCCTGCAAGGTATTTATAGATCACTCCTAGTTCTCCTAGTACAGATGCAATTCACCAGTAAGGGTCATTTTTACCATAAGCTATGTGGCCTAGTAACACAGGTGACATTTCACCTGTATCAGGCTTCCAGTAAAATAGAACTAGGAAAAGCCAGCTGACACCAAGGTCAGTTTCCTACATGGAAGTTTTATTAGCCCTTTACTCACAGGTTCCTAAGCTTTTTTCAGTTTAGCTAGGTGGTTTTATAGCACCTAACATTTAATGGACATTTATGTGCCAAATAATGTATTTATTTTCTTTAATCTTCATCACAGCCACCAACTCTGTAAGGTACCCTTCTTGTGCCCAATTATAGTTGAGAAAACTGAGGCATGCAGAGGCAAGAGAATTGCTCAGTGTCCCTTAAGTAGAGGTATTAGAGGGAGAATTCAAGTCCAGATGGTCTGGCTTATGCTGGAACTAAGGTTTGATGAGAGAGGCACTGGGATTTTTTTTTTCCTATCCTGGTGTTAATATTCACAGCAAAACTAGGTAAGTAGCCTAGAATTTGTCCAATCCAAACTACATTGGTTCATAAAAAATCTTATGAGGAATGATAAATGCAAAGCAAAGTAGGTAAAAGAACAGATTTAAGATCGCAAACAAGGAGGAATTTTTGTTTTGAAGCAAGTTCTCATTGAAGCCTTTCTTTTTTTTAATTAATTTATCTGTTTGGTTGGTTGGTTGGTTGCGCTAGGTCTTAGTTGCAGCATGCCTTAGTTGCGGCTCGCTGGCTCCTTAGTTGCAGCATGCATGTGGGATCTAGTTCCCTGACCAGGAATCGAACCCGGGCCTCCTGCATTGGGAGCATGGAGTCTTAACCATTGAGCCACCAGGGAAGTACCGAAACCTTTCTTCTTAAGGTTTTCCCATGGTCAAAACTAATCCTAGGTCTTAACTTACCCAAGACCTGTAAGTGAGAAGAATTATACTGGCTAAAACAAGGGTTCTTAACCTAAGGTCTGTGGGTAGAATCCACAGAGTACATATGAACCTAGATATAAGGAAAAGTTTATCTTTACTTCCACCTGACCTCTCATTTTAGCGTTTCCTTTAGTTATGAATGTAGGCAGCAAACCAGTAAACCATAATACTGTTAACAGTACCTGTGACTTTGTCACCAATAGATAACACAGGTTTTTAATCACATTACATTTGTTGCAGATCTCTTGAAATATCATTTATACTCATCCCTCCTTCAGTGTTACAAATTATTAGACTTGCCACTAGATCTTATTATTTAATGTATTAATAGATATGCATTATTACATCATAAATTGTAAGATTTTAATAATTGTGTTGCAATATAACTTGTTCCGTATGTATGTATGTGTGTGTGTGTGTGTGTGTGTGTGTGTGTATGTATGTATTTTTGGCTGTGTTGGGTCTTTGTTGCTGCGCACAGACTTTCTCTAGTTGCAACCAGTGAGGGCTCCTCTCTGTTGCGGTATGTGAGCTTCTCATTGCAGTGGCTTCTCTTGTTGCAGAGCACGGACTCTAGGCGCGTGGCCTTTAGTAGTTGTGGAGCATGGGCTTAGTTGTTTCGTGGCACGTGGGATCTTCCCAGATCAGGGCTCAAACCCATGTCCCCTGCATTGGTAGGCGGATTCTTAACCACTGAGCCACCAGGGAAGTCCCCCTATGTATTTATTGTTATGTTTAAAAATATTATTCTCAAAGAGGTCTGTAAGCTTCACAAAAATGCCAAAAGGAGGAGGGTTTGTGACACGAAAAGGGATTAAAAATCCCTGGGCTAGAGGAAGTTTGTAAGATGAGAAGTCAAGTCATGGTGCCAGCTCCTGGCCATATATAGAACTAGTTTGCGGTGGATTTTAAACTGTAGGTTTTCATGGGAGTGAAAATGAAGAAATACCTTAATCTAAATTGGCACACAGAATAAAAATACTATTAAGAATTAATATATCTTATTAGTAGTAATAATAATTACCTTATAGTGACAACTCAGCTTTGGTATCAGTGTAATTAGACTTATGTATTACAACTTGATGTTTTCCCCTGGTTCACTCAATGTTTTTCTGTTTTCTACAGGAAGCTGACAGCAGTGATGTGAAGAGTGCTACATGGCAAGACACAGAAATTGAGGAAGATATGCCAACACTTTCTCCTCAGATATGCCTTGAAGTTCATGAACAAGGTGCACAATCTTCAGTGGAGTCACCTATGCCTCAGTTATGTGCCAGTGGTAAAGAATGGTGCCTTGAAGGAAAAGTCAAAACAGGACCAAGCAATCATGAAAAAGAGTTATGTGTCATAAATCATGAGGGACCTGAAGCCAGAGTTCCCTACTCTGGAGAAGCTGCAGTTAAGCCTCGTGGCAAAACAGAGAGTCGGTGCACTGTATCAGATATGACACAGATAATTAGAAATAACACAGCTGAGACAGAAAATGAAGAGTCTCACCTACTGATCAGTAAAGATATCTCCAAAAGAAAAAACCAGGAATCTTTGTCTGAAGCAGTCAGGGATCCATGCTTTTCTGCAAAAAGAAGAAAAATGTTCCCCAAAGCTTCCTCAGACCAAGAAGAAACAGAAATCAACTTTACCCAAAAACTGATAGATTTGGAATGTCTACTTTTTGAGAGACGTAAACAAGAAGAACAGGACAGGTTATTAGCATTACAGCTTCAGAAAGAGGTGGATCAAGAACAAATGAGGCCAAACCGGCAAAAAGGATCCCCAGATGAATATCAGTTACGTGCTACATCCTCACCTCCAGACAAATTACTAAATGAAGAAAGGAAGAATTCCAAAGATAGAAACTTCAAAAGACAAACTAATCTAGAGCATCCAAAACCTAGGAGAGGCTCAAAAAATGAAAATGGGCAACCTTGTTTTAAGATCCAGTTGAAACGTTCAGTTAATGGAAGAAAGATAACAAATTCTACTAGAGATAATTGTAATGTTTCTAAAACTCCTCATTCCCTACAGCCTAGTAAGTCACAGAAAAGTATTTTTCAGATGTTTCAGAGATACACAAAGTAGTGCTTGGGTAAGGGGAGTGTTGTATAATCTAGTGAAGCTCTCTATCATAGATTCTTTTTAAATTTTTCATTAATTCTGCTTCGTGGGCATACTCACGGTCCTTTAAATTAAAGGACGGTGTGATTAGAGGGGAGGAATATACAAATGTGTTTCTGCCAAACTCGGTTGTAAGCAAGAGTCCCACTTCTTTCCTTTTTTAATCACTGGTGTACTAAATTTAAGTTGACAGTCCTTATGGATATAAAAATGCCTTGGCCAACTCCCAAGAAATCTTCATTTCCATGCATTTCCCCCCATATGCATGTTTTGTGGCCTTCACGCACCTTTTTGTACTGACTAGTAATCAAAGCAACATTATCGTATACCAAGTAGCTAAGGAATCCAGGCAGGGTTTAGAATCTAAGTTTTCTTGCAACTTTCCCATATATTTGCAGAGCACTTGGAGTACATCTTTCATAACACTAAAGTAATCTAATTTCCATGTCCACTTCAATTACTTTAAGTATTAGAGCATTTTTTTTTTTTGACTTAAAATGGGTTAGGATCAACGTGAAAGCAGAAAAATCAGAGTTTTCTGGAAACTTAGCTGACAGAAAGGAAACTAGACTCTTGATGCAAAGGTAGATAAGCTTGGGATGAGGCTGAGTGGGGTAGATTGACAATTTGGAGGCCTTGAAACTGAGTGGATGATCAGACAACTGGGTCCAGGCTGGAGTAGCAGGTGTAGTTTGGCAAAGTATTCTTCCTCGTGCTTTCTTTGCTAGATGGCACAGAAAACATTTGGGTTTTAACAGCTTTTCATACCATACTATCTAATCTGCTATTCCGAAAAAGCGGGGGGGGAGGGTTTACTGTAGGAGAGTTATGTCACAGTATCCTATGTTGTAGAACCTGACTAACCATGTGTTTATTTCCTTATGTTAACCTTTGTATTGATACGGACTTTTATTTGTGTTTATGGACAAAAATAGAAAGTTTGATATTTGGGTTTTGCTCTGTCTTGCCCCTGAAAGTTAAATCAGAAAGCTGCGATTTCATTTTGTGAAATTTAACTTAGAGACTATTAATCTTTTGTTTCATTAATAGGAACAACTGAGCAAACAACCGTTTTAACAGCATTGCTGCTGATATCTAGTTAGCCATCCTTTTAAGGTAATCAATGAACTGTCCTAGAGCTAATAATTCTAGCTTAAATTTGTCAGTGTTTTTATACATAATTAAGATTTTTTTCCTCCAAATTTTGTAACTGAAATTCTGTAATCTTTGCATACTTGATGGCGTCTACTTCAATATTGATTGGGTAATTATGGGTAGAATTCTAATGCTGATTTAAATTTTAGTTTACCCTTTCTCAAAAGTGATTGTCCCCTGAGTAATGACTGTGCTGAAATGTAGTTAGAAACTAACCAAATTTGTCTAAAATATATCTTTTCATCAAACCAATATTTTTTTTTTTTTGAAGATGTTGGGGGTAGGGGTTTATTAATTAATTTATTTATTTTTGCTGTGTTGGGTTTTCGTTTCTGTGCAAGGGCTTTCTCTATTTGTGGCGAGCGGGGGCCACTCTTCACTGCGGCGCGTGGGCCTCCCACTATCACGGCCTCTCTTGTTGCGAAGCACAGGCTCCAGACGCGCAGGCTCAGTAGTTGTGGCTCACGGGCCTAGTTGCTCCGTGGCATGTGGGATCCTCCCAGACCAGGGCTCGAACCCGTGTCTCCTGCATTAACAGGCAGATTCTCAACCACTGTGCCACCAGGGAAGCTCCATCAAACCAATATTTTTTAAGACCAATTTTGCTTTACATTTTAGTGACTCTTCAAATTAAAAGTTATATAATTAAATCTTCCTGGAATAGTCCATGACCAAAAGGGGGGGGAAATAATGTATTTAGGATTTACATATATAACCACTCATTTGTCTGTGAAGAAGTCTTCCTGACTAAAGTTGGTTTTAAGATAATTTTTTTTTTTTTTTTTTTTTTGCGGTACGCGTGCCTCTCACTGTTGTGGCCTCTTCCGTTGCGGAGCACAGGCTCCGGACGCACAGGCTCAGCAGCCATGGACTATGTGTTTTTCACAGTTAAAAAGAAAAATCAACACATGAAAATTAAAAGTTCTGCATAACAAAAACTACCATAAAGGAAAATTGGAAGACATGGCAAACTTGAGAAGAAATAGGTACAACTCATCACAAAGAGCTTACTTCCTTTATATAAAGTGTCTGCCAATACATTTAGAAAAAGACTAACAACCCAAAAGGAAAATTAGAAAAGTTTATGTTCCCAAGAAACATAGTTCCCAGGAAGGGAAATATAAGTGGCTCTTAAATGTGTGAAAAGATGCATAATATCACTTATACTAATACTCATACATTTTTCCACCCTTCAGATTAGTAAAGGTGTTTTGTTTTGTTTTGTTTTGTTTTCCCCAGTCTTGGCAAGCATGTGGGTAAATAGGCACTCTTATATGTTGCTTGGTATGAATAGAAACTTTTAAAGCCCTAGAGAGGTAACCTTGGCAATCTACCTCTAGGAGTTTCTTAAAGCTGTTTTCACATATATGTAGAATGGGATGCATAAAACATTTTTGTTTGGCATTGTTTTTAATAAGTTTAGAAACAACCTTAATCATATCAAGAAACACTAAATACATGATGGTAAAATAGAATACTATACAGCAATTAAGCAAAAAACCCACTTTACTGATACAAAAAGAACTATAAGATATAGAGTTAAACAAAAAATACAAGGTGTAGAGTAGTGTACATAGTGTGCAACCATTTATCCAAAGAAGAGAAATATATATTTAAGAGAGAGATAAACAGTGTTGCCAGCAGGGAGAGAAACTGGGTGGCTGGGAGACAGGAGTGGAAGAATGACTTCTCTCTATATGTTCTTTTATACTTTTAAAATTTTTAATCATATTGAATATATCATCTCAAAATTTAAATGTTCTTAAAATATTACAAGATTAAGGATACTTAATCATCTCAACCTATACCACTCTAGACAGTCCTTTTTTGCCTTTAAATTCTAAGACTCATAATATAGGAAGGTTTTTCAGTGCAAAAAAAAAAATAACACAAATTTTTGGAAATAGCGTTGTGAATGAATTTGAATATATTTAGCTTTAATATACTATTTACAAATTATCTGAAAGCAAAGCTTATGCTTTTCAGGTAGCAATGCTGCAGACCTGCAGTCCTGCTGAGAACAATGAGAAAAGCCAGATAAAAATGTAAAATTTTTACATTTAAAAATTAAAATGCTTTACTTAAAAGCATCAGAAAGCTACTGAAACAATGAGGACTAACTTAGGGCCTAAGATTCTAGAGAGGGGAGATTTGAGAGGTGAACTGATGTTTGCAACCACTTTTCCCCTTGTACCATGTGCCTATTCTGAATGCAGGACGAGAATCAGGGCTGCTGCTGGTGAACAGAGAAACCGGCAGAGCTCTGGGCCATCTCATGAAGCTGGAGTGACAGTATTGGAGACTTGAGGGTCATCAAACACAAGGTCGGTTTTCCCATCAAGATAACTGCAGTTTTGAAACTGTTCAGAGCAGAGGCTAAAAGGCTGAAAACCTCTGAAAAGCAGAGAGCAGTTGCCATCAGGCTCACACTGCTGATGAGACAAGAACAGAGTTCAGGACCTACCAGGGAAGGAAGCCTGTTGAACACACCAGGGCCTCAATTGAAAGCCCTAGCACAGAAGTCTGCAAACTGCATCCCAGGGGCCAAATCTGCATGCCGCCAATATTTGTAGGGCCTGTGAGCTAAGAATGGTTTTAAATGGCTCTTCGATTCCTTAGTTCACATATAAGGAATTGAACAATGGGACTAGTAATTTGTGCATGAGTTTTGGACCACCAAAACAAGGGCATGTCGTGCAGGAGGGAAGAAAGAATAATTTCCTTCTTATCTTGGTCTCTGTTAATCTCACTTTCTTAATCTGTAAATGGGAATCAGGGTAACCAAGAGTTGCTATCAAGAGTTAAGGGTAGTGGGACTTCCCTGGTAGTCCAGTGGTTAAGAATCCGCCGTCCAATGCAGGGCACACGGGTTCGATCCCTGGTCAGGGAACTATCCCACATGCCACGGGGCAAGTAAGCCCATGTGCCTCAATGAAAGATCCTGCATGCCGCAAGAAAGATCCTGTGTGCCGCAGTAAGACCCGACACATACTAATTAATTAATTAAAAAACAAAAGAGTTAAGGGAAGTAATAGAGCACCTGGCACAGGCTCTGACTCAAAAAAGAACCTTAATAAGCGATAGTGACTTTCTCCTGGCTATCCTCCAGCTCCACTACTCCATCAGTCCCACTTTTGGGAGAGTTTCACTTTATCCAGTGACTTTGTGTACCGTAAGTACCCACGTGTGGCATCCAGTAAATTGCAAGTTACCTTTTGTCTATTCATGAAGACTACTCACTTCTCCCCTACCAGATGTATCTACAGCTCCATGTCACAAGAGACCCCTGCCCATAAGTTCCCCTGTGTCACAGTTCCCAGATTGCAAGAGACTTTGGCGTCAGAAGAAACCATTTCTTAGAAATATATTGTGGCTTCCTCAAATTCCTCTACAAGTTCTACACATTTGGTATGCATAAAGGTTTGTAAATCACTACAAACTTTGAAATGGGGAGTTGAGCCACTACTGTATGTTTGCCCATATCTTAATTCCTGTGTAAAGATCTTAATAAACAATCATGACTTCAAATTTTGAGTCAAGTTTTGTTCTCCCCAGTATATATTGCCTTGTTTTGGCAGGACTTGGAGCAACATGGACCCTGAGTTCAACTGAGGGGACCGTTCTCTTACTTTACATTTCACTTTATGTTTCTCTTCAACTTGGCTTTTGTGGTCCCAGGCTGCTGCAGTTAGGCTCTACCCATGAAACTAGTTGAATCCAGAAGGTTTTCTCTCAATTGGGGATCATAAATTGAGTTTGCCCATCTTTTGTATCATTCCTCTTCACTTCTTAAGACCCATAAAAAGTTTAGGTGTCTCTTTTTTACTGCAGGATTAGAATCCCACTCCCTGGTCAGTTTATACTAAACAAATGTAGATTATACTGGATCTATTGCTTGGGATCCACTTAAGCAACCAAAATAGGTATTTCAACAGAGGAAATGCAGTATAGGAAATAGGTTAGACAGGTGTTGAAACAAAAGGGAACACAGATAACCCAAAGATGATAACTGCAGGAAGTGGCTACCACCCTCAAAGCTGGGAAACACACAGGAAGGGTTTTGGTTACTAGAATGTAGGTGCTCAGGATTATGTGGGAGAGCGGGCCCTGCAGACTTGGTGTTCAGACCTTTGAGAAAGAAACACCTCCCAGCTACTGCTGGTACTCTGAAAGGGCCCGGTGAATCTGGTTCTAGAAGAGTTGAAGGCATTTGGAAGCTGGGGTCAACTGCCACTGCTGGGGCAACACTGATAGGAACAGCAAAAAAAATGTCCCTTTTTCCCTTCCCTTCTAGTACCTCTTATAGGTAATAGAACTTAATAGGAAGCTTGCTGGCAAAGGAGTCTGCAAGAGTCTGGAAAAGTGTTTTTTATATCCCAGCGGAATTTAGAATGGCAGGCTTGAGAAGACAGGCAGGAGCTGAGAGATAAGGGGGAAAAACAGAAGTTTTCCGTAAATGGATTCTAGTACAAAGATGTCTTGAAATCTCTAAGGCAAAAACTTGGAAAGTTCCTATCCTGTTAAGATGGAGTAATATGTGTGGGAAATTATGCTTAAGCATAAATGCCCAGAAGTAAAACCTCATAAAGGATCTATGGAAGAAAACTGGAGAACCTTCCCAAGTACGTGTAGAGAGCCCTGCCAATTGTTCAGTTCCTATATACCCAAGTGTCCCCATCTCGATCAGAAATGATTAGAGAGTAAGGTTTGTGTGTGCCACCCTATACACAAGCTAACAATCACCTAAAGCCACCATTGTCACGAGTGCCTACAAAGCTTTCTAATTCCTCACCTACCAGGATGCCAAGAACCCCTCTCTGAAATTTCTTCCACAGAAAATTAAGGCCATCAGACATCATCGCTAAATTCCCAGAGCTCCTAGGAGGGTACGCCCTAGAAATAATAGAGCACCAGGATAAGATTTAAAGGAGGGCATTTTAGTAATTGGAATAGATCATAATGAAGTAACTCAAGAGTAATCCTAGATTGCAAAAAATAAGATGACAGGAATTATGTAATAATCTTAGCAAGAGGCACTGAGATAATACCTAATCAGTTTGGTTTCAATGTGACAGAATATTTCTACTCCCAAAGAACTTGAAGTGCTATAGTTATACAAATGTATTCTAAGTTCATTGACTTGAAAAGTGTTCAAAATGATTGTCCTTTTGGAAAAGCACCTTGTAAACAAAAAAATGTACTTGATTCCTTCTATTGGAAAATGCCTAGAAAACTTATAATTAAAGGTTTTATTTGTCTAAAGCTAAAAATTACATGAATTAACTGGTTTACTTTTAGAAGAAAAAAATTTTTTTTTGGTGCTGATTAGCACGTCACAAACCAAAAAGTAGATAAAAGGTCTAATTACCTAAGACTTAGGTCCTTGGTTGGGGAGAAGTGGCAATTTTAATGTTAAATAATAGCAAAAACTACCAAAAAGATGGGAGCTGAACCAACCATGCCTCTTTTCTTTGGTTTAAAAAAATAATTTATGGGGCTTCCCTGGTGGCGCAGTGGTTGAGAGTCCACCTGCCGATGCGGGGGACGCGGGTTCGTGCCCCGGTCCGGAGGGATCCCACATGCCGCGGAGCGGCTTGGCCCGTGAGCCGTGGCCGCTGGGCCTGCGCGTCCGGAGCCTGTGCTCCGCAGCAGGAGAGGCCGCAGCGGTGAGAGGCCCGCGTACCACAAAAAAAAATAATAATAATAATTTATGCATCATGTATTTTACTGAAACCTTTATTCCAAATTTAGTGGCTTCTGGGGAAGGATAAATTAGGAGGTTGGGGTTAACACATACACATTACTATGTATAAAATAGATCACCAACAAGGACCTACTGCATAGCACAGGGAACTATGCTCAGTATTCTGTAATAACCTATATGGGAAAAGAATCCGAAAAAGAAAAAAAAAAAAAATAATATATATATATATATATATATATATTTGAATTACTATGCTGTACACCTGAAACTAACACCACATTATAAATCAACTATACTTAATAAAATGTTTTAAAATATATTTTAAAAAATCTAAACAAATTTAGTGGCTTCTACATTAAATTATCTTTAAATGTCAAAACTTTATTTTGACACTTTAATTTTATGGAATGTGGTTTGTGTTTTTCTCCAGGGTCTTGAGAGCAGTCGCTACAGAAAACATTTATTTTAAATGAGGTTGAGGGTTTTTGTTGTTATTTTTCTTTCTCAATGTTCTAAGACCATTTGTATTTATTTTCTGTTTGCATTCTTTGCTTATTTTTCTATTAGGTTGTCAGACATTCTTCTCAGTTTCTAGGACCTCTTAATGTATTAGGAAGATTGACCCTTTTAAGTAATGAGTTACAAAAAATTTTCCCCATGGGAATGAGTCCCCACACACCTGGGAAAAGATTGATTGTTTGATAGCCATGGTAACAAGTAACCACCAGAACAGGTTATAAACCTGTCTAATCAATCAATGACAACTTGGTTCCTTGAACACACCTCTGAAAACCAACCAATCAGTGACAGCCTCATGCTTTGAAAGCCAGCTAATCATCAGTTGTCTCAGGCCAGTAAACACACTTCCTGCACAGCCAACACCGTCACACTTCCCTATGAGATCTGAGGTTTTCTTTGTGCAGTGCTGGTCACCTGACCACCAGCATACATGTGCTAACCACTGGACTGCCAGGGAATTCCTTAGTCTATATTTTGACAGCAGTTTGCCATTTATCATTTGACTTTAATTATGAGGTGCTTTTTTTTCCCCCCATGCTGAAGTTTTTGACCTTCAAATAGTTTAATTTTTCAGTCATTTGAAAAAATGGATTGTTTTTTTGTTGAAAGAATTTTCTTCACAGCTATAAAGATGTTACCCTTTCCCCTCAATACATGTATATTTTATATGGTTTTATTTTTTACATTTCAATATTTGACTCACTTGATGTTCAATCTGGTGTAGGGAGTAAGGTACGGTCCAACTTTATTATTTTTTTCATTGTTTATTCAGTTTCCCCAACACCATTTTTTTAAAGTCCATTATTGCCACTAATCCGAGAGCCTACTTATATGCTAAGTTTCCATACATGTTAGGGTCTATTTCTGCATTTCCTGTTTTGTTCCATTGGCATGCTACCCACCTGTGCATTGATAGCATATTGTTTTAGTTACTGAAGTTTTATGATACAGCAAGTCACCTCTCATTGCTTTTTGTTTTCTCCCACAGTATTTCAGCTATTCTTGTTATTTTTCCATATCAACTCTAGAATCTCATTCTGTTGCTGTCAGTCTCTCTTACCCCCAGCCACTTCCTTTCCTTCATCACCGGTGGCTGCTACCAAGGGATACTGCCTCTGCTTTCTAAAAGGATTCCCTCTCTTAAATCTGCCACCACTGGGCCTATGTAATTTTTTGACTTTTCCTTTCCACCTCCCCCTGCCACCCTCTCCAATGCTCTGCCTGACTCTGTTCTCAGATCTGCTCATAGGACTTGCACTCAGAACAGGGCCCTCACCTTCTGCAGATGAATGCTTGCTGATGTTCTTCTGAGATCTGCTACCTTTAGGACCCCTTGGCACTTCCCATTCTTCCCCACTGCACCTTTTTAGCTCCCCAGGTTGGTTATTCTGGTAAAAAGTGTTTGAGGCCACGCTGGGGAGCCTCATGCGGCAGGGAACTGTAAATGAGCTCTAGGAGCTAGAGGGTGGCCTCCACCCAACAGCCAGCAAAAAACTGAAGTTCTCTGTACTACAGCTGCAAGGAACTGAATTCTGCCAACAACCATGCAAGCAGGGGAGTGGGTCTTTCCCCCAGTGGAGCCTCCAAATGAGAACTAGCCCTGGCCAACACGTTGACTGCAGCCTAGGGTGAGATCCTAGCAGAAAACATAGCTAAACCATGCCCAGACCCCTGGCTGAGATAATATAGGTGTGTCATATCAAGACATTAGGGTTATATTGTTGTGCATCAACTTAACTAATACAGGTCCTATGGCATGGACTGAGAAACCACCCGGCTTGAAATGGCCTTTCCTCCCCATTCACCGCCCCCAAAACACCTTCTCACAAGAAGTCTTGCTACTTTGTCCTTAAACTAACCCTAACTCACTAAACAGTATAACACATATCTTCTGATTACCCCTCCTTTTCACCCTTGTCCTGGGAATGCCCCAGGAGGACTGTAATCTGTAAGGACTAAATCGGGGGGCTCCCTGACCCTCTGATGTCTAGTTGAATTATGCCAAGAGGAGCCCTAGCAGGAAATCAGAGAGAGAGGGGAGTACAATTGGAGCATTTATCTCCCTGACTTCTCTGCAGGATCACCGAAGTCTGGCTGGCTATGCCCCTCAACTGGAAGTCAGAGCTCCTGTGAAGGTGCACCCTCCACACAGTCTCCCTCACCACACAGCCTCTCTTTCCAGGTTCTGGCAGCTGCTTCCTCCTCTCTGCCCCTCTGGTGCAGTGGGAACAGCTCTCTGGCATTGCTACAAAGGACCATCTTGTACTTTCC
>NW_006792734.1:2041389-2043610 GCF_000442215.2 Lipotes vexillifer
CCACGCCTTTGTAAGTAATCCCTCTTCTCAAATTATCCAATTTAACTGGGCCATCTATTTCTCGCCAGGCCCCTGACTGGTACTGTTAGCTACACTAAGTAGCATACCAGATATTAAAAGTCATGAAAATGTTCAAATATCTTGAAAACTCATTAAACAGTACTATTAAAATGGATGCACTTTTATTACATGTAAATTATCCCTCAATAAAGTTGATTTTTTAAAAAATTAGCCCATGAAATGGACCCATGCCCATTGGTTCCCATGGCTCACTTGATGATCCTTTGCATATTTCCCATGACACAAGAGACCCCTGCCTACATGCTCCCCTGTGACTCAAGAGATCCCTGAACCACAGGGAAAAATAGTTAACAGAGGGAAAAAAAAAAAAACCTTCATGGCTTGCTCAAGTTGCTATGCTAGTTCTATATATTTGTTCTGAATAAAGATGTATATACAAATATATATATTTTTAATGGAAGTATAGTTGATTTACAATGTGTTTCAGGTGTATAGCAAAGTGATTTATTTATACATATATATGCATATATATTCTTTTTTAGATTTAGAGTTTTAGATTTAAATATACCTTAGGTAAAGTTTTTTTTTTAATTTTTATCCGAATATAATTGATTTACAACGTTGTGTTAGTTTCAGGTGTACAGCAAAGTGAATCAGTTATACATATACATATATCCACTCTTTTTTAGATTCTTTTCCCGTATAGGCCACTACAGAGTACTGAGTAGAGTTCCCTGTGCTATACAGTAGGTCCTTATTAGTTAACTATTTTATATATAGTAGTGTGTAAAAGATATATTTTTTAAAGTTTGTAATCTTAAGGTACTGAGAGAACTGAACCTCAGCTGCACGTGTATAACTACCTATTGTATTCAAAATATTATTTATTAATTTCAATGACATTTCCAGGCATTTCCAGGCATTTTCTTTGAAGAAAAGTTAAAATTCAGAACATTCCTGGAAATGCTGTTGAAAAATGACCTTGCCTGTGATGCTACCAGCATCTGCTCTCCCTCTCAAGTTACTTTCTCCAGAATTTCTGCTTTTCAAAACACCTCTCAGGTTTGTGCATCTCCAGGTTCTCGTAAATGTCTAGCAGAGCTTATTGTGGTAATGGGGCTCTAGGTGAGGGGGCTGCAGCAGCAGCATCATGGAAGAAAGAGACTGTGTGGTCTTTTGTGTGTATCCTTTTATAACTCGGACATCAGTCAAGGACTGCACTATTAGTATCACATGCTTTTTGGTATAAATATAAGTATGTTAATTAAATTCAGAAACAATTAAATTTCTCCACCCTCACTCTAAAGAAAAGAAATCAACTTATCATTACATATTTTTAAAGTCCTAATTGCAGGCATGAATGTCAGGGTTTGGGATTAAGGTAGTCTTATGAGTCACACTCAGGATTATAATTTATTCTGCTATTAGCCTTGCTACAATGTGTGCCAAGAGCCTCAACCTATTCAATTTCATTCATCACCTCTAAATTAAGTCTTGTTTGGGGACAAGTATAGAGTCCCGACTAATCAAAATTGAGATATGACTGCATAAAGGTAAGACATGATCACATTCTCAAGAGCTAACATTTACTGAAAACTAACTACGGGCTAGGCACTGCACTGTGTGCTTGATATCTCATTTACTCCTTTCAACAATTCTATGAGGTAGACACTATTACTGTGCCTATTTTACAGATGAAGGAAATGGAACCTCAAAGAGATTATTTGCCCAAGGTCAGATGGCAAGAATGAGGCCAAGTCAGGATTTGAATACAGGACTATTTGACTCCAGATACTGAACTCAGACTCACTCTTCTATTCTGTTCAAAAAGGAAATAAGCTAGGAGCTGATTTATAATAAAAAAGGAAGGGATTGTGTGCAGTTTTAGGCACCCAGTAAAGGGATGACATGCCCCATTTTACAGAGGAAGAACGTGAGATCGGGGCAGGTGTCACTTCCCAAGGGCATTCTGATAGTAAGTGGAAAAGGCCAGGATTTGTATCCAGATTGGAGTCTAAGGCCCATGTTCTTTCAAGCAAAATGGGCTGCCTCGTTAAATATAAATTATATAAAATAAATATAAGGATTATATAACACCTGAAATTTGTAAATCTTACTTATTTCTGGTGATTAGAGCTGAGAGTATGGTAAGATTTCCCTTTTCCTACAGAGGGAAAGAGCGGTGGGCCTTGGCAAGTCT
>NW_006792734.1:2043945-2064332 GCF_000442215.2 Lipotes vexillifer
GCGGTGGGCCTGGGCAAGTCTCAGGACACACTGAATGGCTGGTAGAGAAGAATAAACTGCAGAAGAGGAGGGAAGGACCAGAGAGATAGGACGAAAATCAGCAGGTGTGGCCCCAGGAAGCCAAGAGTGAGATTGTTGTAAGAATGGGGAGTGAGGAAATGCCAAATTCCATTGAAAAGTCAGTTGAGATAAAGACTGGTAAATGTCTATAGGAATTAGCTTTGAGGTCTTAGGTGACCCCAGTAAAAGTGGATTGGGTGCATTGTGAGCAGAAATCATATTGGAGCGGGTTCTGAGGTGAGGGGAGAAAATGGAGAATTTTCTAGAATCAGATGCGGATTCAAATTTTGCTTCTAGTTGGGCAGTCTTCTTAACCTCTCTCTTTCCTCAACTGTCAAACAGAAACAAAAAGATCTTCCTCACAGAGTTGTTGAGGATATGAAATGACATGGCAAATGTGTGTCAGGATAGGTTTTTGGAATAGTAACCAATGTTTTACCTTGTCTTTGCATTATTTGGTCCTTCCCACATTTAGTCAGCTGGCCTACTGGACGTTTATTCCTTCAGGAAAGAAGCAGAGGAAAAAGAAGTTCTATGCTTTTCAGTCTCAAAATCTACTCCCCGGAGAGAACTCAATGCAAGAAGTATATATTTGTAAGAATACCTGATGCTGAGTGAAGGGAATCAGAATTTGCCAACCCCAAATATGCTACTTGGTATAAAGATTATTTTAAGCTGAAGACATTTGAGATTCAACAGACACAGAAAAATAGTCTTCTCAAAGCCTCTTTATGTGACTCAAAGCAACAATGTCTTGGAAATAAGGCTGCCATAAATTACTCTTCAGGGCAGATCTACTCCCAGAAGGGAGAATACGAATAAAACCTACCCCAAATTCCTTCTCCAGGGAAATTTTATGGCCCTGAAGTAGACACGAAGACCACTCATACCTGTATAGACAAAGATTATTATGACCTTTTTTATATCCTGTTTATTCTCCTAAGACCCCCAATTTAAAAAAAATCTTTCCAAAAAGTCATTTATCTTCCTGTAAGTGCCTTTCTCCCTCTCTTTTACCTACTAAGATGGTATATAAGCCCCAAATTCTAAGTATTCCTCTGAGTTACTCATCACTGAGTTTTCCTGCACTTATGTGCATTGCATGTGAAAATAAACTTTTTTTCTTCTGTTGAACTGTCTTTTGTCAGTTTAGTTCTCATGACCCCAATAACTAAACTTAAGAGTAGAGGAAAAAGTTTTCTCCTCCCCTCCATGAGTAAGACAGGATATTCCCTGACCTCAGCCCAAATGAAGACTCTCTGGGCGGGTAGAGGGGAGAAGAAGGAGAAGCATTACAAGCTCAGGTGCAGTATGTGTCCCTAGAGAAGGAGACCCTTTGCCCAGATCTATGCGTGTCTCAGAAACATAGCCGAAACAACATGGAAACAGAGCAGACAACCTTAGAGCTTGCTTTGCCCCATTGTGGAATAGGAGCAGTAAGGCATTTCCTGTATGCTCAAGAGTGACACAGACATGTAGCCCTGAGGGCCTCTGGACCCAAAGGAATCCTGCAGATGGGAGCAAGGGAGAGCCCTACAATGCCTGGGGGCCACTAAGCACCAGACAGGCTGTGCCAATATCTCAAAGATAGTGGTGTGAATAGATGACAACCAAGGACCACATATATCCCCTAGGGGAACTAATCAAGACACTCTAGAACTTAGGCACAACTCGGGTAAAACATGAGGAAACCAACTTAACTGAAACTTGCCATCCCAGATGACAAGGGCTCAGTAGAAATTAAATTATAGAAGAGTAAAGATATTGTACAACTACTTATCATTCAAGATTAGTATCAGGGCTTCCCTGGTGGCGCAGTGGTTGAGAGTCCGCCTGCCGGTGCAGGGGACACGGGTTCGTGCCCCGGTCCGGGAAGATCCCACATGCCGCGGAGCGGCTGGGCCCGTGAGCCATGGCCGCTGAGCCTGCGTGTCCGGAGCCTGTGCCCCGCAACGGGAGAGGCCACAGCAGTGAGAGGCCCGCGTACTGCAAAAAAAAAAAAAAGATTACTATCAGCCATTTGTGGGGCTCATCTAGGATGTCTTAGAATTCTGGGGTAACCCGTATCTGCTTAAAGACTGAGTACTAACCCTAAACTAGGATTAGAGCTGAGCCATCCTGAGACAAAGACCATGATCTGGTTGGAAACTTGGTGTGTAGAACTGATGTGACCCCTCAGAAGTCTCTGCTGATTTCAGAAATACCAGTGGACAGTGATGAGACCAAGTATGAAAGAGGCCTACAGAATGATTAAATTCCTTGACAGACACAGGGTGATTGACAAAAGAGGGCTCCTTGTTAGAATTTGCATTTATGATTAAATTTCCTAAATCAGAGAGGAGTGAGGTCATTGTTATGGATTGAATTACATGCCCCTAAAAAATACATATATGTTGAAGTCCTAACCCCCAGTACCTCAGAATGTGACCTTATTTGGAAATAGGGTCATTGCAGATATAATTAGTTAAGATGAGGTCATACTGGATTATTTCAAGCCCCTAATCCAATATCACTGGTTTCTTTACAAGAAAACGGCCATTTGAAAATGCAGAGACACACAGAAGAACGCTGTGTGATGGGAGAGGCAGACATTGGAGTTATACAGCTCTAAACCAAGTGCCAAGGATTGATGGTGAAACCAGAAGCTAAGAGATAAGCAAGGAATAAATTCTGCCTTAGAGTCTTCAAGAGAGCATGATCCTGCTGACATCTTAGACTTCTAGCCTCCAAAACTGTGAGAGAATAAATTTCTGTTGTTTTAAGCCTCCCACTTTGTGGTAATTTGCTGCAGCCCTAGGAAACTATTACAGTTATTATAATGCCCTTGTCCCAGGGGGAATTTCTAAAAGACTGAGCCTCTTTTTAGGAAATGAATAGTAATTTCAATGGCACTAACCCCAGTTGCCAAAGTAGAGAGGCACTCAAAACCCTTCCAGAACTGGTGTACCTCTTAATCTGCTGTAAAATTGGTGGCCTGGATAGGTGGTGAGAAACTGTGTTTTGGAGGATGAAGCTAGTCTCTACAGTACTGTCTAGCCCCTGGCACCCAGGGGAGGAATTATTTAGGACCTTAAGATTGCTGCTAAGAGTTTAGGGAAGTGCAAACATTTCTCTCCCTGCCCCCCACCACTACTACTTTGTGGTAAAGATGGACAATTCCTAAATTCACAAAGAGAACCTACAGCTATTAATGCAGAAGCTAAGCGTTATCAGGCCTGACATCACTGAACCAGTACCAGCCTGCTTACCCCTGGACATTTGTTATGTAAGAGAAACAACTTGCTATTACTTAAGCCACTTGTAGTCAAGCTTTGTTATTGATAGCTTTTCCTAATTAATGCCAGTGACAAAGTAGGAAACAGGATAAACAAAACCACAAACAACCTCAGGGTATGGGCAATACGTTTGGGAGATTAAATGATGGCTACCCAACCCTTAGACCACATAAATATTCCCTGGTCTGGAAATAATAAAAGTTAAACTGAGTTATGGAAAAAATACAGTTGCATTTCTCGTTACATGAGTTTGTACACTAAGATTTATACTTACCAAATGGTAGGGAATTCCCAGCTGGTGCAGTGGTTAAGAATCCGCCTGCCAATGCAGGGGACATGGGTTCGAGCCCTGGTCCGGGAAGATCCCACGTGCCGCGGAGCAACTAAGCCCGTGAGCCACAGCTACTGAGCCTGTGAGCCACAACTACTGAAGCCTGCATGCCTAGAGCCCGTGCTCTGCAACAAGAGAAGCCACCACAATGAGAAGCCCGCGCACCGCAACAAAGCGTAGCCCCGGCTCACTGCAGCTAGAGAAAGCCCGCGCGCAGCAGTGAAGACCCAATGCAGCCAAAAAATAAATAAATAAAAATAAAAAAGATTTATACTTACCATGTGGTAACTGTCATTTGACTGAAAATGTTATTCCTGTCTTACCCTTTGAAGTCTTACTACCACTCTAAACAGTACTCATGGTCATTCTCGGAAAATTCACTTCTATTCTACATTTCTTGATAGAAATCACCAATCTTTCTCCTCCCAAACTTGAAGGCTTGAGGTTGTCCTTCACTTTTCCCTCTTTTTCATCTCCTTCCCTCTTTTGACATCTGATCTATTATTTCTTGCTTTTCTTTCATCTCTCTCTCCTCTCCCACTCTCTCCCCACCCTCTTTGTCCACTTGCCTCCCTCTCTTTCCCCCTTTCCTTCTTGAAGCCTTCTATTATTGGGACTGTTGACATTTTTAGTACATTAACTCCTCCCCACAATGGAGCTGCAGCTCCATCAAACCTGATCTGTGGAGGGAGGTGTTTGGACAGACTGTCCCAGAGAAAACAACTAAAAATGCTGGATACTATTTTAAAACAAACAAAACTTCTTAAAACCATCAAAGAGATGACAAGATAGTAAGGAATTACTGGGCCAAAGCCAAAGAGAATGTGGAATCTCAGAAAGGAAAAGGGAGCTCTGAAGTTTCCTCTTTTTGAGGGCATATGCCAGATCTGGCAAACATGAGCTGCAATTTTCACAGCCGCTTGGGGTCTAGAGTAAAGAAGTCAAAGTTCAGGGTCAGGCAACGTGGGAAGTGGTATTAGTTTGCTCGGCCTTCCATAACAAAATGCCACAGACTGGGTGGCTTAAACAACAGAAATTTATTTTCCCCGCAGTTCTGGAGGCTAGAAGTCTAAGATCAAGGTGCCTATAGGTTTGGTTTAATTCTGAGGCCTCTCTCCTTCTCTGTGTCTTCACACAGTCTTTCCTCTGTGCATGTGCATCCCTGGTGTCTTCTTTTGTGTCCACATTTCCTCTTAATAAAGACACCAGGCAGATTGTATTACAGCCACCCTAAGGACTTAGTTTTAACTAAACATCTCTTTAAAGTCCCTATCTCCAAATGCGGTCACATTCTAAGGTGCTTGTTGTTAGACTTCCAACACGTAAATCTGAAGGTGACTCAATTTAGCCCAGGAGTACAATATAAAACACTCCCATAACACTAGGACCCCTCTGATGAGGGAGAACCAGAAGTAAATAACCCTTCCACCCCCTGTCACCATGGGGCTGCCTGCGTGGAAGTTTGCCTGAGTGATGGGTAATGGGGGGTGGGAACTGTCTCTGAGAAGCCATAGCCCCAGGCCTGCTCTCACATGTTGATTAGCAGCCCCAATTCATATCATCTGCATGGTTCAGAAAGCCTCATGAGCTTAGTTTAAATTGTTCCTGGGGCTTCCTTGGTGGTGCAGTGGTTGAGATTCCGCCTGCCAATGCAGGGGACACGGGTTCGAGCCCTGGTCCAGGAAGATCCCACGTGCCGTGGAGCAACTAAGCCCGTGCTCCACAACTACTGAGCCTGTGCTCTAGAGCCTGCGAGCCACAACTATTGAGCCCATGTGCCACAACTACTGAAGCCCATGCACCTAGAGCCCATGCTCCGCAACAAGAGAAGCCACTGCAGTGAGAAACCTGCACACTGCAATGAAGAGTAGCCCCGTTCACCGCAACTAGAGAAAGCCCACACACAGCAACGAAGACCCAACACAGCCAAAAATAAATAAATAAAATTAATTAATTAATTAAAAATAAAAGAGTTATAAATTGTTCCTGGCATGGTAGTGTTGATGTAAAGCAAATAGACTGCCAGATATTTCTCCAACAAAGATGGGTTTATTTAGGATCACCACAGAACTGCAATTGGGGGCCTATGAATATGGTGAGCCATGTGTAAGTTCCCACACAGCAAGGGAAGGAAAAACTTTTATAGAGAGGAAAAGGAAGTTGGGAGGGCTAGAGTAAACAAGGAGTCCATGGCTTTTCATTGGCTGAGTCATAGCTAGGAAAGAAATTTTTCCTCTTCCTGTTGGGCTCCGCTATGGACACAGTGAATGAGAGCTCCCCCTTCTGGTCTCAAGATTCTTATTTAATTGAGGTTTCTATTTATTAATTTTTTACAGTAGTGCCTCTAAATGGTTGGCAGGAACAAAGGTAAATCTTCTTTAGAGAAATATGATTTCATCTTAAACTTCAAAGAGTTCCCATAAGTCATTTTGCAAAAAATAAGCACCTCACAGTAAAAGAAAAACAAAAAAACAAAAAAAAAAAAACATCTAAGCATACACAGAGAAATCCAGCCACGGTGGATGAGAAACAGGATAAATAACAGACAGAATGAACAGACGTGCAAAGTCTTCAGATATTGGAATTACCAGACAAGAATTAAAAAATAACTATGATTATCATGTTTAGAGAAATAAAATACTAGCTTGAAAGCACCTGCAAGGAACAAGAAATGCTTTTTTAAAAAAATAACTGGGAATTCCTTGGCGGTCCACTGGTTGGAACTCGGCACTTTCTTTACCAGGGCCCTGAGTTCCATCCCTGGTCGGGGAGCTGGGAATCCCACAAGCTGCACGTCGTGGCCAAGGAAAAAAAAAAAAACCTAACCAGATTTGAAATATAAATAGAGCTTATAGAGATAAAAAATACAATAATTAGATTTTTTCAGGTATTTCATATGTTTTAAACATACAGAAAATTTGAAAGAACACCTGTATAACTACTCCCTAGATTCAACAATTGTTAACATTTTATCATAGCTCTGTTATAGTTTTTAAATTTGCTGAACCATTTACAAGTAAATTGCAGACATCATAATATTTTACCCCTAAATATGTTAGAATGCATCTCTGAGAAATAAAAACACTTTTTCATAACTACAATGTTATCTCATTTAAGAAAATTAATAATTGCCTAATGTCATCTCATATTGAGTCCATATTAAAATTTTCAGTTTGCAGAAAAAAAGTTTTCTTTTTTAAAAAGATCTCTACCTTTATTTCCCAAAGATGCCTTAAACTTTTAATTTTATTTTACTTTTTGGCTGAGCTGCATGGCATGTGGGATCTTCCCCGACCAGGGATGGAACCCGAGCCCCCTACAGTGGAAGTGCAGAGTTTTAACCATTGGACCACCAGGGAAGTCCAAAAAAAAGGTTTTTATAGCTGTTTTCTTTTTGTTGTTTTATAACTAGGATCCAATAAAGGCATTGATTTTGGTGCTTTCCTTTTCACTCCCTTTTCATCTAGAACAATCTCCTTGCCTGCCCCCTGCCCATGACATGACATTTTGAAGAGACCAGTATGGTTGTCTTGTGAATGCCCATATTCCAGATTTGCCTAAGTGCTTCCTTATAGAGTCCTTTGACTTATTTCTTGATCTTTCTTGTAGTCTGGAAATTAGGCCTGGAAGTTTGCTTAACAATTTTGCCAAGAATGTGTCATAGGTGATGCTGTGTATTTCCTAACATATCACATTAGGAATATAAAATATCAGGCTGCCCCATTCTTAGTAATATTGATTAACTTTGATCTCTCGGTTGAGGTGATGATTGCCAGACATCTTCCCCAAAATGAAATTTAAAAGTCCCTGGACAGTTCATCAGCTTCTTATAAAGTCAAACATTCACACACAAAAAACCAAAAAAACAAACAAAAAAAACCATTCACTATACAATCCAGCAATTCTACACCCAGGTATTTTCCCAAGAGAAGTGAAAACTTAAGTTCACACAAAAACTTGTACATGAGTTGATAGTAGTTTTATTCATAATGGCCCCTAGCTGGAAACAACCCAAATGCCCTTCAATTGATGAGTGCAAAAATGATTGTGGTACATGCTTACAATTGAATTATATTCAGCAATAAAAAGGAATGAAATACTGATACAGGCAACAACATGGATGAATTTTAAATGCATTATGCTAAATGCAAGAAGCCAGACTCAAAAGGCTCCACCCTGTATATTCTATTTACATAACATTCTGGAAATAGCAAAAAACATAGGAACAGAAAACTCTAACCCTAAACCAAAATACCAGTTTTTTTTGTTTGTTTGTTTGTTTTTTTCTTGCGTTATGCGGGCCTCTCACTGTTGTGGCCTCTCCCATTTGCGGAGCACAGGCTCCGGACGCGCAGGCCCAGCGGCCATGGCTCACGGGCCCAGCCGCTCCGCGGCACGTGGGATCCTCCCGAAACGGAGCACGAACCCGCGTCTCCTGCAACGGCAGGCGGACTCTCAAGCACTGCGCCACCAGGGAAGCCCAAAATACCAGTTTTTAAATCTCATATTGAGAGACAGAAGTTTCCAATGGCCAACATATTCCTACACCACTCTCCTGGTATGAAGGAACCTGGAAAGTTTAAGTATCACTCAGAAGGAGTCTAGGTAAAGGTAAAATCAGAACAAAGGAAGTAGAAGAATATTTCATCATGCTCAGAGTGAAGCTTTATGAATGGAGCAGATTCTGACAATTACCTAATTAACACCCGTTCCCCTCCTTCTTCCTAAAAGCACCAGACTTTAGGGAGGTGTCCACCTTCCTCCACAAAGCCATATGCTTTACTAAACCAGTTATGTTTATCTCATATCCCTTGGCAGGGACAGCTTCAGGAACAGAATTGTGACTCAATTCAGACTGATGAATTTTGAAGGAAAGTCTCTCAAGGGACTTCTAGGAAATGTTTCCTTTCTCAATTAAAAAAAGAAAAAAAAAGGCAGAAGAGATAAGTTGGCTCTTCTTCCTCTGGATGTTATTGTATCTGGATGTGATGCTTGGAACTGCTGCAGCTTTCCTGCTAACAGCTTAAGACAAAGCTCAGACAGATGAGGGAAAGTCAAGAGAGAAGCAGACCTGGAGCCCTGTGGTACTGGGCATAGACACTGCCCTAACTTTGATTATTTAAGCCAGCTGAGTAGGAATTTCCTGATAGAATACATAATACTTAATGCCTGTCCCACAACGTAATATACCTTTTTTGGTGACAGTAACACTCAGCCCACCTGAAAGATGAAAAAAATAACGAGATATTTTTATTCTTTGGATTTTCTTTTTATATTTGCAGTATACAGCACTCCTCAACCTTCTTGTCAGCTCCTTTTGTTTAGGTTCAAATCTCATCCCTTACATTACAGACATTTCGAGTTTTAATGTAGTCAAATTCATCACTTTTTTGCCTTTATGGTTTGTGATTTTATGTCTTCTTTAAGAAATTTTTTCCCTTCCTTGATCAGAACCTCCTGATCCACAACTTCAGGGCTTTCCAATCACCTTCTGGCCTATGTGAATGGCACCCCCTGGAGTACTAAGTGCATGGCATCCCCTCCTTGAGTTGTGCAAAGCAGTTTGACTTAAAGTCATTAAGAGAAGCCCCTATACATATGCTATTATGAAAACTGAAAAGTTTTGCTCTTCTTACTTAGATCTTGAATAAATCTATAATTTATTTTTGTATCTGATATAGGGTTAGGATCTAATTTTATCTGGTCCCAGGGTCATTGATTGTTTAGTCCATCTTTCCCTCACTGATCTGTAATGTTGCTACTGTCACAGTGTCCATATACGTTTGTGTCTGTGTCTGGACTCTCTATTCTGTACTCTATTTGTCTATTCCCCACCAATACCACACAGTCTTAGTTACTGTACCTTTATAATAATTCTTGATATCTCATAGGCAAAACTTCCACCTTGTTCTTCTACTTTAAAAGTGTCTTGACTATTGTTGATCCTTTGATTTTGAATTTTAAAATCACCTTATTAAAATACTGGAGAAATCCTGTGGGATTTTGATTGGAATTACATTGAATTTATTGATTAATGTATAGAAAATTGGCATCTTTATAACATTGGGTCCTCCTATACATGAATATAGTAAACTTCTTCGTTTAATGCCTATCAATAAAGTTTATTATTTTCTTTATAAGACCTTGGGAATTTTTCTTGATCTATACTTAACGTATTTTATATTTTTAGTTGCTATTGTGAATGGGATTTTTTTTTTTAATTTGTTTTTGGCTGCGTTGGGTCTTTGTTGCTGCATGCGGGCTTTCTCTAGTTGCGGTGAGCAGGGGCTACTCTTCGTTGTGGTGCACATGCTTCTCATTGCGGTGGCTTCTCTCATTGGGGAGCACGGGCGCTAGGCTTGCAGGCTTCAGTAGTTGTGGCACGCAGCCTCAGTAGTTGTGGCATGCGGGCTCTAGAGAGCAGGCCCAGTAGTTGTGGCGCATAGGCTTAGTTGCTCTGCGGCACGTGGGATCTTCCTGGACCAGGGTTCTAACCCATGTCCCTTGCATTGGCAGGTGGATTCTTAACCACTGTGCCACCAGGGAAGTCCCATGAATGGGATATTTTAAAAATTACAGTTCCAAACTATTTGCTGCTCATCTTTAGGAATACAGTTTTAAAATATGCATTTTAGTTTTATATCCAGAAATGTCCCTGAACTCTTATTGGTTCAAAAATTTGTCTGTCAGTTTGCTTAGAGTATATAATAACAATTTTTTTCTTCTTTAAAAATTTTTAATATATTCTTTCTTGTCTTACTGCTAAGGCTAGGACTTCTGGTATATCACTGAATAGAAATAGTGATAGAGTGCATACTTATCGTGTTTTTTTGTTTGTTTGTTTGTTTGTTTCCTTTTGTGGTACGCAGGCCTCTCACTGTTGTGGCCTCTTCCATTGCGGAGCACAGGCTCCGGACGCGCAGGCTCAGAGGTCATGGCTCACGGGCCCAGCCGCTCCGCGGCATGTGGGATCTTCCCAGACCAGGGCACGAACCCGTGTCCCCTGCATCGGCAGGCGGACTCTCAACCACTACGCCACCAGGGAAGCCCAGTTATCTTGTTTTTGACTTTAAATGTTTTATTATTAACTATAAAGCTGTTTACTCTGTGTTTTTAGTAAATATACTTTATTAGGTTAAGCAAGTTTTTTTTCTCTACCTAGAGCATTAAGAATGTTTTTTTAGTTTTGTTTTGTGAAAGGATATTGATTTATACCAATGTTTTTCTGTATCTGATCACATGGATCAAATAGTTTCTCATATTTAATTTATTCTACTATCGTGATTGCATTGAAAGATCTTTTAACTGTAAAATTATACCTGCATTCCTGAATAAATCTGATTAAAAAATAAATGTGTACATGTATGTACATATGTGTCTGTGTTATTGGATTTCTAAATTTTGGTTCAGTATAACATTTTTATCTCAGTTAACCATAAGTGAGGCTGAGCTTTCATTTACTGCTTTGTTTTCAGAAAGAGCTATTTGTCCCTTTTGCTTCTTTTTCTGGAATAATTTGCATAAGTTTGGGATCATCTGTTTCTTTTCTTCTTCTTCTTCTTTCTTTTTTCTTGGTAGAAGTCACCTGTAAAGTCATCTGGGCCTCGTTGTTTATTTGTGTGGTGAAGTCAATTTTGTTAATTGTCATAAGTCTACTCATAGTTGAGTCAATTTTGGTAAATTTTATTTTACCAGGAAACTGCCATTTATCTGTTTCCTAATTTATTGGCGTAATGTTCATAATATTCTCTTAGTTTAAAAATCACTGCTGTATCTGCTATGTTCCTTTTTTTCTTTCTTTTTTTGCGGTACGCGGGCCTCTCACTGTTGTGGCCCCTCCCGTTGCTGAGCACAGGCTCCGGACGCGCAGGCTCAGCGGCCATGGCTCACGGGCCCAGCTGCTCCACGGCATGTGGGATCCTCCCGGACCGGGGCACGAACCCGTGTCCCCTGCATCGGCAGGCGGACTCTCAACCACTGCGCCACCAGGGAAGCCCCCTTTTTTTCTTAATCTAATTTGTAAAAGGATTTAAATTCTACTTGTTATTTCAGAGAACCAGCTTTTGTATTTTGTTTTCTATTTTATTTATTTCTGCATTTT
The DNA here is from genome assembly GCF_000442215.2 of Lipotes vexillifer. NCBI lineage: Eukaryota > Metazoa > Chordata > Mammalia > Artiodactyla > Lipotidae > Lipotes > Lipotes vexillifer. The sequence goes on from NW_006792734.1 coordinate 2,055,713, forward strand.
CCCCTTCAAACTTCCCTAGGTTAACTCTGCTGTTTCTTTATTAACTTCTTGATTAGTTATTGAGCTGTTCGTTTTCTAGCCTTCTCTAATATAACCAGTTATGGTTATAAACTTTTACTTTAGGCACTGTTAAAACTGCATTCCACAAATTCTGATATGTATTTCCATGACAATTCAGTTTTAAATATTTCTCACTTTCCATTTGTTTCTATCAACTTCCCTTTGCCCCTCCAGACCCACTCACTTCCTCCCCTCTCCACCCTGTTCTCTGCCCCACAGGCTGCTGTGTCCTCTGTCTTCCAGCTGGGTTCTGCTAGTGGGAATTCCTGGCAAGAGATGGTAGAGGAGAAGGAAAACGAGGTCAGGGTATTTATTTTCCTGGTCTCTTCTCTGTGAGATTGCTGGTTACATCCCTTGACAGAAGGTCACTGCTTCTTAAAAGATGGCCTGTTCTGCAAATAAGATTCTCTTTTGGTATTCCAGTAACTCCTCTATCTCCTGTCCCTTTGGACCTAGAGGTTGTGACTGTTCCACTGTTTCTAGTCCCAGATCCTCCATTGTCCCTTGATTCCCATATATCCTGCCCACATCTTTAAAATTTGTTTTTTAAAAATTGAGTGACCATCTGTTATCTGTTGGAACCCTGAATGATACACCACTTTCATTTTGTCTTTGGTCCATGACTTATTTAGAAGTTTGTTTTTAATTTCCAAGTATGTGAGTTTTTTTAAAGTTATTCTTTTAAAACTAACTTCTAATTTTTAACTGATCAATATTTAGAGAACATGTTCTATATCATCATGATTCTTTGGCATTTGTTGAGAATTGCTTTGTGGTCAATTTTTATTTTGTTCCACAGGTGCTTGAATAGAATAAGTATTTTCTGTATCTTTACTACTTTTGCCTGAGAGATGGGGGTTGTATAATTGTATGTTTATCATTTCTTCTTTAAAAATTAATTTTTCTTTATACACACTTGAGATCACGTTACTAGATGCATACAGATTTAGAATTGTCTTATCTTCCTGGTGATTTGTCCTTTTTGTCATTATATAGTGACACCCCCCCTTATCTCTAATGATACATTTTGCTTTAAAGCCTATTTTGTCTGAAATGAATATAGCTACTCCACCTTTCATTTCCTTAATAGTACTTCTGCATGTCTTTTTTACTTTTCCCTTAATTTTTCTTTATCCTTATGTTTTAGGTATATCTTGTATCAACAGCATATAGTTGGATTTTTTTAAGCTACATAACCTAATTATCTGGTTTTTAAATAAAAGAAATATTGTCATTTTAGTTTACAATCAAAGTATAGTGCATTTAGGATTCAAGGGATTTGGATTCCAGTCTCTACCCCACCATTGTGTGACCTTGAGCAACTCTTTCAAACTCTGTCTCAGGAGAGTAGTGATAAAATAGAAGTGTTGAATCAGATTATCTTGAATATCCCCTCTAGCTCATTTACTGTCATTCCCTTCAATTACAGTAACATGTTACAAATTGATTTGCGACAGGGACTCTTAAAACCAGACCTAAAAATAAAAACAAAATCCTAGAGTAATTTGATGAAAGAATTCAAATAGTAACTGATGTTTAGCTTTGGGTATTTGCTCTTTGTCATCTAAAACTTTAATTTTCCGTCATTCAGTGTATAATACTTTTGCAGTTCAATTTTCTGAGGATAATCCATGTTTTTTAAAGAACATATTTTCCATGATTTGGGGGATATATAAAAATATATTTTCTTGTGATTCTAAAGGTCTTTCATATTCTTTTGTTTTTTAAAAATTTATTCATTTATTTTTGGCTGTGTTGGGTCTTCATTGCTGCCCACGGGCTTTCTCTAGTTGTGGAGAGCGGGGGCTACTCTTCGTTGCGGTGCACTGGCTTCTCATTGCAGTGGCTTCTTTTGTTGCGGAGCACAGGCTCTAGGTGCGCAGGCTTCAGCAGCTGTGGCATGCGGGCTCAGTAGTTGTGGCTTGGGGGCTCTAGAGCACAGGCTCAGTTGTTGTAGCTCATGGGCCCAGTTGCTATGCAGCACGAGGGATCCTCCTGGACCAGGGCTGGAACTCATGTCCCCTGCACCGGCAGGTGTATTCTTAACCACTGTACCACCAGGGAAGTCCCTCTTTTATATTCTTTAACAATCCAAAACTGATTTTTCAAGGTTTTGTTATTAGTTTCCTGCCTCCTTTTCTTTTAGCCTACATCTTAATTTCTACAAAATCTTTTCTAGAGTTGTGGATACCACGATCTTTACCAGTTTTTCAAAAGATTAATCTAAAAATGACCTCACTATATCTGAACCCTAAGACCTTGGAAATAAACCTACAGATCTCATTGTTAGTCTCTCCATTTAATGGAGGTACAGAAATAACTGCATCTAGTTTTTGTAGAGAGACTATTTTATTTGGAACCCCATTTTGCATGGTTGGCTATAGTGACACAGACTTTAGGATTAAGGCCTTTAGGAAGGAAGAGGTCACACTGTTTCTTGCTCTGGTTTTCACCTCCATTTTTGCATCTTTGTGTTAATGTGAACCAAACAGCTTCCCAAATCTACAACTGGTTCCTGGGCTTCCTCAAGCCACCTAGAAAACTGCAGCAACCTAGGAGGTTGTCATTTAACTGACAATACTCTTGGTTAGGAGTCTGCTTTCTTATACACCAATCATATAACCCTATGGTTACTTTAACTTGGTTATTTTTTAATTCATCCCAATGGCGCATTTACAGACTCATTTAGGATGGGTCAATTCTCCAGATGACTCATCTCATCTTTTATTGGGCCATTTTTCTGTGTAGATGCAATATATGTGGGTGGGAGGTGGGAGGCTAGAACCTAAACTGAGTCTCTTTATGTTCAAGGTGGGTGGATCACCAGATTTGAGCGTACTCCTGCAATTGCTGTTGTTGTTGTTGTTTGTTTGTTTGTTTGTTTGTTTTTGCGGTACGCGGGCCTCTCACTGTTGTGGCCTCTCCCGTTGCAGAGCACAGGCTCAGGACGCGCAGGCTCAGCGGCCATGGCTCACAGGCCCAGCCGCTCCGCGGCATGTGGGATCTTCCCGGACCGGGGCACGAACCCGTGTCCCCTGCATCGGCAGGCGGACTCTCAACCACTGCGCCACCAGGGAAGCCCTGTAATTGTTTTTTAAAGTACTTTAAATCATATAGTTAACATACTAATATTACCTCTGTTTAAAAAAAAGGATAAAAAAATCCCTCAAGGTCCTCTTTCACCATGCCCTCCATTGCTTCCCTCTCTTAGAGGTAACCACTATCATTTTGAGGACACCTTTCCAGTGACCTTTCTATACATTTCTTTCCTATACTGTATATACATATACACACTTTTTTCCTTACATAAATGACACCTTCTCATTTTATAGGTGAGGAAACTGAGACCTTGAGGGGAGATGTGTTGCAAATTTATTGAAGGAAAGTGGACTGGACCACGGGTTCTGGTATTTTACTTCTGTTGCATGGGCTGCCGCACTAATCAATTAGTTTAGAGGCTGCGGAGCAGGTGCGAAAGTCGCTTTAGTGCAACGATGTAGGATTTGTATTTTGATAGGAGTTGCAGGAAACCTAGCAGAGGACTCTGGAGTTGCAAAAACAAAAAATATACTGTCATCGGCAGCTGGGTCTGTTAATAAAGCTTGTGAAGCTGAAACGCAAATAGCCTACTACCTACCAAGCCCTTCGGAAACTTAGGAAGCAATATCGCGTCTCTGAGACTGGCCTTAGAGCTTGGAGAGGAAGGCACCAGAGGTTGCAATGAAGGATGCGGTGGCGGACAGCAACCGAGCAGCCAACCCAGAGAGCAGAAAGCTCTCCCGGACCGATCTGGAAGTGCGCCTGCGCAGGCCGCCACGGGGGGCCGGGGCGGGCGGGGCGGAGCTTGGGGCGGTCAATGAGCCTGCGCAAACCGTGCGGCGAGGTGGGGGAGGGCGTTCCGTGTGTGTCTGTGTTGTTGTTCGGCGGCAGCGGCGGCGGCGGTAAGATGGCTGCCCACGGGGGCTCCGCGGCGTCTTCGGCGCTGAAGGGGTTAATTCAGCAGTTCACCGCCATCACCGGTAAGAGACGCGGTTACCGGAAGGTGGAGAGTGGGGTCTGGAGCGGGCGGCCGGTCTGCCCTGGGCTTCCCTTTACCTTCATGCATTCCTCCCTCGGGCTTTACCCACAGCTCTCGTCCTCCCTCCTGAGGAAGAGGCGACGACGGCGTCGGGTCTCCGGGTTCAGGCGGGAGACACCCCCTCACCCCTGCGCACCCCATACCCTCGTTCTTGGTCTTCTCGCAGTGTGGAGGGAAACCTCCCCATCCCCTTTCAGCCCAGACCCGGGGAATGGGCCGAGCTCATCCTCCCCCGCCGGCCCGGGGACCTGGGGGCGGGAGAGGTGGGGGGCCGCACCCGGGCCACCGCCCTCCTCCTTCAACATCATCGCCTCTTCTCTGTGCAGCCTTGGGGTGCAGCGCATCCCCTCACCTCCTTATTCCGTTTTTCCTTGGCCAGGTCATTCTCCCCCCCGTCCCTGGCCTGCCCTTCCCCTTTCTGGGCCCCTCGGAGCCATCGCTGTGGCCCTGGCGTGTTCGGGCCCTCCCGCCTTAACGGCGAGGCTGGTGGGTTCGGCAGCGCCTTTACCGATCTCGGGGAATAGGCCGCCAGAAAGCGGGGGGTGCTGAGGAGTACCCTCCAGACTGAGGTTTTAAGAGAAGAATGAGGGGGAACCCCCCAGACCTTAATAGGAAAGGCCTGGAGGAATCCTCGGTGGCGTTTCCCACCTCCCCATTAAAAAATAATAAAGACTGAGACGATGGCGCCAGAGCCTCCTGCTGATAAAATAGGAATGACGGCAGAAACTTCTTTGAGACAAAATCAGTTTCTGGATGTCAGTATCCCCCAAACCCACGGTTTTTCTTTTCCTTTGGACCCCTGCGAAGGGCACACGCAGATCCTCTTACTGCCTGGAGGAAAGGCCCTAAGCCGTTCTATGAATTCTCTCTATCTTGCTCTCTGTGATGGTGCTGAACTTTTTTTGCATGAGTTATTAGAGGGCGGAGCAAATGATGAAGTTCTCTGTGGAGTGATTTGAGAGAAGAGTACTACATGTGCCTGAGTGTAATTTTGCCGTTCTAGTTTGTCATTTTGTAAGGAGGTCAGAATGTTAGCAGATCTATACGTTATTTGGTAGTTTGTTAGATGCAGAGAACATTTCCATTTTCAATGTATCCAGAGTTTGACGTGCAAGATCTGGTTAAGTGAAATTTATATTTTAACCACTACCGGTTGTTTGCGAGTTGTCGTTTTATAGTTAAAGGTAGTTTTATTTTTTACTTTGCAGCGATAACTATATGTTTGATGCATTGTCTAGCTTGTGGGCATGAAACATCAAGTCAAAGTTGATAAAGTAAAATTTGTAACAAAATTGGGATGAGAAATGGAATGATAGATAACTTTTCTTAATATTTAAAAATTGTGATTGGGCTATTATATTAGAGATGTAATGCATTTCCCAGTGATTATTGGGGAAATCAGAAAATTGTTGTGTATATAAGTTAATACTGTGTATTATGTTTATATAGAAAAATCTTTGTAGTGAATTACATATAGAAGTGATTATCATTATCTTTTCTTTAGATTTTCTAGAGGTGGTTTAAGATGCCACCTATTTCATTCCAGTTTTTTATGCTAACTTCCACTTTAAGAACTCGGATTGTTTTAGTCTCACATTATTTCCTCTAATGCAACATTTTTGGTAGGTGTAGACAAAACCCAAAATGTGGTGAGATGAAGTGACTCACTTAATTGCTTTAATTCTGTTTCTGTGTGCTAGTCTTCATGGCTTGTTTCCTGGTCACAGGCCCTTCTATTCCTGAATCAAGTTGGAGACCCTCAGTAGACAGTGGTATCTGGAGGTCTGTAAAAGCGAAAATACCTTAGATTGTTCTTAATGTATTATGGATTTATAATAATAATTTTTTTACAAGATAGCAATTAAATATTAGAAACACATGATTGACCCCTTTACTCCCTTTCATATATCCTAAAAAAATTTGTGTGTGTGTGTGTGTGTGTGTGTGTATATATATATATATATTTTTTTTTTGGCCATGTGGCATATGGTATCTTAATTCCCCGACCAGGGATGGAACCCGTGCTGCCTGCAATGGAAGCTCAAAGTCTTAACCACTGGACCACCAGGGAAGTCCCCACTAATATTTTAAATTGTAGTATTTATGACAAAAAGGTATTTGAAATTTATTTATTGCTAGATGAATGAAACTGACCTTAAGAGTTTATGCTCTCATTTCAAAAAGATTTTACTTACTTGGAAGCCCAACATTGTGGTAAAAGCAATGCATTTTCAAAAATGTGAGTCTTACCTTTTCTGTGGCATTTAGAAGTAGAAGAGAAAATTGGAAGAATTTTAACTTTTATTTCTCACTAAATAGAAAAGATCTCTCTCACACTCTCTCTCTATGATATGTGAGTATGAAGTGATGACTCTGACTTTTAAAAAACATTAAAAAGATATCACAACGTGAAATAATTTTGAAAAAAGAAACACTAATTCATTCTCACAATAGCAATATTATTTATTTCACATATTATCTTCCAGTTCTTGTTTACATACTTATTTTTTAAATTACTTTAAAATTATTTTTACATTGTGGATCATAATGTACATAATTTAGAATTCTGAAATTTTCAATTAACGTTACATCATAAACATTTTTCCTATGATTCAACCCTTTGATAAGCAGATAGCCAAGGGAAGTGATGGTCTTTGAAGTGGTCACACTGAGAAGCTATGTACCTTTACCATTGATGCCATTAGCATTATTTCAAGCTACATAGAAAACCAGTCCTGTTATTTTATAGTCTACCACATTTTACACTATTACTCAGTTTGATCTCCCTTGATGCTCTCATACATGACTTAGACTGCTGACTACTTTCAGAAGTTATATCAGTTCTCAAAACCTGAGGAAAGAATGTGCCACTGGATCTGAAGGTAATTCCAAAAGAGCAGTTTTTAAAAATGTTTTGAACCACGGCAGTATCCCATTAACACCAACTTGGACTGACATCCAGCCACACGTATACAAAATGCATAGATGTAATCAGAATAATTCATGAGATGAGGGATATATAGATGCTATAGAATAGGTAGAAATAAATACACAATCAGAAGGTAAGGCCAAAAAGTGAGGGAATAGAAAGTGAGGCTGAGAAGAGTACAAGTGGTTGCTAGTGTAGCATTCCATAAAGCTTTGTGTATAGTAGGCATTCACGGACTTAATGAAATTATAGAACCCCTTTAGTTTAATCTTTTTTAAAATTGTTGAATGAATGCATATTTGTTAAATTAGAAACTCTTGGTATTTGTAGTATTTGGATTTGTGGTCAACTTCCATTCATATTCTTTCTACAATACATTTTTCTTGGGTTAGTATTAAAGTGTATTTAAGTTCTCTGTGTCAAGAAAGGTAGTTGCAAGTGATCTAGATATTAAAACTCTTCTGGAATTTTAAGAACTATTTCAAAAGGTGTTAATGAAGTTTGAGCAGAAATTAGGGAGGGAATAAATTTTTTTGAGTTGAGAGTAGACTCTTACTAGTAAACTCAGTATTTATTAATAGACTACTATGTGCCAGGCATGGTTCAGATCTTCGGGATACTACCATGAGCAAGACATGGTGTCTGTCCTCAAAAAGCTTAAAGGTTAATGGGAATACAGACAAATAAATGGGTATTGTAATACATTGGGATAATGGTAAGGAGTTGTTGCGGTAGCACAAATGAGGGAGGTCAAGCAAAGCTTCCCAGAAGAAATAATTTCTTAGCGAAAACCTGGAGGAGAGCTGTTTCTGGCAGGAGAAACATGTGCAGAGACCTGGAGGAAAGAGGGACAGGCATACATATGGAGACAAGAAAGGAGAGACAGTAGGTTGAGGGAATTGATGATAATTCCAAATGAAGAGAGCATAGCTTGTGTGAGATGCAATAAATGGGGCTGAAGAGATAAGAGGGTACCAGATTAGGAAGGGCCTTGTAACGCATGTTAAGAAATCTTGGCTTTATTCTGAATGTAGTGGGAGTCAGTGAAAAGTTTTAATTAGGGGAGTGACACAATCATATTTGGTTGTTTCAGAAAGAGCTACTTGGCCATAGGTGAGAAGAGGTAGGCATAGACATCAATAGAAGACTGTTGCAATAATTGAAGATGCTGGTGTCCTGAAATAAATTAGTGGCAGAGAATTGGACTCTGAAAGGTAAGGGAAGAATTCAGAGGAGTCAGAATGAAGCTTAGGATTCTGTTTTGGACGTCTAAGTGTATAATAGTACAATTTGTGAAGGTATGGAATAGTAGCAGAGGTTTGGGTATATGATTAGTTCAGCTTAGGTAAGTTGCTGCCTGTGGGACTTCCAAATGGAGCTGTTCAGTAGGGAAATGAATATTTGGGTCTAGAAAGAAGAGTGACATCTGATGAGTCATATTGATGGCAGTTGAAGCTATAAAAGTGGATGTGTCCTTTGTTCCAGGACACAAAGCTGAAGGAACACTAACATCTAACAGACGGTAAAGAAGAAAGTACAGAGAAGGATCGGAA
>NW_006792734.1:2064342-2066584 GCF_000442215.2 Lipotes vexillifer
GGAAGAAACCAAAGATGTAGGAGGATAACCAGGAGAATGTGATGGTACTTCAAACATTAGGAGTAGGGTAATATGTCAGATATTATGTAGGCACTTTAGGAAACCAGAAATCATTGAATATTCACACATTTTTCTTGGTTAGGGTTGGAAGACATCTTAGAAACCATATTGACCCATTTCTGAGTTAAAATGAGCAATTGAAGGCCCAGAGAAGTAAAGTGATTTAGGGTTATATGTCTAGGTCAGTGCTTCTCAAACTTATTTGTAGGAAAGGACCGCCCCCCCCCCTTTAAAAAAAAATCTTCACAGACCAATACTTTTAATTTTTCTTTTTTTTTGGCGGGGTGGGGGGCGGCTACGCCACACGTGGCTTGTGGGATCTTAGTTCCCCAACTAGGGATCGAACCCGGGTCCTCAGCAGTGAAAGGAGGGAATTCCCCAGAGACTAATGCTTTAGTAAAAATGCAATAAAAATTAATTGTTTAAAAAAATGAAATAAAAAGAACACATACAAAATATAAACCCAAATTCTGTTAAAATAAAGGGTATAATTTGCATACAGTAAAATTTAACCTTTTTAGTGTAGAGTTAAAGTTTTCATAAGTGCATGCAGTTGTAAAACCACAATAAAGATGCAGAACAGTTCTTTTTTTTTAAAAAAATATATTTATTTATTTATTTTTGGCTGCATTGGGTCTTGCTGTGTGCAGGCTTTCTCTAGTTGCAGAGAGCGGTGGCTACTCTTCGTTGCGGTGCGTGGGCTTCTCATTGCGGTGGCTTCTCTTGTTGCGGAGCTCGGGCTCTAGGCACGCAGGCTTCAGTAGTTGCGGCACATGGGCTCAGCAGTTGTGGCTTGCAGGCTCTAGAGCTCAGGCTCAGTAGTTAGGGCACATGTACTTAGTTGCTCCGCAGCGTGTGGGATCTTCCTGGACCAGGGTTGGAACACATATCCCCTGTATTGGCAGGCAGATTCTTAACCACTGCACCACCAGGGAAGTCCCCAAGATGCAGAACAGTTCTATCCTCAAAAATTTCCCCCCGCCCCTTTGTAGTCAATCCCTCCTCTCACCTGTAGCCTAATTTTTTTGTCTATTCTTTTCCAGAATGTCATATAAATGGAATCACAGTATGTAGTTGGGCTTCTTTTGAGTCTGGCTTCTTTTACTTAGCATACTGCATTTGAGATTCATTCATGATGTTGTGGTATGAGTAGTTCCTTTTTATTGGTGAATAATATACCATTGTATGGATATACTACAATTTGTTTATCCATTAAATGAATGGATAATTGTGTTGTTTCTTGTTTGGGAGATTATAAATAAAGCTGCCAAAAACATTAATGTACAAGTGTGTGAATATATGTTTTCATTTCCTTTGGATAAATAGTTAGGAGTGGGATCATATGATAGGTGTGTGACTTTAAGAAATTGTCATACTATTTTCCTAAGTTACTATTGATACATACACCATTGTGCATTTTGTCTTTCTCTGTCCGACTTACTTCACTTGGTGTGATAATCTCTAGGTCCATCCATGTTGCTGCAAATGGCATTATTTCATCCTTTTTTATGGCTGAGTAATATTCCATTGTGTATATATACCACATCTTCTTTATCTGTTCCTCTGTCGATGGACATTTAGGTTGCTTCCCTGTCTTGGCTATTGTCAGTAGTGCTGCAGTGAACAGTGGGGTGCATGTATCCTTTCAAATTATGGTTTTATCTGGATATATGCCCAGGAGTGGGATTGCTGGATCATATGGTAGTTCTATTTTTAGTTTTTTAAGGAACTTCCATAGTGTTCTCCATAGTGCTTGTATATAAATTTTTTAAAAAATATTTTCTATTCCTCAGTACTTAAAACTTGCAACTGTCACCGACTCTCATTTCCTTGGTGGAGAGTCGGGCTGGCTTTATTATCATTTCTAGGGGAGGTGTAGAACCAAAAAGTAACCACTTTGTGTCCCTGTCATTTCTGTGCTCTATCCCTGTGGGGCAAGAAAGGGTCTGTAGAGGGATTTTTTTTCTTTTTAAAAAAAATCTCTGTGACTACCATACTTAGGTTCCTTGATAATAGTGAAGAGACTGTTCTTTCAGCATTGAAAATAGTGTAGAGAATAGGTATAAAGGACTACTGAAGTTTGAAATGTCTCTTGATTCTTCTTTCCAGCTGTGGTGGAAACATAGACTGCATTACAGGTTTGGGGCTATTTTCTATATGAAGTCATTAAAGGAGAAAGAGT
>NW_006792734.1:2066594-2080803 GCF_000442215.2 Lipotes vexillifer
GAACTAAGAGGCAGCAGCAAGGAGATGGCCACTGATAAATTGGGTGCCACAAGCTGGGTTAATGCCTTTGGTGCCATTAGCAAGCTAAAGCAGATGGAAGAAAAGGTAGTGGATAAATAAAAAGTGCATGTGGTGAGAAACAGTAAAGTGGGACTTCTGCCATAGATATGGATTATGGGGTGTTATGGACTGAATTTTTGTGTCCTTCCCAAAATTTGTATTTTGAAATCCTGAGCCCCCAGTGTGATGTTATTAGGAGGTGGGGCCTTCGGGAGGTGGTTAATTAGGTCATGAGGGTGGAGTCCTTATGAATGGGATTAGTGTACTTAAAAAGGAGACCCCAGAGAGCTATCTGGGCCCTTCCACCATGTGAGTACACACGGAAAAGACAACTATCTTATCAACCAGGAAGTGGGCCTGCACCACACACCAAATCTGCTGGAGCCTGATCTTTGATTTCCTTACCTGCAGAACTGTGAGAGATAAATGTTCGTTGTTTAAGCCACCCAGTCTGTGGTATTTTTGTTACAGCAGCCCGAACAAACTAAGACCCTGGGTTAGATTAAGCTATCCTGCTGCTACCTATAATATTGAGACCTCAAAATAAGCCCATGAACAGGTTTACAGGTAGTTTAAACCTGCAAGTTTCTTTTAAAGGCCCCCCTCCCCCTTTTAAAAAAGATTTGTTCTTCATTCTGAATATAATAAGAGAGAAGTTCAAATTTTTTACGGCTGACTCATCAAAAATTGTTATTACCTCTAAGTATATAGGTAACACTTGTAACTTGTTTAAATTTGTTTATCACTGTTCCTGTCCTCTATATCATTTAGCCCTCCTTACTTTTCCTTTGCCCTCTCAGTTAGCCTTCTGTTCCTCTGTTTAGCTAAGTGGAAGTGTTGTTGGCATTTTGGCTAGGATAGTTTCTTGTTCTGTAGGACTGTTCTGTTCACTGCAGAAGATTTAGCACTTGTATGAGTTTCCTGTGGCTGCTGTAACAAATTACCACAAACTGCATTGCTTAACACAGTTATTCTCTCAGTTCTGGAGGCCAGAAGTCTGAAATGAAGGTGTGAGAAGTCTTTAGGGGAGGGGAGACATTTTCCAACCTACTAAGGCACCCCTGGCTTCTCTCCACTAAATGCCAGTAGTGCTCCCATCCCCTAATCATGAAACACCAAAAATGGTGTCTCACATTTCTAGATGCCTCTACTACTTCCTGACATTAAGAACCACTGGAACCTTTAATTATCCTTCAGTTATCTTCTGTTTCTAAAACCATACACTTGGGACCTCCCTGGTGGTGCAGTGGTTAAGACTCTGTGCTCCCAATGCAAGGGGTCTGGGTTCGATCCCTGGTCAGGGAACTAGATCCCACATGCATGCTGCAACTAAGAGTTTGCATGCCACAACTAAGGAGCCCATGTACCGCAACTAAGGAGCTGGTGAGCCATAACAAAGGAGCTTGCGAGCCAGAACAAAGGAGCCTGCAAGCCACAACTAAGGAGCACTCCTGCTGCAACTAAGACCCAGCACATCTAAATAAATAAATAAATGTTTTTAAAAATGGCATATTCCTGGGCCCTACCCAGACCCTTCCAGTTGGAGTGGGGGTGGGATCTACGTTTTAAAAGCAAAAAAAGATACACTAAGTGATAAAACAAATGATAAACTAAGAATGCCTGATTATACAAGCACAGATGGCTCAGATAATTTGGCTTTATTAAGAAAGTGAATGGTGTACTTTGCTTCTTGGGCCCCTCTCTAATACTGCCTTCTTCAGTCTTGCCAGGCTTTAGCATGTGCTTCTTTTTTTAAAAATCTCATAAGTAGAGACCCCTTTTTTGGAAAGCTCTTAGGTCACTATACTGACAAGCTCCAGTGATGGAAGTTATCCTGTCAGATTGTCAACAGATATATGATATGCTGCCTATAGTTTAGATTCTAGCACTAAATGGTTAAGTGAGGATTATAGATAAGAATGGCAGTTCTCACTGTGTTATACAGCAGAAACTAACACACCATTGTAAAGCAATTATACTCCAATAAAGATGTTAAAAAGAGCAATTTTGAGCCTTGAGTGTTGATACCTTCTGCCCCCCAAAATATCACAGTTTTTATTTCCTTTATTATAGCTTTACTTTTGTCTTAAAGTCATTCTCAGTATAATCCCTTTTAATAAATTCTATTCTAATCTATAGTTCAGTAGATCTCTGGAATACTCACCTATACTTTTATTACATTTTCCTGTGTTTCTACGTCAGCTCTTTGTGGGGGGGGGGCACTTGCAGGATCTTAGTTCCCCGACCAGGGATTGAACCCGGGACTTGAAGTGAAAGGGCCAAGTCCTAACCACTGGACTACCAGGGAATTCCCAGCAGTGGTCATTTTTAAGTTGAATTTCCTTATGAACAAATTTCAAAAGGAGTGAAGCAGCCGGGATTGGTTGCTATTATAGCAGAAGGGAGTTTCGATCCCGCATCAGCATGTTCTTTTTTTTTTAATATTTATTTATTTATTTGGTTGTACTAAGTCTTAGTTGCAGCAGTCGAGCTCCTTAGTTGCAGCACATGGGCTCCTTAGTTGCAGCTTGCTGGCTCCTTTGTTGCAGCACACGGGCTCCTTAGTTGTGGCATGTGAATTCTTAGTTGTGGCATGCATATGGGATCTAGTTCCCTGGCCAGGGATCGAACCTGGGCCCCCTGCATTGGGAGCGTGCGGAGTCTTAACCACTAGGCCACCAGGGGAGTCCCAGCATGTTGTTTGTGCCTTTTGTCGTGCTTTAGTGCAGTGTGGTGAGCACCTAGAGAGACAAGAGCCGAAATGGTATAAACTCAGCCATTTAATTCTCTGAAAAGAAAAAGATCAGTAGATGTCATTCAGAAGCTAGTTTTAGGGTTTATTATGGGGCAAAGATAATAGTTCATGCATCTCTTGCTGGAATAAGCAGCCAGAGTAGTTTACATTCAGGAACCTCTTAATTTTCAGAAGCTGCTGTGTAGATAAATTAAAATGGTGGAGTAAAATAGACACTGAACTTTTAGACTAACGTTTAAGAAATATAGTAATGTAACCAGTATAACTGGACACAATGTAAAAATATTAGAAAAGCACTGAAAGCTTCAGGTTTTATGAGTAATGATATGGAAAATTTTCATCAAATTTGTGCTGGTTTTGCCCCAAGAGTCTGTATTTAATTACCTAACATACAGTTAGCTACTGGGATATTTGAACTCCTCCTTTCCCTCAAAAGGTTGCATTTGTTTTTATTTTGAGATTTCACTTTTTTTTGTGTGTGTGTCTGTGTTGGGTCTTTGTTGCTGCGTGCGGGCCTCCTCTAGTTGCGGCAAGCAGGGGCTACTCTTCATGCTGTGCACAGGCTTCTCATTGTGGTGGCTTCTCTTGTTGCGGAGCACAGGCTCTAGGCGCATGGGCTTCAGTAGTTGTGGCACACGGGCTCAGTAGTTGTGGCTCATGGGCTCTAGAGTGCAGGGTCAGTGGTTGTGGCGCCTGGGCTTAGTTGCTCCACGGCATGTGGGATCTTCCCAGACCAGGGCTCGGACCCGTGTCCTCTGCATTGGCAGGCGGATCCTTAACCACTGCACCACCAGGGAAGTCCGAGATTTCACTTTTTTAAAGTGTTTCCTAATGGTGAGAATATAAGTCTGTATATACTAGAACTTGAGAACTTTTAATTTTTTAAATTATTTTATTTTTATTGAAGTATAGTTTTTACAATGTGTTAGTTTCTGGTGTACAGCAAAGTGATTCAGTTATGCATACATATATATATATATATATATATATATATTCTTTTTCTTATTCTTTTCCATGATAGTTTATTACAAGATATTGAATATAGTTCCTTATGCTATATAGTAGGACATTATTGCTTATTTTATATATAGTATAGAATCTGAGAACTTTTCGTTCAGCTTGACTGAGGACTTATGGAGAGAGAACTGGTTTGAGAAAAGTGAGAACTGGCCAGTTCAGTGAGTTTTTAAAGTCTGTAAGATAGAAGAGCTAGCAGAGACAAGGATAGAGATAAGGCCCTGTGGAAAAGTAGTATCTGTTCCTGTATATACTTTAGGGTGAGGAGGGAGGGGGAAGGTCCACAACTTAACAGGTGGGTATTTGGTGTGTTGTCAAGAAAAATGAGGGGACTGGGACTTCCCTGGTGGTGCAGTGATTAAGAATCTGCCTGCCAGTGCAGGGAACACGGGTTCAGGCCCTGGTCCGGGAAGATCCCACATGCCACGGAGCAGCTGAACCTGTGCACCACCTGAAGCCCTCATCCCAGAGCCCATGCTCTGGAAAGAGAAGCCACTGCAGTGAGAAGCCCACGTACCGCAACTAGAGAAAGGCTGCATGCAGCAATGAGGACCCAACCCCAACGCAGCCAAAAATAAATAAATAAATAAAATAAAATAAAATAAAAACGAGAAGAAGAATGAAGGGACTGATTTTACTGCTGTCACTCTCCATATCATACAGAGGCATGGCATTGTAAAGTACCACCAAGTGATCTGCCTAGTTACAAAAACATCTGCACCTGGAGGGAATGGTACAGAGGTGAGATGAAAGCAGAAGGGTATAAAATAGGAGCAGTTTATAAGGGCCAAATCTTGTGTGCAGCTCAAGAGAGATGAAAAGTTTTCCAGTCAGCAGTGCAGAACTGTTGAAACAGGGGAGATAATCAAATTTACATTCTTTTGCAATATAGAAGTTATATCAAAAGGAGCATGACCGGGCTTCCCTGGTGGCGCAGTGGTGGAGAGTCCACCTGCCGATGCAGGGGACATGGGTTCGTGACCCCGTCTGGGAGGATCCCACATGCCGCAGAGCAGCTGGGCCCGTGAGCCATGGCTGCTGAGCCTGCGCGTCCGGAGCCTGTGCTCCGCAACGGGAGAGGCCACAACAGTGAGAGGCCCGCGTACTGCAAAAAAAAAACAAAAAACAAAAAACAAACAAACAAAAAAGGAGCATGACCAAGAGCAAAGAAATGTGATAGTTCATGTAAGAGATGTTGAAGGCATGAACAAAGAGTATAGCAGTGGACATAGAACAGTATGGATAGGGGTGTTGTTAATTAGATGGAAGCTGTAGGATTTGTTGGTTGACTGATGGGCTGTTTGCAGTTGAAGAGAGAATAGTGGAGGAAAGTTAATCAATTTTGAGTAATATATGAAGCCCCTTTTTTTTTTTGCAGTACGTGTGCCTCTCACTGTTGTGGCCTCTCCCACTGCGGAGCACAGGCTCCGGACGCGCAGGCTCAGCGGCCATGGCTCACGGGCCCAGCTGCTCTGCGGCATGTGGGATCCTCCCAGACCGGGTCACGAACCCATGTCCCCTGCATCAGCAGGTGGACTCTCAACCACTGCGCCACCAGGGAAGCCCTATGTGGACCATTTTTAAAGTCTTTATTGCTTGTTACAATATTGCTTCTGTTTTACGTTTTTGTTTTTTGGCCACGAGGCATGTGGGATCTTAGCTCCCCGACCAGGGATTGAACATGCGCCCCCTGCCTTCGGACTCTCCACCACTGCGCCACCAGGGAAGCCCATATGAAGCCCTTTTAAAGAAAAAACATCCCTGGCCCTATGTAACTTAAATTACCATATATACCCAGATATAAGGCACACCCCAAATAAAAGGCAATTCTGTATTTGTCCAGTTCCCAAAAAAAGATTTTTGACTAACATAAATATGTAAATTTCTGGAGATTTAAGTGAAATGATTGATGCTTTTTTATAATGTTACTTATTGAGTTAACATTAAATCACAATATTATATATTAATGCTTTTTTCCAGTCATGTTCCATGAAATAATTTTGTTCTTTTTTTGGTTTTTACTAGCATTCAGATATGTCTTTGTCAGCTTTCTGACAAAGCTGTAGCTGCTCAATATCACCTGACAGTTTTTTGGAGCATGTGATTTTCACTTTATGTTGTTTGAGATATAGCACATTTAAAATTTGTATATGATGCTTTCACTGGACATTTTATCTTAAGTTCATTTATCCTAAATACGCATTTGCTATTTGTGATTTCCACAGTGTAACCATATTGCTTTGTAAATGAAATTTAAAACATAAATATATGCGGTTTAAAATTCAAAGGATAGGGGAATTCCCTGGTGGTCCAGTAGTTAGGACTCGGCGCTTTCACTGCCAGGGCCCGGATTCAATCCCTGGTTGGGGAACTAAGATCCCACAAACGTGTGGCGCAGCCAAGAGAAAAAAAATTCAAAGGATATAGAAGGATTGTTTTGGCTGAAGTCTGGCCTTTCTTTCCCCAGTGTACTAACTGGTTAGCTGAAGTACTATGAGATAGTTTTAGGTCAGTTTATTAGATATTGATCACGTGCAAGCGAACATGACGTTAGATGCTGGGGTACCAAGACAAAAGTCAACCCTTGTGTTCAAGAAGCTCCTGCTCTTTTGGAGGAGCTAGAAAGTAAACAAGTATTTACTGCTTAGTAGTATGTCCATGTATGTAATAGAAGAGTATCACAGTGGTGTAAGTGGGGAGGAGGTAGTGTAGAGAATGCTTAGCACAGGAATTGAAAAAAGTAACACTTATGGTGATTCTTGAACATGCATGAACTAGACGAAGGGAGAGATAAGGGGAATAAGGGCTTTCCAAGTGTGTAATTTGGTGTGACTGTACTGAATTGCATAGGATGGAGAAGAGGAGAGGAAAAGCCAGAGAGATAAGCTGAGGTCTGATCACAGAGGACTCGCCAGATCATAAGAATTTTGGAATTTATACTGTGGGTGTCAGAGAGCTATTAAAGAATTTAAACTGTGTGTGTGTGTTTGTATTTGTGTGTGATAATCACACTTGTATTTTGGAACATAACTTCAGCAGCAAGGTGGAAGATAGAATGATGATCAGTTAGGAGCCTATTGTAGTAATCCAGGTAAGAAGAATTAAGGACTTGATTTTAAAGCCTTAGAGATAATAATAGAGAAGAGAAAACAAATGAAAGATATTAAGAGTAGAGTCAGCAGTTCATTTCTGGCAGTAGGACTAAACTAGAGAGACACCATGAATAACCCTCCCAAGTGAGGAAAATCCTGAATAAAATATTTTAAAAAATCTTTCAAAATGTATCATTGGGCTGGCAAGAAAGTAAAGAATATTCAGAAGCTAAAAATGAAATGAAATTGGAAATGAGATGTTAGCAAGGTTTAAAGTAAGCTTTCACCCTGGTTGAATCTGCCCAAACTGGATGGCTTTGAACTTCTCTTTTGATGGCATCAGAGGGCACAGGAAACAAGCTTGCAGCCTTCCTAAGGAGAGGAATCTGAAAGGAAAACCCTCCCATACATGAAGCTGGGACTTTGGCATTTGGGGAGTGGCAGGAGAAATCTTCACTGAGAATTTATAACAAGGGTCCTTACAGGGTCACATTTCCCATGTGGTTTCATAAAACTTCAAGTCAAGAATGTATTTTATTTTATTAAAAAAAATTTTTTTTAAGAACTAACATTTAGTATTTATTTATTATTTTTGGCTGCGTTGGGTCTTCGTTGCTGCTCACAGGCTTTCTCTAGTTGCGGCGAGCGGGGGCTACTCTTCGTTGTGGTGCACGGGCTTCTCATTGTGGTGGCTTCTCTTGTGGAGCACGGGCTCTAGGCGCGAGGGCTTCAGTAGTTGTGGCACATGGGTTCAGTAGTTGTGGCGAGCAGGTTCTAGAGTGCAGGCTCAGTAGTTGTGGCTCACGGGCTTAGTTGCTCCTTGGCATGTGGGATCTTCCCGCACCAGGGCTCGAACCCGTGTCCCCTGCATTGGTAGGTGGATTCTTAACCAATGCACCACCAGGGAAGCCCCAAGAATGTATTTTAAATAGTCTCTGTTTGGTGGTGCCTTCAGGTACCTTACAAAATCTATCAAGTTATCTTCTCTTAGGAGGGATGTACCTTCAACCCAGCCTTCAAAAATCTACAGATTAAAATTCCAAGCCACTTGAGATCATAGTCAAAAAAAAAAAATCACAGAGTGCACAAAAGAACATTGCATAGTGAGCAAGAGCCAGCAGAAACGAGACAGTGACCTCTAGAGACTGCAGAAAGTTTATATTTTGTCTTAGTAATTCCAGTAATTTTGATTAATATATTAGAAGAAATGAAAAGCAATATGAGTGTGAAGTAAGGGTCTCTGACCAGGCAGATTAGGAAACAAAAACCCCAGAACTTCTAGTTATAAAAAATTAACTAAAATTAAAAGCTCATGAACAGGTAAAAAACAAGTTGGCACAGCATAGAATGAAGAGTTCTAACATACATCTAATTGGAGTTCCAGAAGGACATAAGTGTAAATGGAGGAGTAAGGCAATTTTTATTTATTTATTTATTTTTAACATCTTCATTGGAGTATAATTGCTTTACAGTGGTGTGTTAGTTTCACGGTATAACAAAGTGACTTAGCTATACGAATACATATATCCACATATCTCCTCCCTCTTGGGTCTCCCTCCCACCCTCCCTATCCCACCCCTCTAGGTGGTCACAAAGCACTGAGCTGATTTCCCTGTGCTATGCAGCTGCTTCCCACCAGCTATCTGTTTTACATTTGGTAGTGTATATATGCCCATGCCACTCTCTCACTTCGTCCCAGCTTAACCTTCCCCTTCCCCTTCCCCGTGTCCAGCTTAACCTTCCCCTTCCCCGTGTCCTCAAGTCCATTCTCTACATCTGCATCTTTATTCCTGTCCTGCCCCTAGGTTCTTCAGAACAGTTTTTTGTTTTAGATTCCACATATATGTGTTAGCATATGGTATTTGTTTTTCTCTTTCTGACTTACTTCACTCTGTATGACAGACTCTAGGTCCATCCACCTCACTACATATAACTCAATTTCGTTTCTTTTTTTTTTTTTTTTTTTTTTTTTTTTTTTTGCGGTATGTGGGCCTCTCACTGTTGTGGCCTCTCCTGCTTGCGGAGCACAGGCTCCGGACGTGCAGGCCCAGTGGCCATGGCTCACGGGCCCAGCCACTCCGCAGCATGTGGGATCCTCCCCGACTGGGGCATGAACCCGTGTCCCCTGCATTGGCAGGTGGACTCTCAACCACTGTGCCACCAGGGAAGCCCCAATTTCGTTTCTTTTTATGGCTCAGTAATTTTCCATTGTATATATGTGCCACATCTTCTTTATCCATTCATCTGTAGATGGACACTTAGGTTGGTTCCATGTCCTGGCTATTGTAAATAGAGCTGCAATGAACATTGTGGTACATGACTCTTTTTGAATTATGGTTTTCTCACGGTATATGCCCAGTAGTGGGATTGCTGGGTCGTATGATAGTTTTATTTTTAGTTTTTTAAGGAACCTCCATACTGTTCTCCATAGTGGTTGTGTCAGTTTACATTCCCACAAGCAGTGCAAGAGGGTTCCCTTTTCTCCGCACCCTCTCCAGCATTTATTGTTTGTAGATTTTTTGATGATGGCCATTCTGACCCATCTGAGGTGATACCTTATTGTAGTTTTGATTTGCATCTGTCTGATGATTAGTGATATTGAGCATCCTTTCATGAGTTTGTTGGCAATCTGTATGTCTTCTTTGGAGAAATATCTCTTTAGGTCTTCTGCCCATTTTTGGATTGGGTTGTTTGGTTTTTTTTTGATACTGAGCTGCATGAGCTGCCTGTATATTTTGGAGATTAATCCTTTGTCAGTTGCTTCGTTTGCAAATATTTTCTCCCATTCTGAGAGTTGGCTTTTCGTCTTGTTTATGGTTTCCTTTCGTGTGGAAAAGCTTTTATGTTTCATTAGGTTCCATTTGTTTATTTTTGTTTTTATTTCCGCTTTTCTAGGAGGTGAGTCAAAAAGATCTTGATGTGATGTATGTCGTAGAGTGTTCTGCCTGTTTTCCTCTAAGAGTTTTATAGTGTCTGGCCTTACATTAGGTCTTAAATCCATTTTGAGTTTATTTATTTATTTTTATTATTATTATTATTATTATTTTTTGCAGTACGCGGGCCTCTCACTCTTGTGGCCTCTCCCGTTGCGGAGTACAGGCTCCGGACGTGCAGGCCCAGTGGCCATGGCTCACGGGCCCAGCCGCTCTGCGGCATGTGGGATCTTCCCGGACCGGGGCATGAACCCGTGTCCCCTGCATCGGCTGGCGGACTCTCAACCACTGCGCCACCAGGGAAGCCCGAGTTTATTTTTGTGTATGGTTTTAGGGAATGTTGTAATTTCATTCTTTTGCATGTAGCTGTCCAGTTTTCCCAGCACCACTTACTGAAGAGGTTGTCTTTTCTCCATTGTATATTCTTGCCTCCTTTATCAAAGATAAGGTGACCATAGGCGTGTGGATTTGTCTCTGGGCTTTCTATCCTGTTCCATTGATCTATATTTCTGTTTTTATGCCAGTACCATACTGTCTTGATTACGGTAGCTTTGTAGTACAGTTTGAAGTCAGGGAGCCTGATTCCTCTAGCTCTGTTTTTCTTTCTCAAGATTGCTTTGGCTATTTGGAGTCTTTTGTGTTTCCATACAAACTGTGAAATTTTTTTGTTCTAGTTCTTTGAAAAATGCCATTGGTAGTTTGATAGGGATTGCATTGAATCTGTAGATTGCTTTGGGTAGTATAGTCATTTTCACAGTGTTGATTCTTCCAGTGTAAGAACATGGTATATCTCTCCATCTGTTTGTATCATCTTTAATTTCTTTCATCAGTGTCTTATAGTTTTCTGCATACAGGTCTTTTGTCTCCTTAGTTAGGTTTATTCTTAGGTATTTTATTCTTTTTGTTCCAGTGGTAAATGGGAGCGTTTCCTTAATTTCTCTTTCAGATTTTTCATCGTTAGTGTGTAGGAATGCAAGAGATTTCTGTGCATTAATTTTATATCCTGCTACTTTACCAAATTCGCTGGTTAGCTCTAGTAGTTTTCTGGTAGCATTTTTGAGATTCTCTGTATAGTATCATGTCATCTGCAAACAGTGACAGTTTTACTTCTTCTTTTCTGATTTGGATTCCTTTTATTTCTTTTTCTTCTCTGATTGCTATGGCTAAAACTTCCAAAAATATATTGAATAATAGTGATGAGAGTGGGCAGCCTTGTCGTCTTCCTGATCTTAGTGGAAATGGTTTCAGTTTTGCACCATTGAGAATGATGTTGGCTGTGGGTTTGTCATATATGGCCTTTATTATGTTGAGGTAAGTTCCCTCTATGCCTGCTTTCTGGAGGGTTTTTATCATAAATGGGTGTTGAATTTTGTTGAAAGCTTTTTCTGTATCTATTGAGATGATTATATGGTTTTTCTCCTTCAGTTTGTTAATATGGTTTATCACATTGATTGATTTGCATATATTGAAGAATCCTTTCATTCCTGGGATAAACCCCACTTAATCATGGTGTATGATCCATTTAATGTGCTGTTAGATTCTGTTTGCTAGTATTTTGTTGAGGATTTTTGCATCTGTGTTCATCAGTGATATTGGTCTGTAGTTTTCTTTTCTGTGACCTCTTCATCTGGTTTTGGTATCAGGGTGATGGTGGCCTCATAGAATGAGTTTGGGAGTGTTCCTCCCTCTGCTATATTTTGGAAGAGTTTGAGAAGGATAGGTGTTAGCTCTTCTCTAAATGTTTGATAGAATTCACCTGTGAGTCCATCTGGTCCTGGGCTTTTGTTTGTTGGAAGATTTGTAATCACAGTTTGAATTTCAGTGCTTGTGATTGGTCTGTTTATATTTTCTGTTTCTTCCTGGTCCAGTCTCGAAAGGTTGTGATTTTCTAAGAATTTGTCCATTTCTTCCAGGTTGGCCATTTTATTGGCATATAGTTGCTTGTAGTAATCTCTCATGATCCTTTGTATTTCTGCAGTGTCAGTTGTTACTTCTCCTTTTTCATTTCTAATTCTAGTGATTTGAGTCTTCTCCCTTTTTTTCTTGATGAGTCTGGCTAATGGTTTATCAATTTTGTTTATCTTCTCAAAGAACCAGCTTTTAGTTTTATTGATCTTAGCTGTTGTTTCCTTCATTTCTTTTTCATTTGTTTCTCATCTGATCTTTATGATTTCTTTCCTTCTGCTAACTTTGGGGGTTTTTTGTTCTTTTCTCTAATTGCTTTAGGTGTAAGATTAGGTTGTTTGTTTGAGATGTTTCTTGTGTCTTGAGGTAAGATTGTATTGCTATAAACTTCCTCTTAGAACTGCTTTTGCTGCATCCCATAGGTTTTGGGTCGTTGTGTTTTCATTGTCATTTGTTTCTAGGTATTTTTTGATATCCTCATTGATCTCTTGGTTATTTAGTAGTGTACTGTTTAGCCTCCATGTGTTTGTATTTTTCACAGATTTTTTTCCTGTAATTGATATCTAGTCTCATAGCATTGTGCTTGGAAAAGATACTTGATATGATTTCAATTTTCTTAAATTTACCAAGGCTTGAATTGTGACCTGGGATAAGATCTATCCTGGAGAATGTTCCATGAGCACTTGAGAAGACAGTGTATGCTATTGTTTTTGGATGGAATGTCCTATAAATATCAATTAAGTCCATCTTGTTTAATGTATCATTTAAAGCTTGTGTGGTAATTTTTAAACAAAAATGTCTGAGAATTTTTCAGAACTGATAAATGAAAACAGTCCTTATGGTGGAAGTCCAGTGAATCCCAAGGAGGATAAATAAAATCAGCCCCAGGAAGTAGAGTGAAATTGCAGAAGACCAGAGATAGAGAAGATAGAAAAGCAACTAGAGAGAAACAACAGATTGGTATAAAAATGTTTTTCTTTAGTCTGGCAACTTACTTCTCAGAAGCAGCAACAGAAGACACTGGAATGCTATCTTCAGTGTACTGAGAGAAAATAGCTGTCAGCCTTAGAAGCAAATATCCAGTGGTGAAACTGTCTTTCAGGAACAATAGCAAAATAAAGGCATTGTCAGACCAAAAAAACACAAAAAACAAACAAAAAACCACACACACACACACGCACAGCCTTCACTGCAGGAGACTCTTAAGGGACACAGCTGAGGCAGAAGGAAGGTCATCCCAAGTGGAAAGCCTAAGAAGGTTTTTTTTTTCCCTTTTAATTTTTTTTTCTTTTTCATTGTGGTTTATTACAGGATATTGAATATAGTTTCTTGTGACCTGAGATGCTTTTTAAGGCCCACAAAATAGATTTACAATTTAGACTCTACTACTATTAGACATTTATGTTATCTATAATTTTTCAATTTTAACTGAAGCTATACTGGACATGTGTATAGATGTGTTTATGCATGTGTTTTATATAGGTGTATTTAGACTAGATTTATGTAGATTTATTTAGACTTTATATAGATTTATGTAGATTTATTTAGACAACACACCCACATTACTGGGTCAAAAAAATAACAGGCATTATGTTTCTTTTTTTTTTTTTTTTTTTTTTTTTTTGCGGTACGCGGGCCTTTCACTGCTGTGGCCTCTCCCGCCGCGGAGCACAGGCTCCAGACGCGCAGGCCCAGCGGCCATGGCTCAAGGGCCCAGCCGCTCCGCGGCATGTGGGATCTTCCCGGACCGGGGCACAAACCCATGTCCCCTGCATCGGCAGGTGGACTCCCAACCACTGCGCCACCAGGGAAGCCCTACATTATGTTTCTTGATACATGTTATAAAATTGATTTGTTAAAGGGCTTTACCAGTTTACATTGCATCAGATTATGCTTGCTTTACTGTACAAGTGAGTGTGTGATAGGGCCAGTTTTAAATGATGAAGATTGACATTTCTTACCAAATTTTGACTTAGTTATATCTTTGACAAAAAGTCCCATCTCCCTTCTCTCCCGTGGTTATTAAAGTGTTTCCTTTCTTATAGAAGTAGAAATTGGTAACTGAATGCATTATTTCTAACAAAATATTTCTAACTTTCTAGAGCATAGTCTTTCATTTTCTTTTTCAGTTTATTAACAAATATATAGTCGGCCCATATAAAGAAATGGCAAATAAATGCTTTATTTAGTTTTTGTTTTATTATGAAGGAAGACTACTATTTTTAATGCTGCTGCTTTCTTTTCTAGCTCTGTATATTTCACAGTAATCAGCCAACAAGCATAGAAGTAAACAGTTTTTGTTTTAAAAATCATTCATTCTAAAGAGGGAAAAGTACTATTTGCTTGGGAATTCTGTATTCTAATGTGAACTGAATGTAAGAAGGTGTCTTTTTTAAAACTTTTTTCTTGTTTTTATACTATTTCAGGTGCAAGTGAAAGTGTAGGGA
>NW_006792734.1:2080813-2082060 GCF_000442215.2 Lipotes vexillifer
GGGAAACATATGCTTGAAGCCTGCAACAATAATCTGGAGATGGCAGTCACTATGTTTTTGGATGGTGGAGGAATCGCTGAAGAGCCAAGTACCAGTTCAGCAAGTGTCTCCACTGTCAGACCACACACAGAGTATGAATTTATTCTTTATTATTGGGAGCTACCCCCTGCCAAAATTGAGCAGTTACATTTTTACATGTTAGGTTAATTCTCTGTTTTGAACAAATTAAAAGTTGAAAGTATCTGAAAGTGTCAGGTGAAAATTTTTATACTTATATACTTTAAGTTCTCTACAGCACTGTCAAGTCCGTTATTTAATCCTCAGAAGAACCGTATGGGGTGGCATTATTATCCACATTTTACAGAGGAAGCAGAAGGATAGCCATTTCCCCAAGCTATACAGCAATTAAGTAGCAGATATGGAAGGAAAGCCCAATAAAGCTCAGATTTCACAATTCTGGATTTTCCTACATTGTCCCAGGAAAGTTTTGAGTTGTCATGAAAAAAGTTTTGAAGAAAATTTATGCCTTAAATAGCTATATGTTGCTAATCTTTAGAGGCACCTTCAGCATATAGAACTGTAATATATAGAGAATAGTAACAGATGATAAATACATTTGGTGTTTTCTGCCCTTTACATTTGATACCAATGAGAGTTTGAAATGAATATCTGTTAAGCCAAAATTCCAGTAGTATTTGGAAAATATTAGAGATGAATTTTACTCAAATGAAAAACATTGATTTTTGAGTCAAAATTTCAAAGATCCTTAAATAAGATTTTAATACTCATAGCTTTATAACTCTTCAGTGTTTACAACATGAGATACTAAATAAGAAGAATCCCCTTAAATAGGAATAGGCAAAAACATGGATTTTATTTTTACTAAATTAGACTTAAAAAGCTAAATAAACATTCAGGACATGATTGCCTCTTTTTTTTTTTAATCTAGTTCCAGATTCTAGAGTAATACTGTTTCCCCACAAAGTGTGAACTCTAGAGGTTATTATTTATATTTTATATAAGTTTTTTCCTATCGATGTTGGCTGTGTATTTCAAGTTTGATAGCCCATTCTCCACCAACATAACTCAAATCTTTAATGGAAATTAATATGAAAACATGATTTAGTTTACATTCACTTGAATAACAGGTATTCATAGCTGATTTCTGGGGACATATCAGTCCTCACCGTTTAAAACATGTTTTCTTAATTGTACTTAAAAATAGTTTTGATTAATGAATGTCTTTT
>NW_006792734.1:2082070-2104126 GCF_000442215.2 Lipotes vexillifer
TGCTGAATTACATTATAATTTGACTTAGATTATTTGTATTACTAATTGATTAACATTTGATAGTGGCACCTACTTCCTAAACTATAATTTTCTTGCTTTACAGTTCACCTTCTGTTCCATTCTTCCATTTTGTTGGGTAGCTAGCAGTCTTGGAATAGATGACCTCAAATATGTAGTAATCAAGTCTTTCTGTATAGGGACTACTAATTAAGCCATCACCCTAATTGATGTATTTCATCAGATTAAGGGTTGTTTCTTGAGTAATTAAATTGCCTTAGATTGAGATAACTTTGTACACACACACACACACACACACACACACACACACAGTAAGGTGAATTATACCAATAATGGAAAGATCTATTCAGGTAAAAGATGTGTTTGAAGTTTTTAGTTTTGCTAAGATAATGGCCTATTTCTCTTTGGTGAAAAAGATTTAATAGAGCTTCCTCTTAGAGACACACTGTCTGTTTCTTTAGAGTATTGCAGTTCTGTTTGTGAGCAGTGACAAATCCAGTAGGAAAGAGTTCTTAACATAATTTTGAATTATCCTTTATCCTTCACTCATTTGGCTTATTGTAGATTTCTTTGTTTAACTAGTTGTTCTTTGATTACAGGATGTTAGTTTTTGTTGACAAATTAGTATTGATACTGTATTAAATAAAGTGTGTTTTGAAGTTTCAACTTTTAGGTGTCAAAAACAGGGCCTTAAGCTCAGTTATTACTTTTAGAAACACCTGAATGAAAAACATTAGGCCTAACATAAATTAATATTTATTATAAGGGGAGCATATTAAATTTGAAACTTACTTTTACTTGCTATGAGCATTAATCAGCAGAGTTTCGTATTGGAGTTAAAACTAAAATAATTAAACTGATTTATAATACAGCATATTTTAAATGAGTATTGTTCACTAGAAGAGATGGATTATTAGTAAACCCTCTGGAGGTAAACTTTGAAGAGTTTTTAGGCTTTTAAAAGAGTATTTTTTCTGTTTTATATATGTTAGTGTCTATTTAATAAATAATCCAAGGGTACTACCTTTGTTAGCCAACTTCATAACTAGGATAAAACTAACTGCCTGTTTAAGCTTATTTTAATATATCTGTGATTTAATTATCTATTATTTGATGTAGTGTTGATGTAATATTGCTTTTATTAAGCTCATATTTTCCATTAATTTTTTGCCTGAATTGTGTGTGTGTGTGTGTGTTTGTGTGTGTTTGTAAATTTCCTATCTTCTTTTTTTTCTAAAGAATTTAGGGCAGGGAACTTAGAGGAGAGGAGAAATATTTATTTTTCTGTTTGTTCTCTTTCTTTATAAAACCATTTGCACTATCTGTGCCAGGTACTTTATTCCAGTTCATCTCTATATGGATATCATCTGACAGTCATTTATTATAATTTAATGTGGTTCCTAAAAGTCACTAAATCTGTTGTTCATTTTATTTGTTAATTTGAATGTGTTCACAGTAGTTACAGTAAGAATAGGTAGCAGAAAACAGTTTTCATTTGGATATTCTCCCACTTTTTTTTTTTTTTTATAGAGAGGAAGTCCGTGCCCCAATTCCTCAAAAGCAGGAAATATTGGTGGAACCAGAACCTTTGTTTGGTGGTAAGTTTACCTTTTTTCCTTAGCTTCATTTGACTTTATTGTTGTCTTCAGGATTTTAATGAAGCTATCAAAAGATATGAAGGCTTGCTCAGAGATTGTTACTTCAAGTAGCGTTGATTCTTATCTTGTAATTCTGTACTCCCCTCAGGAAAGTTGCACAGTTGGCTCTTTCTGAGGAGTGAGCCAGATTAAAAAGTTGATAGTTGTTGCAAAACGCCAAAAGGAGGAAAATAAGCAAAAAGAACTGCTACCTTAAAATGGAAACAAATCTATCATTAGATAAAAGACTATGATTATATTTTGTTTTTTGGGTACCCACCTGACTGCCATATCCTTACTGTCTTGATATGCTGTACCTTCACTCTTTTTTAATTTCTAGAAGTGCTGTTCTTGTATTGAAAAAAGGAGGAAGTAATCCCTAATCCATGCAAAAAATTGTGATATCGATCTGGGGTGCATAGAGAAGATAGTAGAAAATGGAACATTTAATCAAATTTAAAGAAAATTTATAGTTTTATTTTAATAAGCACTTATTTACCTTTTGTGAGCCAGATATTTTAGGCATTAATAGGTATATTAAAAAACAGAAGAGGGCTTCCCTGGTGGCGCAGTGGTTGAGAGTCCGCCTGCCAATGCAGTGGACACAGGTTTGTGCCCCGGTCCGGGAAGATCCCACATGCCGCGGAGCGGCTAGGCCCGTGAGCCATGGCCGCTGAGCCTGTGCATCCGGAGCCTGTGGTCCGAAACGGGAGAGGCCACAACAGTGAGAGGCCCACGTACCGCAAAAAAAAAAAAAAAAAAACCAGAAGATAGGGGACTTCCCTGGTGGTCCAGTGGTTAAGACTCTGCGTTTCCAGTGCAGTGGTCACGGGTTCAATCCCTGGCTGGGGAACTAAGATCCCGCATGTCATGCGGCATGGGCAAAAAAAAAAAATTTAAAAAAACCCCAGCAGATGAAGTTATGATTTGGTCGGGTAGATAGAGACATAGAAATGTATATTGTATATATTGAGAACAGCAGTGCAGAGAAATAGGCGTATAAAAAGTTTCGTAAGTAAACTAAAATAAAGAAGAAATAAATTGTAAGAAAAGGATGAAGAAAATTACATAAACCATATCTTTTGATTTGAAAAAGCAACTTAGTTGAGAGTTATAAGATTGATTTTTAACTTGGGAGCTTTGGAGTTTACTGTAGAAAGGAATAAAGAATATACTTTCCAGATTCAGAAATAAAGATGGGAGGAAGAAAACAATAAGGTCTGAATATTGAAATATAATGTGTGCTTTCTGAACTGTTCAATTTAGCTAGTCATTGTGCCTTTAATATACCAGAGATAATAAAGCATTGTTCATGGTTTTTTTTTTTTTCATATAAATGTCATAGATATTGGAGCTGAGGAATGCCCTTGGAAGCTTTATGTTTCCTTTATTGCAAGGAATAAAGGCAAGATCTTTGAGTGGGGAAGACTACAGCAAATGGATTCTGTGCTATTTTACTGTTTAACAGAGGCAAAAGAGTTCCCATTTGAAACTCCACTTTCTTCCTTCTACATCTGGCTTGGTGAGGGGGGTGAGAATGACTTTATACAGTTAGGGAGTCAGTCCTAACTTTCATTATTAGACCTTATTATAACTTTGCAAAGGTTTTTGGAGAACTATTTTCTTCTTTGGGATAGTATCGATTTTTTTAAAATTAATTAATTAATTAATTATGGCTGCGCTGGGTCTTCGTGTGGCGTGCAGGCTCTAGAGCATGCGGGCTTAGTAGTTGTGGCATGTGGGCTCTCTAGTAGTGGTATGTGGGATCTTAGTTCCCTGACCAGGGATCGAACCCAGGTCCCCTGCATTGGGAGAGCGGAGTCTTAACCACTGGACCACCGGGGAAGTCCCAGGGATAGTATTGATTTAAAGTGTGATTCTCAAAGTGTGGTCTGGGAGTCCCTGATGCCCTTTCAGTGGGTCTGTAAGATCAAAACTGTTTTCATAATAATACTAACAAGTTATTTGCCTTTTTCACTGTGTTGACATTTGGGCTGATAATTCAGAAGCAGTGATGGGTCATACTGCTGCATCTTAATCGAATCAGGACAGTGGCACCAAACTGCTACTATTTGTTGAATTCTTCACTGACACACACTTGCAGTTTAAAAAAAAAAAAAGCCAAAGCAATAAAAATTAATTTCATTTGATCTTGATCCACATTTTTAAACTATTCTGTTTGATGAAATAGGATGTGTGCATAAAGCACTTCTGCATACTGAAGTACTCTGGTTACTTTAAGGTAAAACACTTGTACAGTTGTTTGAGTTGAAAGCAAAACTAGCTGCTTTTTTTATGGTACATTATTTTTCTTGAAAGATTACTGACAAACTATAGTTATTTAGACTTAAACATTTGGTAGACATTTTTTTGAATGTGAACAAAGCCTGTTAACTGCTTCAAGGCAAACAACTGACATTATTTGTTGCCAGTGATTTAAGAAAAGAAAAAAAGGCTTTCAGGCAGAACTTAGAATTTTAGAAAGTTTATGTGCATGATTGTGAGCTTGATAGCTTCCCAGTACTTAAAGGCTTTCTGATGAGGTTAGCAGTGACATTAACAGATGGTGATTTTTTTTTTAATATCATATGATGAAATGGTCAGTATTTGGAATATTTGCATAACTCAGTGAACAAGTATTTTCAAATGACCAAAGCAGAATATTACAAAATTGTGCATGGGTGAAAGATCTATTCAGATCTATATGTAAGTATCTATATATGCAATATAGATTAGATATCTATTGCTGTTTAACAAATCCCTTCAAAATTTAGCTTCCTGAAACAAACATTTGTTATATCACCATTTCTGTGGGTCAGGAATCCAGGTGTGGCTTAGTTGGGTGCCTCTGTTTAGGGTCTCTCACAGGGTATAATCAAGGTGTCAGCCAGGGCTACAGTCATCTCAGAGCGTGACTAGAGGAAGATCTAAGTTTACTCACGTGGCTGCTGGTTGGCTGGAGACATCAGTTCCTTACTGCAGAGCAAATGAGAGAGCCAGAGAGGGCAGCCCAAGATGGATGGAAGCCACCATCTTTTTGTATAAGTACCATGTGCTAACAGATTGCACCACTAGAGCTCCGGCCACTATCTTTTTGTAACCTAACTGTTGGAAGTGACATCCCATCACCTCTGCCACATTCTATTTGATCCTGCCCATACTCAAGATGTTCACACACAGGTTATGAATCCCGGGAGATAGGGATAATCAGGGGCCATCACAGAGCCTGCCTAGCACATAAGACTAATGGATTTTAATGGAGCAGAATATGAAAAGTTCATTGATAAGATTTCAGATTCCATGTTGTAGCCAACCTTTGAGAAATTACCACTGGTTGAGCTTTGGTGTAGTAGCAGGGGAGAATGTTCACAATTATCTTAAAACACTATTAAAATACTCTTCCCTTTTACAACTACGTGTCTGTGTGAAATTGAATTTTAATTTTCTTCATATACATGAACTAAAGGAATAGCAGCAGATTGAATGCAGAAGCAGATCTAAAAATTCAGGTGTCTTCTCTTATACCAGTTATTAACAGAGATTTGTGAAAATGTGAAGCAGTGCCGCTCTGCTCATTAAATTTTGTTCTCGGGCTTCCCTGGTGGCGCGGTGCTTTGGAGTCCGCCTGCCGATGCAGTAGACGCGGGTTCGTGCCCCGTTTCGGGAGGATCCCACGTGCCGCGGAGCGGCTGGGCCCGTGAGCCATGGCCGCTGGGCCTGCGCGTCCGGAGCCTGTGCTCCGCAAATGGGAGAGGCCACAGCAGTGAGAGGCCCGCATAACGCAAGAAAAAAAAAAAAAAAATTTTGTTCTCTGTTCCTCCCCTATTCTGACTATGAAGCTCCTTTTTGAATCTCTTTTAGCTCTTTGTAGCTTAGTCTCTTTGACCTCAGTGACCAGCACTCCTATTACGTGGGCAGTGGAGTGAGAGTACAGAGGACTGATGTTTACTTATAGCATATGGTTTGGAAGAGTGAGGAAACCACATATTGAAGAGGCAGGCAGGAGTAATAATGATCCTAGAGCTAGAGGTGTTGTGGCTTGAGAAGAGATTCTTGGTTAGACTTAGAATATATAAGGGGGAAACAAATGGGAGCAGGTCACGAGCCCAAGAAATAAAAGAGAGTGGTTGGAAAGCTAGCAATAAGAGGAGCTAGTATGAATCTCCAGGAGATCAAGTGTATAATAGAGAAGGGCTAAATTGGGGGGTGGGGTGGGGGTGGGGAGTGAGAGAGAGAGAGAGAGAGAGAGTGAGTGAGTGAGTGTGTGTGTGTGTGTGTGTGTGTGTGTGTGTGTGTGTGTGTGAAGAATGTAGAATATTGACCGGCCTGCCTTTGGCAGTTTAAAAGTAGAAGAAAAGTACCTTTTATCTACTACGTACTACCTCCCCAATAATAATATGCTTTCTTAGGCAGCTGTTTTATGTCTTATCCTAAGATAACCTTACTTTCTTAATTGTTATGGTTAAGTAATATCTGGTAATGAGTTTTAAGAAAGCATTATTTGAGCAGTTAATATTATTGCTGCTAGAAACATGTACATTTAAGATAGGAACTCTTGACTCTTGATTAAAAATAGTTCCAAGATTGAAAAGAATAACATTTCTTGCTTCTTGTTTATAAAGGGAGGGAGGAAAAATAATGCAGTATTTAAATTTTATAAGTTTAAATAATAAAATTTAAAATTAATAATTTATATAATAATTTATTTAAAACAATTTATATGTAAAATTCAGTTTAAATTTTGAAATTCAGTACAAAGCTAAAATATGGAAGTCTCTGATTTTTACCAAATTTCCTTTTCCTAGAGATAATATTGTGATTCTTTAATATAAATACTGATACATATATGTGCATAAATGATATACTGACCTGATAATGCTTTAAGCACATGTGGTATTTTTTTAACATATGGTTCTGCATTCTTTTGTAATTTTTTTGTTTTGTTTTTTACTCAGTAGTTCTTAGATTAAAAGAATTACCCTATATAATGGCAAACACAGGCTGTTGGGAAAGATGCTTTGACATGGGATGGGAGACTTTTATAGTTTCTGTCTAATCTTACTATGTAATCATCATCTGTTAATGTGTAGCACTGTTCTGGTTACATGCTGGCAGTGCTTGTGGGGCTTGCCATAAACCAACTGAATAACTGTTATCCATATTGAAAGAATCATTAAATGTCTTTATTTACTGTAATGTATGTAAATGACCTGATAACTTTTTTTTTTATTGGAGTATAGTTGGTTTACAATGTTGTGTTAGTTTCAGGTGTACAGCAAAGTAATTCAGCTATACATATACATATATCTATTCTTTTTCAGATTCTTTTCCCATTTAAGACCTGGTAAAATTTTTACGTTTAAGAACATACAGGAAGATAACGTGTTGATGATTGCTTTTTCAGCTTTATCTGTACAATACTTAAGGACTGGGTAATAGACGCTATACAAGGGTATCAAAGGATGTTGGTCCTGTTCATTTTTCTGTTAACTGTAGGAAAAATTTTTTCCTCCAAAATTACAGTTTTTTGGTGTTTATAATTCTGCATGTGTATCCACTTACTAAGCGGTAGTTCTTAAATATTATGGTTTAGAACTTACTCAAGTATTATACTAAAGGGTAGGCGGATCATTTAGGCTAACCTGAATTATGTATTTGCAGCATGTATGTAGCTTCATCGCCATGGGAAGTCATCCTCAAAATCTTTCTTCCTATCTTTTTACACAAGTTTGGCCAAGTATTTTAACTGGGCCTTAATTTTCTTTTTTGTAAAATATCATTGGGCTCAAGATGGTTATTTATATATGAATGCCTTGAAGGTTTTTAAAGTATTTTATATTTTGAAGGAGGGCACCATTATGAATCTGAGTGTCTTAAAATAAGAAATTGCTATAGATAAGGACATTTTTAGAATTGTTACAAAATTAATGTTTAACTTTTTGTATCAATTCTATTTTTTCCACCTATAGCTCCTAAAAGACGACGGCCTGCACGTTCAATATTTGATGGTTTCCGGGATTTCCAAACTGAAACTAGTAAGTATCTATGAACCAGTTTATCATCTCTTTTTCCCTCCTTCTCCCTCTCTCACTGTCTTTCTCCCCTGTCTCCTCTCCCACAGATTAAAACCACAAGGTGGAAAAGCACCCACACCCCTTCAGGTCAAGATCCTAG
Source organism: Lipotes vexillifer (assembly GCF_000442215.2). NCBI lineage: Eukaryota > Metazoa > Chordata > Mammalia > Artiodactyla > Lipotidae > Lipotes > Lipotes vexillifer. The sequence continues at coordinate 2,089,900 of NW_006792734.1, forward strand.
TTTGTTTTATATAATTTTTTTTCTTAAGAAGATGATTAATATTAGGCCTAATAACTTTGAGGATTCATCTTATTTAAAAACTAAATTATGAATTCAGTCTGTGATTGTTGTTAACTCCACCTTGAGCTGAATTGTTCCAGATTCTAACCTACTTAGTTATAGAAGAATAAGAGAGATGGATATAATGTGAGAAATATGGTAATTTACAAACTTAATCTGTTTCTGAATGAGCACTTAAATGCTGACTATAATAAAATAAAAAACTGATTTTCCTCAGGATCCTGATATATGTCAGTTAAAGGAATGACCACAATGAAAATGGTTATTATAGGGATTGGAAAATAGAAGAAGAAAAGGCCATACTACCCAAAGCAGCCACTATTAACATTGTGGCAACAGTTGTTTGGAATAGGTTTATATCTTTCTGTTGAATAAGAATGAGAGTCTTGGCCTTCTCCTTTTAGTGGACTTAATACTGATTTAGCAATGGAATCCTAGAGAAAAGACAGTTATGTTTAGAGAATATATGAGAAACTCTGGAACCATATTTGATTTTGTAATAATTTATAATGAGCTCATTGAAGCACAGATAGGTCTTGTAACTTGAGAGTTGATGTGGAATCCAGACTGACTCAGGTCATCCAGGGAATCCTGTGCCCTTCCAGGAGAAGATGACAGCAGTAGTAGTCATTCTCTCTCACTGCCATAATCTTTCAAGATTGGGAATGTAGCTAGAAACAACTAGAATGTAGTTAGATAAATTAAGATGAGTTTCAGAAATAGATAAATGAAGATGAAAGTTTTCTCCTGTGCTAAAGTTAGTTTTGAGTATGTGAAGGAAATATTTTGAATAAGTGACTCTTACATAATTTCCAGTTTTATTCTTACCTTTGGATAGAGAGCACCAAGTCTTAAGACTCCCTCCCCACCTGACTGTATTTTTTTTCAGAGTCAGCCTTAGATCTTTGCATTTACATTTGAGGTCAAGCACATTGTTCGTTAGTTCTTGCAACGGATCCTTTTTTTTTTTAAATGCAAGATTCATGTCTTATTTTATGGCTAATTGAAACTTTCTCATCCTCCTGTGTTGCAGTTCGACAAGAACAGGAATTAAGAAATGGAGGAGCAATAGATAAGAAACTAACTACCCTTGCAGATCTATTCCGGCCACCCATTGATTTGATGCATAAAGGCAGCTTTGAAACAGTAAGTTGTTGGAGATTCTAAGCCTGAGCTATGAATCTTCTTGCATTTTTAGTGGCATTTTTCTTTCTAAGGGCAAAAAAAGAGTTTTCAGCATATAGAGAATTGGCGTCTTAGTAAGTATGAAATACCTAGAAGGTTACATTGGTTTATATTTCTTAAAAGTTTATATATTTTTAATTACTACTTACTGCTGAGAATATTGTGTGTGTGTGTGTGTTTTGGCCATTTGTGAGTTGTTTGTAGGTATCTTTTACCCATATTTTTATGAGGATTCTAGTGTGTTTTAAAAGAATATCTCTATGGTTGCGGAGTATGTTCTCCCTTAGTTCTTGTTTTAATTTAGCTGAAGCCAAAGGAAAACTTTCCGGAGCAGGTTTATATGATTGTCTGCTAAATTATAAGCTTACTGAGGGCAGGGGAACCATGTTTCTTTTTCTTTTTGTGGTCCGTGGGACCCAGTCTCTAGCATTTAATAGGAACACGGTATTTGGTAAATGAATGCGTTTAGTTAGAATTTTAAATATTCTTCTGTTGAAGTGTTCAAACAACTTGCTTTTGTGTGTTGACTATCATGTTAACTCTCTTTTGAATCAGAAGAGCATTTCTGTAGATGTAAATCACTGAAATTTCAGGTAAGTCTTTTCTGTTAGGATAAAGTAAGCCAAACAATAACTGTAAAAATGACGTTAGTAGCTACATATTTAGAAGTGAATTTTGATTGTTTTTTTAAAAAAATTTTGTCCTTAGACATACTCTTAAACTAGCCTAAATGAAATATTTAGGTTAAGAAATTTAACTGTAAGCTTTTTCCTTCTGAATTCTTTAATTTTCTGAATTTTAAAACCTGAAAGTATTTGGCCGCGTGTAACAAAATCCAGATGATGGAGATTTGATTAAATGTGTTTCTTTTTGTTGTGTAAATAAAGTTCAGGGAGTCTGGTGTTCATTTATCAGCTCAAAGATGTCAGGTTAGATGTCTCCTCAGTTTTCTTCATCTTTCGTTCATGATCTTTAACATGGTGACTGCCTATCCTTTCTACTGTTCTGGTGATAATATAACCATTGACAGAATAGCACAACATGTAAGACAAAAAGGAACTGAGTTTGTTTTGATGTGCTTTCTATTTTCATTAGCTTCTGTGTTGCTCTGGGGCTTAACTAAATAACTCTGAGCTTGATTTAATTTTGTCACTTTGGGCTCATAAAAAGCAGTTACTCTGCTGCTTGTTATTAAGGGAAAATGTGAATCTTTTTTTTTTTTTTTTGCGGTACACGGGCCTCTCACTGGGGTGGCCTCTCCCGTTGCGGAGCACAGGCTCAGCGGCCATGGCTCACGGGCCCAGCCGCTCCGCGGCATGTGGGATCTTCCTGGACCGGGGCACGAACCCGTGTCCCCTGCATCGGCAGGTGGACTCTCAACCACTGCGCCACCAGGGAAGACCTGGTATCTTTTTTGATACTGTCATCTGAAGTTTGATTCATTTTGTTAAGTTGTGTCACCTTTTTTCTTTGAATTTTATGACCTATGTTGTTTTCAACAATCTTCATTTTTTTCACTGATAATACTCAACTTTATCATTTACAAGCCTTTAAATGATATAAACATTCCCAGAACAAGTAGGCATTTCATTATGACTAATGATATATCCATTAGTTTTATAGAAATTAGAGAAGTAATATGCAAAATTAAGTTCACTGAAATTTAGAGAGGTGAATATTAAAAATTAAAGGAATAGTCTGGCTGCTCAGGCAGGACCCACAGGTTTGAATTAGATATAGATCTGAGCCACAGTTTTATAGGTGTAGAAACTAGACTTCCTTCTTTCTTTCTTTTTTTTTTTTAATTTAATTTATTTTATTTTTGGCTGCGTTGGGTCTTCGTTGCTGCACGCAGGGGCTAATCTTTGTTGCGGTGCATTGGCTTCTCTTGTGGAGCACGGCTCTAGGTGCACGGGCTTCAGTAGTTGTGGCACACGGGCTCAGTAGTTGTGGCTCACAGGCTGTAGAGCGCAGGCTCAGTAGTTGTGGCGCATGGGCTTAGTTGCTCCGCGGCATGTGGGATCTTCGCAGACCAGGGCTCAAACCCATGTCCCCTGCATTGGCAGGTGGATTCTTAACCACTGTGCCACCAGAGAAGCTCATAGACTTTCTTATTTCTTAATGTAACTAGAGGTAGACCATGTTTAAGGGTTCTGGCTCAGGCTAACCAGATGAGAGATTGATTAGTTCACTTGTTCATTCAGTAAATATTTAGTGAGGCCTCCTGTTGCAAGGCCTTATTCTAAGGAATGGGGATTATGTGTATTGGGATAAAGATTTAACTATGTGTGAGAGAGACCAGGAATAAAACAAACATTAACTTAAACAAGATAGAAGTCCATGCTGTTAGGATGGTTCTGCTCTATGAAGTTATTAGGAATGCAGTTTTTTCTGTCCTATTCTGCGAGGTCTTGCTTGCCCTTGTCTGCGTGATTCAAGGTGGCTTACTACCATGTTTGCTTTTCAGTTAGCATGAAGGAAGGGAGTGACGGAGAAGGGTACACCTTTTCCCTTTAAAGGCACAACCTAGAGGTAATACACATCACTTCTCACATTCCATTGACCAGAATTGTAACAGGGAAGAGCCAAATCAGACTACATGTTGAATCTGTTGCTTTTACTTTAACTGTTGCTTTCTGCTGCTTTTGCCTACTGAAAGGATACTGTCCATATATAATGGCCTGCCTCAGGGAACCCTGCCCCTCTGTCTGAAAGTTAAACCAAAGTGCCTTTGTTCAGGGAAGCATCCTAACCCTGTCCACCTGTGGATGGCTGCAAGAAAGAAGAAATTAACACATCCCCTCCCCAAGGCTGGCCATTCCAGGGGTTATTTGCAAAACTTAACGGCCTTTTTACTTTACTTCCTCATCTCCTCTCCCTTTCTGTTCTATAAAAGAAACTGGCATCCAAACCATGATAAGGTGGTTCTTTTTTTTTTTTATTTTTATTTTTTTTTTGCGGTATGCAGGCCTCTCACTGTTGTGGCCTCTCCCCTTGCGGAGCACAGGCTCTGGATGCACAGGCTCAGCGGCCATGACTCACGGGCCCAGCCACTTCGTGGCATGTGGGATCTTCCCGGACCGGGGCACGAACCCATGTCCCCTGCTTCGGCAGGCGGACTCTCAACCACTGCGCCACCAGGGAAGCCCCAAGATGGTTCTTTTGAGACACTAGTCTGCTGTAATCATGGTCCACCGGCTTTCCGAATAAAGTCCCTTGCCTCAACACCTCATCTCTGGACTTATTGGCCTGTCGTGCGGCAGGCAGAGCGAGCTTGGACTTGGTAACAGAACTTAGCAATGTGGCCACACCTACTTGCAAAGGACACTAGGAAATCAAGATGCTTAGCTGAAAATTGGAGATTCTGTTTTTTTTTGTTTTTTTTTTTTTTGCAGTACACGGGCCTCTCACTGCTGTGGCCTCACCCGTTGCGGAGCACAGCCTCCGGACGCGCAGGCTCAGCAGCCATGGCTCACGGGCCCAGCTGCTTCGCGGGATGTGGGATCCTCCTGGACCGGGGCACAAACCCATGTCCCCTGCATCGGCAGGCGGACTCTCAACCACTGCACCACCAGGAAAGCCCTCTATTTTTTTTTTTAATTTTTAAATTTTATTTATTTTTTTATACAGCAGGTCCTTATTAGTCATCAGTTTTATACACATCAGTGTATAAATGTCAATCCCAATCACCCAATTCATCATGCCACCACCGCCCACCCCCCACCGCTTTCCCTGCTTTGTGTCCATACGTTTGTTCTCTACATCTGTGTCTCATTTTCTGCCCTGCAGACCGGTTCATCTGTACCATTTTTCTAGGTTCCACATATATGCGTTAATATATGATACTTTTTTCTCTTTCTGACTTACTTCACTCTGTATGACAGTCTCTGGATCCATCCACGTCTCAACAAATGACCCAGTTTTGTTCCTTTTTATGGCTGAGTAATATTCCACTGTATATATGTACCACATCTTCTTTATCCATTTGTCTGTCGATGGGCATTTAGGTTGCTTCCATGACCTGGCTATTGTAAATAGTGCTGCAATGAACATTGGGGTGCATGTGTCTTTTTGAATTGTGGTTTTCTCTGGGTATATGCCCAGTAGTGGCATTGCTGGATCATATGGTAATTCTATTTTTAGTTTTTTAAGGAACCTCCATACTGTTCTCCATAGTGGCTGTATCAATTTACATTCCCAACAACAGTGCAAGAGGGTTCCCTTTTCTCCACACCCTCTCCAGCGTTTGTTGTTTGTAGATTTTCCGATGATGCCCGTTCTAACTGGTGTGAGGTGATACCTCATTGTAGTTTTGTTTTGCATTTCTCTAAATTTGCATTTCTCAACAATTAGTGATGTTGAGCAGCTTTTCATGTGCTTCTTGGCCATCTGTCCATCTTCTTTGGAGAAATGTGTATTTAGGTCTTCTGCGCATTTTTGGATTGGCTTGTTTGTTTTTTTAATATTGAGCTGCATGAGCTGTTTATATATTTTGGAGATTAATCCTTTGTCCGTTGATTCATTTGCAAATATTTTCTCCAATTCTGAGGGTTGTCTTTTCGTCTTGTTTATGGTTTCCTTTGCTGTGCAAAAGCTTTCACGTTTCATTAGGTCCCATTTGTTTATTTTTTGCTTTTATTTCCATTACTGTAGGAGGTGGATCAAAAAAGATCTTGCTGTGATTTATGTCAAAGAGTGTTCTTCCTGTGTTTTCCTCTAAGAGTTTTATAGTGTCTGGTCTTACATTTAGGTCTCTAATCCATTTTGAGTCTATTTTTGTGTATGGTGTTAGGGAGTGTTCTAATTTCATTCTTTTACATGTAGCTGTCCAGTTCTCCCAGCACCACTTATTGAAGAGACTGTCTTTTCTCCATTGTATATCCTTGCCTCCTTGTCATAGATTAGTTGACCATAGGTGCGTGGGTTTATCTCTGGGCTTTCTATCTTGTGTCATTGATCTGTGTTTCTGTTTTTGTGCCATACCATATTGTCTTGATTACTGTAGCTTTACAGTATAGTCTGAAGTCAGGGAGTCTGATTCCTCCAGCTCCGTTTTTTTCCCTCAAGACTGCTTTGGTTATTTGGGGCCTTTTGTGTCTCCATACAAATTTTAAGAGTTTTTGTTCTAGTTCTGTAAAAAATGCCATTGGTAATTTGATAGGGATTGCATTGAATCTGTAGATTGCTTTGGGTAGTATAGTCATTTTCACATGATTGATTCTTCCAATCCAATAACATGGTATATCTCTCCATCTGTTGGTATCATCTTTAATTTCTTTCATCATTGTCTGATAGTTTTCTGCATACAGGTCTTTTGTCTCCCTAGGTAGGTTTGTTCCTAGGTATTCTTTTTGTTGCAGTGGTAAATGGGAATGTTTCCTTAATTTCCCTTTCAGATTTTTCATCATTAGTTTGTAGGAATGCAAGAGATTTTTGTGCATTAATTTTGTATCCTGCAACTTTACCAAATTCATTGATTAGCTCTAGTAGTTTTCTGGTGGCATCTTTAGGATTCTCTATGTATAGTATCATGTCATCTGCAAACAGTGACAGTTTTACTTCTTCTTTTCCAATTTGTATTCCTTTTATTTCTTTTTCTTTGGAGATTCTATTAAGGAGAAGGGAAAAATGGATATTTGTTACCTATAAGCAGTTTCTGCCACAGGGAGGTTGTGGTAAACAAAATATACAAAGTCCTTTGCCATCAAAAAATTTATAATCTAGAGGGAGAAACAGACTACCAGCAAATAAAAAACAATACCTATATAACATATTTAGTGTATATACATGTATATATTTTTGTAGGTATGTGTTTGACACAGAGAAATTTCAGGTTACAGTAGTTGCTGGGAGAAAGAATACAATAGAATAAGGGAAGGACAAAGAGAGGACTATTCTGTTTGGGGACATTAAGGTGCATGTGCTCTTACAGGCAAATGGAAAGCAAGGTTGATTTCATAGGTTTCACACACTTTTATAATTGTGATGAGAGGACTGATTCAGATAGGAAGATGAGGATATATTTCTGAAAGAAAGATTTGAGTAGAAACCTGAAAGAAGTGAGGGAATGTAAACCATAGAAGGGTCTTAGGGAAGAGCAGAAAAACAGTTAAGTGTAAAGGCACTGGTGTTGGAAAGAGCTTGGGCAAATTTCTGGTACAGCCAAGGAAACCAGTGTAGCTGGAGCTGAGTGAGCAAGGGACTTAGGATGAATAATCTGACCCGGGCAAGGGAGCATTTCTTAGGTTTTCTTCTTTCCCATTAGCATGTAAGTTCCATGAACACAGGGATTTTGTTTTATTTATTGTTGTATATTCACAGTGCATAGAGGGGTGTCTGGCACACAGTTGCCCCTCATTAAATCTTTGTTAAATGATTGAGTGGCATAGTCTAGCGTATATTGTACAGAAAGAATCAGAACAATTTCCATAATATTCCTTATTTTCATATGAAATACATGTTTATTTGTTAAAATTGCCATTCAGGGCTTCCCTGGTGGTGCAGTGGTTAAGAATCCACCTGCCAGTGCAGGGGATGCAGGTTCAAGGTCCAGGAAGATCCCACATGCCACGGTACAGCTAAGGCCATGCTCCACAACTACTGAGCCTGCACTCTAGAGCCTGCAAGTCACAACTACTGAAGCCTGTGTGCCTAGAGCTTGTGCTCCACAGCAAGAGAAGCCACCTTAATGAGAAAGCTGTGCACCACAACAGAGTAGCCCCCGCTTGCCGCAACTAGAGAAAGCCTGCATGCAGCAACAAAGAGGAAATGCAGCCAAAAATAAATAAATAAAATAAGTTTATAAAAAATAAAAATAAAATATAAAAACTTGCCATTCAATTGCACATGCACCTAGTCCTACTAAGAGTACTTTGTTAACTTCAAAAGTACTTGCTATAAATGCAAGTAAAAACATTTTAGTTAAAAGGTAAAGAACTGTTTCAGAAACAAAATACTTAAGATAAAGTTTTTCTAAATAAGCTTTATACATAGCTTATATTTTTATTCAAATTAGGCAAAATTATAGAAAAAACAGCAAGGAAAAATAATAGTAGTTTCCATTTACATAAGAAAGTATTGTGCATATTTTAATATATTTCCTTTTTGACTTTTATGCATATATATTTATTCAAGCAAATTATTTTTTCCTCTGTATCCTTTTTTCATACTTTCCTGATCTGTTTGGGACTGGGAGAGATGTTAGTCTCTCACTGTTCTCCCATTATCACAGATAGACCCTGTCACATACCTCTCTATTTGGTGTAGCCACACTTGCTCTTGGGTTTCTCTATAATGGCTTTTGAATATTGATTCAGAACAACCTAATGAATTCCAAGAGGAAAGGTTCATCATTTGTCCCATAGCCCACTCTCACCTCTCATCCTTGACTCACATAACTAGTATACTTAGTGAGATTATATAAGATTCTCTTATGTTCCCTCCAGACATTGCTGCTTTGCATGAAATTTGTGTCTTTTTGGGGGCCCTTCTTTCTAGAAGTAATTTTTTTTTAATTTACTTAATTGAAGTATAGTTGATTTATAATGTGTTAATTTCTGCTGTACAGCAAAGTGATTCAGTTACACATATTTATACATTCTTTGTCATATTCTTTACTATTATGGTTTATCACAGGATATTAAATATAGTTCCCTGTGTTATACAGTAGGACCTTATTGTTTATCCGTTCTGTATATAATAGTTTGCATCTGTTAATCCCAAACTCCCAGTCCATCTCTCCCTCACCCGCTCTCCCCCTTGGCAACCACAAGTCTGTTCTCTGTGTCTGTGAGCCTGCTCCTGTTTCCTAGATTAGGTTATTTGTGTCATGTTTTAGATTCCACATATAAGTAGTATCATACGGTATTTGTCTTTCTCTGTCGGACTTACTTCACTTAGTATGATAATCTCTAGTTGCATCCATGTTGCTGTAAATGGCATTATTTCATTCTTTTTTATGGCTGAGTAGTATTCCATTGTATATATGTACCACATCTTCTTTATCCATTCACCTGTTGATGGAAATTTAGCTTGTTTCCATGTCTTGGCTATTGTGAATAGTGCTGCTATGAACATACGGGTGCATATATCTTTTTGAATTATAGTTTTATTGGGATATATGCCCGGGAGTGGAATTGCTGGATCATATGGTAGCTCTATTTTTAGTTTTTTTTTTTAGTTTTTTTTTTTTTGCGGTACGCGGGCCTCTCACCGTTGTGGCCTCTCCCGTTGCGGAGCACAGGCTCCAGACGCACACACTCAGCAGCCGTGGCTCATGGGCCTAGCCGCTCCGTGGCATGTGGGATCTTCCTGGACCGGGGCACAAACCCGCGTCCTCTGCATCGGCAGGCGGACTCTCAACCACTACGCCACCAGGGAAGCCCTATTTTTAGTTTTCTAAGGAACCTACATACTGTCTTCCATAGTGGCTGCACCAGTTTACCTTCTTACCAACAGTGTAGGAGCATTCCCTTTTCTCCACACCCTCTCCAGATTTGTAGATTTTTTAATGTGGCCATTTTGACTGGTGTGAGGTGGTACCTCATTGTAGTTTTGATTTATGTTAGAAGTACTTTCTTAACAACATCTTCCAGTTTCTTTTGCTTGTATAAGGTTTCTCCCAATGTAAACTTCATGAAGGCAGGGATTTTTTGTTTTGGTAACTGCTATAAATCCAGCATCAATAACTGTACCTGAAACATGATAGATCCTCAAATATTTGTCAAATGAATGAATCTGAATGAATGAAAGTGTGAATGTGAATAAATGAATTTTTAAAAACAATAGCAAATGACTCTCCATTGTTTTTGAATTCTGGACTTTTATTATTTTTCACTTATACTTTTTTTTTTAAATATTTATTTATTTATTTGCCTGCGCCGGGTCTTAGTTGCAGCATGTGGGATCATTGTGGCGGCATGCGGGATCTTTAGTTGCGGCTTGCAGGATCTTTAGTTGCAACATGTGGGATCTAGTTCCCTGACCAGGGATCGAACCTGGGCCCCCTGCATCGCGAGTGCGGAGTCTTAGCCATGGGACCACCAGGGAAGTTCGTTATACTTTTTTTTGGCCAGTGTTGTAGTTGAGGCAGACTTAATAAATTTACTTTATTATAGGGATTATGTACTCTTCAATCTGTCTCTCTAGAGTGTGTTATTTTTTTTCTTCGTTCTCAAATACTTTTTCTTCGGTTGAAGCAATATAATTACTCATTTATCTCCCATTTATCAAATCTATGTGCTTACTATAGGCAAGGAATTAACTGGAATACTATTACTTTCTAGAAGCAGAGAGTTATTTTATTAAATTTGTATACTTAAAAATAAGCTTTTGACCAGTTAATTGTAGCTTTCTGGCTCAATATAGGACTATTTCCTTTTAGAACTTGGATTTTCACCTGTGGAATCAGTAATGAATATTATAAAATTATTTTCTCTGGGGGATTTGTACAGAAAAATAGGATAACAATTTTTGTAAGACTGTGTAAACTTTGTTATAAAACAAAAGATAGTCTTATATTCTCCAATACCTCAAAAGTGATGTATGTTCTTCAATTGTTGTTAACCTGAGTTAATTGATTCTTAAGATTTTCCCACGTCAAACTGATTTGGAAAAAATATTGTTCCAGGACAAAATTATTCAAAACTATAGCTTTCATTTCATTGTTTCTGTGCAAAGGTTTGAGGTAGCATTTGTTCATTTGCTTTTCTGCCATTCTTTTCCAGTTCAGCAGTATTTCTTAGGTCATTATGGTGATGAGGAAATGTGAGGCAAAAAAGAAAGTGCACACTCACGCACTCATGATTGATAATTGTGCTATAAATTGGGGAGTCTTTTGGAGATTATTCTGAAACATTCTTTGATCTGTAATCTGTTTTGAAATACACTCCTAGGAAAACAACCCTGAGAGAAAAAATCCTCAGCAGCTTTTACTGAAAGATTTAGAGTGATTCTGTGAAATACCACATGCCTAATAATCGAGATGAATATATTTGGAAATGTTTATAGAAAATGATGTTGAAGAAAATAAAACAACATAAACTAATATGCACATACTAGTTACATACTATTAAAAAGGAGAGATATCTTTGTGGATAGGGATTGACAGCACAATAGAATTATGTGACTTGTTGCCCTTGTTTGTGGAATCTTTTTCAGGTAAAGATGTTTACATATACAATAAAAATCCAGCTACTATAACAAATAACAGTGAATAAAAGGAAAACAGTCCATTTAAATTTGAAAAATGCTTGCAAATGGACAGTATAACTATATACATATAAGCAAAATAATGTAATTAATGTTTTTTAAAAAATTTTATTTATTTTATTTTTGGCTGCTTTGGGTCTTCGTTGCTGTGCGCGGGCTTTCTCTAGTTGCGGCAAGCGGGGGCTACCCTGTTGCAGTGCGTGGGCTTCTCATTGCAGTGGCTTCTCTTGCTGTGGAGCACGGGCTCTAGGTTTGCAGGCTTCAGTAGTTTTGGCACATGGGCTCAGTAGTTGTGGCTCGCGGGCTTAGTTGCTTCACGGCACGTGGGATCTTCCCGGACCAGGGCATGAACCCGTGTCCCCTGCATTGGCAGGTGGATTCTTAACCACTGAACCACCAGGGAAGCCTGTAATTAATGTTTAGGCACTGAAAGCTATAGATGCCATACTTGGGGAAAAAACTTAGTATTTATATGGAAAAAGGACAGCTTCTGAATTCTGAAACATACCAGTTACCAAGTAGAAAATGTTTCTAACAATTGTTATGTAACTTTACTCTTACAGGCCAAAGAGTGTGGCCAGATGCAGAATAAGTGGTTGATGATAAACATTCAGAATGTACAAGACTTTGCATGCCAGTGCCTCAACCGTGACGTATGGAGCAATGAAGCTGTGAAGAATATTATCCGAGAACATTTCATTTTCTGGCAGGTGGGGAGAGTTAATTAAAAATTTTGTAGTATTTTACTTTGGTACATGGGATGTCGGGGAAGAGGAATTGGGTTATAAACTGGAAAAAATTCATAACTGTGTTAAATTTTGACATATGAAGAAGTAAAACCACCCATAATGGCTGAAATAATAAGGATAAGTGAAAGGGCAGCAATGAAGGGAAGGAGGAGAAAAGGAACCAAGCCGTGTAAACCATATAGTATTCATATCTCAGAAGAGTTTGAACGTCTTGATAGAGTGTGCAGCTGTACTGTTCAATAGAAATGTAATGTGATTCAGAATTTTCTAGTAGCCACATTTAAAAAGGTCAAAAGAAACAGGCGATTGATTTTAATATATTTTAAAAATCAATATCTCTAATATAAAACATTAAAATATTGATGAGGTGTTTTGATTTTTCTTTTTTTTTTTTTTGGTGTTAAGCCTTCAGGATCTGGTATGTATTTTACACTTACAGTACAGCTGTTAGGACTAGTCACATTTCAAATGCTTTAGTAGCACATGTTCTAGTGGCTACTATAATTGATAGTGGGAACTATAGAAGATCTTGAAGTAGTCAAAAAACATTTGACTAAGACGTGGATTTTAGCTTAAGTTTGATAGTCTTTAATTGTATGTCCTTAAACTTGTCACTTAGTCTTACTGGCTCTGGTTTCTTTTTATATAAATTACCAAGCTACAGGTAGATGATTGTGCTCCGATTGTTTATATTATGAAAAATTACAGGGAATTCCCTGGCGGTCCAGTGGTTAGGACTCTGTGCTTCCACAGGGGGCATGGGTTTGATCCCTGGTCAGGGAACTAAGATTCTGTATGCTGTGTGACACAGCCAAAAAAATTTTTTTTATAAAATAAATACTTCTGAATGAAATTAATCTTTTCCCCACTGTAAGACATGCTATTAATGTTAGTAATTTGCCTGTTCATGTTTTACAGGCCCCTAAATACAGTAAATTTTTTTCTGAATGGTAACCTTTTATTCAGCGACTGTTGATTGAGCATTTCTTTGCCTAGCAGTATGCTATGCACTTGAGCTTATAATCTTAATATATTGTGATTTATTAAGATATATGTGGTTGAGAGTCAGGAATGAAATAGGTAGACAGATAACTTGAAAAGGAAGAGCAATACCTCTTTGAACTGGGAAAGGAGGAAGAATGGATTGCTATATTTATGTAAGTTTCAGAAGTGACTGAGGGCAGGAAATGGAGGGAGTTCACACTAGGTGGCCTTCATTTTCTCTTTAATTGCTGTTTGTATATAACAAGGATATAGCTAGTACTTTTCTAAGAGGCTGATTTTTTTTTTTTTTTTAATATCAATGATTTAACAGGTTTATCATGACAGTGAGGAAGGTCAGAGATATATACAGTTTTATAAGCTAGGGGATTTCCCCTATGTTTCCATCTTGGATCCACGGACAGGTAAGGGTTATTTCAGCTTATGGTCTTTAACCTATTATTTAACTTTCAGTTACCTAAATAATGTTTAGTATTTGACTGGGTCCAGTTTCAAAATTGTTTGTAGTAATTTAGTTGAAGGGTTCTTGTTCATGCCCTTTAGAATTATTTAAACATCTATTGATGTGTGTATTTAGGGAATATGTTTCCAACAACATTGGGAGATGGTAGTATTTTATATTTGTGCAGTTCTGTTCTTTCAAAGAATAACTGTTTATCTTCCTTATGATTTGTAAGGAATCCCCTTAGGTCACTAAAATGTTAAGATTGTTCAGGTACTGGTTGTAATCCCACCAAAGAAGCAGAGGGTAGAGCTGGGTTGATTATTAATTGATTGAGTTTTATATAAGTATTGCTTTCTCTGAATCTCTTCTTCCTAAATGGCAATAACTGATATCAGTAGATAAAGTAGTTCCTCCATCATGATGGCTGGGAATCTCTTAGGTTGGTTATAATTAATGTATCCCCTAGGTTATGAAGACACTATGTAACTTAAGCTGGTGTTGGGTGGGAATATGTTCCCAGTAAATTTTAATTATGTATATGCTGAAAGAAATACTTAGTGAGAATTCAGAAAGAGTG
>NW_006792734.1:2104158-2138797 GCF_000442215.2 Lipotes vexillifer
AAAGAGTGTTGATTTTATTTCTATATCCTGGTTTTTAATCTTTAGGTCAGAAGCTAGTAGAGTGGCACCAGTTAGACGTATCTTCTTTCTTGGATCAAGTAACAGGATTTCTGGGTGAACACGGGCAACTGGATGGACTTTCTAGCAGTCCCCCCAAAAAATGTGCCCGTTCAGTAAGTATGACTAAAAACTGGTGATGGGCAGTTAACTGTCACTGTATAGAAGTGTCTTGTGTGAAATGTTTGAGGTAAAGATGGTAAAGATAATAATGTAAGTGGTGGACAGTTACAATTTGTGGCTGCACAACATCTTACATTTTGATAGTTTCCTACGTAAGGGTTCTCTCTTCTCAATGAAATTACAGGATTCATACTTCCCATCTCCTAGGATCAGGCATGTGACCTAAGACCTGGATTTAGAAGTAAACAATGTGAATATGTAGCAGTGAGCAGGAAGACTGACCAGCAAGCCTGGTAACAGAAAAACCCACTTCTTCAGGGGCAGCACTGCTTGGACTTTTGGAATCCAGGTCTGAGCAGCAGCGGAAATGGTATTTTTGCTAGAACAACTCTCATGGTGTAATTGGGCATTATTGCTGGTTACATACCTTTAGGACCTGGGCCTCAGGCCCACCCAAAGATTATTTCTATATTTGATTTCTATAATATGCTATTACTAGGCAGACCTGTTTGATAATTGATAGCAAGATTAGTTGCAAGTAGGAGACCTTCAAAGATGTGGGAATCTCACATTGGTTGTAGCAACTGTTTGGGTTTAATGGCAGTGAGGATAAAATTAGTTACAGAGGATGTGGCTTTAGCAGCCCAGTATCATGCAGTGATGAAACAGTTCCTTAAGTTATTACCTAGAATAAAGTGCCCATTTAAGGAGAGGCTATGGGTGCTTGCCAAGGATTTGTATAGAATTCTTTTTTCCCCCCTCCATTACTCAGAAATTTTACTTAAGTAGAATTCTTTCTTAAGGTATTAAAAAACCCAGGAAGTTTCTGTGATTTCCCTAAGAGAGTTTTCTCATCTTTTACAGTCATAGGCTGATAACTGTCAAAAACCAGAGCCTGAGCTTGTGAGTTGATGAATTACAACATAAATTGAGTTTAAAATCTCACTAGATCTCTTATAAAAGTTAAGGGACTTAGTAGGGAAAAGAGTGGGACCATAAAATTGGACAGTGACATAGGGCTGATTTGGGTGACTAGTACCTCAGACCCAATTTCTGAACTAAATTCTCTGAATGTTACAAATTTTGATCAACTATGTGCAAGAGACAGAGCAACAAATAATGGCTTAAACAAGGAAGACATCTTTTCTCAACAGGAAGTTCAGAGGCAAGCAGTCTAGGACTTGACTCATGTGGATGTCATCAAGGAACCAGGTTCCTCCCCGTTTTTTCCCCCCTCCATCCTTAGTATTGGCTTTTGTCCTCGTGGTCACAGTACAGATGCTGTGCTCCCGTATTCCATCATGGACAAGGAGGGAAGGGGGTGGCATCTCTATTACAAAGGTAAAACAGCCACAGATAAAAGAGTTCTGCTTGTTTTAGCTGGACACATTTTCTTGTACACTGTTGAGGTTCTTTTAATAAGGAAGCAAAGAAGACTGGATGTAAAATGGGAAACTAACAGAGTCCATCATAATGTCATTCTTTAAAATCAGCCTTCATGATACACAGTGTTATTATCTGTAGTCATTCCAAGCCATTGCATGTCACATGAGCACATCTGTTTGCTTTCTTGTGAGTGCTATTTACGTTTATTTTGAAAAATTTCATAGCTCTGTTGAAGTATAATTAATGTGTAGTAACTGAGTATATTTAAAATTTGCAATTTGACAAGTTTTGATGTGAGCATCTTTTCATGTGCTTTTTTACCTTCTGTCTCTTTTGGTAAAGAGCCTATTCAGATCTCAGGCTCATTTTTCTCTTACTGGGTTGTATATCTCTTTTTTTGTGGGGTTGGGGGGGGCCGTGCTGTGCAGCATGTGGAATCTTAGTTCCCTGACCAGGGATGAAACCCGTGCCCTTTACAGTGGAAGCGCGGAGTCTTAACCACTGGACCGCCAGGGAACGCCCCTGGGTTGTATATCTTTTAATTGAGTTGTAAGGACTTAGGTATAAGTCCTTTGTTGAATATATGGTTTGCAGATATTTTTTTTTCAGTTTGTTGCTTGCTTATTCATTTCACGATGGTGTTTTTGAAGAGCAAACTTTAAAATGTTGATGAAATCCAATTTTTCAACTTTCTTTTTTATTTTAACGTTTTTATTGGAGTTTAATTGCTTTACAATGGTGTGTTAGTTTCTGCTTTATAACAAAGTGAATCAGTTATACATATACATATATCCCCATATCTCTTCCCTCTTGCGTCTCCCTCCCACCCTCCTTATCCCACCCTTCTAGCTGGTCACAAAGCACCGAGCTGATCTCCCTGTGCTATGCTACTGCTTCCCACTAGCTATCTATTTTACATCTATTTTACAACCTACCACTCTCTCACTTTGTCCCAGCTTACCCTTCCCCTACCCTGTGTCCTCAAGTCCATTCTCTAGTAGGTCTGCGTCTTTATTCCCATCTTTCCCTGGGTTCTTCATGACCAGTTTTTTTTTTTTTTAGATTCCATATATATGTGTTAGCATACAGTATTTGTTTTTCTCTTTCCGACTTACTTTACTCTGTATGACAGACTCTAGGTCCATCCACCTCACTACAAATAACTCAATATTGTTTCTTTTTATGGCTGAGTAATATTCCATTTTATATATGTGCCACATCTTCTTTATCCATTCATCTGTCACTGCACACTTAGGTTGCTTCCATGTCCTGGCTATTGTAAATAGAGGTGCAGTGAACATTGTGGTACATGACTCTTTTTGAATTATGGTTTTCTCAGGGTAAATGCGCAGTAGTGCAATTGCTGGGTCATGTGGTAGTTCTATTTTTAGTTTTTTAAGGAACCTCCATACTGTTCTCCATAGTGGCTGTATCAATTTACATTCCCACCAACAGTGTATGAGGGTTCCCTTTTCTCCACACCCTCTCCAGTATTTATTGTTTGTAGATTTTTTGATGATGGCCATTCTGACTGGTGTGAGATGATATCACATTGTAGTTTTGATTTGCATCTCTCTAATGATGAATGATGTTGAGCATTCTTTCATGTGTTTGTTGGCAATCTGTGTATCTTCTTTGGAGAAATGTCTATGTAGATCTTCTGCCCATTTTTGGATTGGGTTGTTTGTTTTTTTGATATTGAGCTGCATGAGCTCCTTGTAAATTTTGGAAATTAATCCTTTGCCAGTTGCTTCATTTGCAAATATTTTCTCCCATTCTGAGGGTTGTCGTTTCATCTTGTTTATGGTTTCCTTTGCTGTGCAAAAGCTTTCAAGTTTCATTAGGTCCCATTTGTTTATTTTTGTTTTTATTTCCATTTCTCTAGGATGTGGGTCAAAAAGGATCTTGCTGTGATTTATGTCATAGAGTGTTCTGCCTGTGTTTTCCTCTAAGAGTTTGATAGTGTCCGGTCTTACATTTAGGTCTTTAATCCATTTTGAGTTTACTTTTGTGTATGGTGTTAGGGAGCATTCTTATTTCATTCTTTTGCATGTAGCTGTCCAGTTTTCCCAGCACCACTTATTGAAGAGGCTGTCTTTTCTCCATTGTATATTCTTGCCTCCTTTATCAAAGATAGGGTGACCATATATGTGTGGGTTTATCTCTGAGCTTTCTATCCTGTTCCATTGATCTATATTTCTGTTTTTGTCCCACTACCACACTGTCTTAATTACTGTAGCTTTGTAGTATAGTCTGAAGTCAGGGAGCCTGATTCCTCCAGCTCTGTTTTTCTTCCTCAAGATTGCTTTGGCTATTCTGGGTCATTTGTGTTTCCATACAAATTGTGAAATATTTTGTTCTAGTTCTGTGAAAAATGCCAGTGGTAGTTTGATAGGGATTGCATTGAATCTGTAGATTGCTTTGGGTAGTATAGTCATTTTCTTTTCTTTTCTTTTCTTTTTTTTAACATTGTGGTACAAACTTTTTTTTTAATTTAACTTTATTTATTTTTTTATACAGCAGGTCCTTATTAGTCATCAGTTTTATACACATCAGTATATACATGTCAATCCCAATCGCCCAATTCATCAAACCACCACCCCCGCCACTTTCCCCCCTTGGTGTCCATACGTTTGTTCTCTACATCTGTGTCTCAATTTATGCCCTGCAAACAGGTTCATCTGTACCATTTTTCTAGTTTCCACATATATGTGTTAATATATGATATTTGTTTTTCTCTTTCTGACTTACTTCACTCTGTATGACAGTCTCTAGATCCATCCACGTCTCTACAAGTGACTCAATTTCTTTCCTTTTTATGGCTGAGTAGTATTATGTTGTATATGTGTACCACATTTTCTTTATCCATTTGTCTGTCAGTGGGCATTTAGGCTGCTTCCATTACCTGGCTATTGTAAATAGTGCTGCAATGAACATTGAGATGCATGTGTCTTTTTGAATTACGGTTTTCTCTGGGTATATGCCCAGTAGTGGCATTGCTGGATCATATGGTAATTCTATTTTTAGTTTTTTAAGGAACCTCCATACTGTTCTCCATAGTGGCTGTATCAGTTTACATTCCCAACAACAGTGCAAGAGGGTTCCCTTTTCTCCACACCCTCTCCAGCATTTGTTGTTTGTAGATTTTCTGGTGATGCCCACTCTAACTGGTGTGAGGTGATACCTCATTGTAGTTTAGATTTCTCTAATAATTAGTGATGTTGAGCAGCTTTTCATTTGCTTCTTGGCCATCTGTATGTCTTCTTTGGAGAAATGTGTATTTAGGTCTTCTGCCCATTTTTGGATTGGCTTGTTTGTTTTTTTAATATTGAGCTGCATGAGCTGTTTATATATTTTGGAGATTAATCCTTTGTCCATTGATTTGTTTGCAAATATTTTCTCCCATTCTGAGGGTTGTTTTTTCAGCTTGCTTACGGTTTCCTTTGCTGTGCAAAAGCTTTCACGTTTCATTAGGTCCCATTTGTTTATTTTTGCTTTTATTTCCATTACTGTAGGAGGTGGATCAAAAAAGATGTTGCTGTGATTTATGTCAAAGAGTGTTCTTCCTATGTTTTCCTCTTAGAGTTTTATAGTGTCCGGTCTTACATTTATGTCTCTAATCCATTTTGAGTTTATTTTTGTGTATGGTGTTAGGGAGTGTTCTAATTTCATTCTTTTACATGTAGCTGTCCAGTTTTGCCAGCACCACTTATTGAAGAGGCTGTCTTTTCTCCATTGTATATCCTTTCCTCCTTTGTCATAGGTTAGTTGACCATAGGTGTGTGGGTTTATCTCTGGGCTTTCTATTATGTTCCATTGATCTATGTTTCTGTTTTTGTGCCAGTGCCATATTGTCTTGATTACTGTAGCTCTGTAGTGTAGACTGAAGTCAGGAAGTCTGATTCCTCCAGCTCCGTTTTTTTCCCTCAAGACTGCTTTGGCTATTCGGGGTCTTTTGTGTCTCCATACACATTTTAAGAGTTTTTGTTCTAGTTCTGTAAAAAATGCCATTGGTAGTTTGATAGGGATTGCATTGAATCTGTAGATTGCTTTGGGTAGTATAGTCATTTTCACATGACTGATTCTTCCAATCCAAGAACATGGTATATCTCTCAATCTGTTGGTATCATGTTTAATTTCTTTCATCAGTGTCTTATAGTTTTCTGCATACAGGTCTTTTGTCTCCTTAGGTAGGTTTATTCCTAGGTCTTTGATTCTTTTTGTTGCAATGGTAAAGGGAGTGTTTCCTTAATTTCTCTTTCAGATAGTTCATCATTAGTATATAGGAATGCAAGAGAGTTCTGTGCATTATTTTTGTATCCTGCAGCTTTACCAAATTCATTGTTTAGCTGTAGTAGTTTTCTGGTGGCATCTTTAAGATTCTGTAAGTATAGTAGCATGCCATCTGCAAACAGTGACAGCTTTACTTCTTCCTTTCCGATTTGGATTCCTTTTATTTCTTTTTCTTCTCTGATTGCCATGGCTAGAACTTCCAAAACTATGTTGAATAACAGTGGTGAGAGTGGATATCCTTGTCTTGTTCCTGATCATAGAGGAAATTCTTTCAGTTTTTCACCATTGAGAATGATGTTTGCCTGGGTTTATCGTATATTGCCTTTATTATGTTGAGGTAAGTTCCCAGTATGCCCACTTTCTGGAGAGTTTTTATCATAAATGGGTATTGAATTTTGTCAAAAGCTTTTTCTGCATCTCTTGAGATGATCATATGGTTTTTATTCTTCAGTTTGTTAATAGGGTTTATCATATTGATTTATTTACGTATATTGAAGAAACCTTGCATCCCTGGGATAAATCCCACTTGATCATCATGTATGATCCTTGTAATGTGTTGTTGGATTCTATTTGCTAGTATTTTGTTGAGCATTTTTGCATCTATATTCATGAGTGATATTGGTCTGTAATGTTCTGTTTTTGTAGTATCTTTGTCTGGTTTGGGTATCAGGGTGATGGTCGCCTCATAGAATGAGTTTGGGAGTGTTCCTTCCTCTGCAATTTTTTGGAAGAGTTTGAGAAGGATGGGTGTTAGCTCTTCTCTAAATGTTTGATAGAATTCACCTGTGAAGCCATCCGGTCCTGGACTTTTTGTTTGCTGGAAGTTTTTAAATCACAGTTTCAATTTCATTACTTGTGATTGGTCTGTTCATATTTTCTATTTCTTCCTGGTTCAGTCTTGGAAGGTTATACCTTTCTAAGAATTTGTCCATTTCTTCCAGGTTGCCCATTTTATTGGCATAGAGTTGCTTGTAGTAGTCTCTTAGGATGCTTTGTATTTCTGCAGTGTCTGTTGTAACTTCTCGATTTTAATTTCTAATTTTATTGATTTGAGTCTTCTGCTTTTTCTTGATGAGTCTGGGTAATGGTTTATCAATTTTGTTTATCTTCTCAAAGAACCAGCTTTTAGTTTTATTGACCTTTGCTATTGTTTTCTTGTTTTCTATTTCATTTATTTCTGCTGTGATCTTTATGATTTCTTTCCTTCCACTAACTTTGGGTTTTGTTTGTTCGTCTTTCTCTAGTTCTTTTAGGTGTAAGGTTAGATTTTTTATTTGAGATTTTTCTTGTTTCTTGAAGTAGGCTTGTATAGCTATAAACTTCTCTCTTAGAACTGCTTTTGCTGCATCCCATAGTTTTTGGATTGTCGTGTTTTCATTGTCAGTTGTCTCTAGGTATTTTTTGAGTTCCTCTTTGATTTCTTCAGTGATCTCTTAGTTATTTAGTAACGTATTGTTTAGCCTCCATGTGTTTGTGTTTTTTATGTTTTTTCCCTGTAATTGATTTCTAATCTCATAGCGTCGTGGTCACAAAACATGCTTGATATGATTTCAATTTTCTTAAATTTACTGTGGCTTGATTTGTGACCCAAGATGTGATCTATCCTGGAGAATGTTCCGTGCGCACTTGAGAAGAAAGTATAATCTGCTGTTTTGGGATGGAATGTCCTATAAATATCAATTAAGTACATCTTGTTTAATGTATCATTTAAAGCTTGTGTTTCCTTATTTATTTTCATTTTGGATGATCTGTCCATTGGTGAAAGTGGGGTGTTGAAGTCCCTTACTGTGATTGTGTTACTGTCGATTTCCCCTTTTATGGCTGTTAGTATTTGCCTTATGTATTGAGGTGCTCCTATGTTGGGTTCATAAATATTTATAATTGTTATATCTTCTTTTTGGATTGTTCCCTTTATCATTATGTAGTATCCTTCTTTGTCTCTTGTAATAGTCTTTGTTTTAAAGTCTGTTTTGTCTGATACGAAAATTGCTACTCCATCTTCCTTTTGATTTCCATTTGCATGGAATATCTTTTTTCATCCCCTCACTTTCAGTCTGTATGTGTCCCTAGGTCTGAATTGGGTCTCTTGTAGACAGCATATATATGGGTCTTGTTTTTGTATCCATTCAGCCAGTCTGTGTCTTTTGGTTGGAGCATTCAATCCATTACATTTAAGGTAGTTATCGATATGTATGTTCCTATTACCATTTTTCTATTTGTTTGCGTTTGTTATTGTAGGTCTTTTCCTTCTCTTGTGTTTCCTGCCTAGAGAAGTTCCTTTAGCATTTGTTGTAGCGCTGGTTTGGTTGTGCTGAATTGCCTTAGGTTTTGCTTGTCTGTAAAGGTTTTAATTTCTCCGTCAAATCTGAATGAGATCCTTGCTGGGTAGAGTAATCTTGGTTGTAGGTTTTTCCCTTTCATCACTTTAAATATGTCCTGTCACTCCCTTCTGGCTTGCAGAGGTTCTGCTGAAAGATCAGCTGTTAACCTTATGGGGATTCCCTTGTATGTTATTTGTTGTTTTTCCCTTGCTGCTTTTAATATTTTTTCTTTGTATTTAATTTTTGATAGTTTGATTAATATGTGCCTTGGCGTGTTTCTCCTTGGATTTATCCTGTATGGGACTCTCTGTGCTTCCTGGACTTGATTAACTATTTCCTTACCCATATTAGGGAAGTTTTCAACTATAATCTCTTCAAATATTTTCTCAGTCCCTTTTTCTCTTCTTCTTCTGGGACCCCTATAATTCGAATGTTGGTGCATTTAATGTTGTCCCAGAGGTCTCTGAGCCTGTCCTCAGTTCTTTTCATTCTTTTTTCTTTATTCTGCTCTGAAGTAGTTATTTCCACTACTTTATCTTCCAGGTCACTTATCCGTTCTTCTGCCTCAGTTATTCTGCTATTGTTTCCTTCTAGAGAATTTTAAATATCATTTATTGTGTTGTTTATGATTGTTTGTTTGCTCTTTAGTTCTTCTAGGTCCTTGTTAAATGTTTCTTGTATTTTCTCCATTCTGTTTCCAAGAGTTTGGATCATCTTTACTATCATTATTCTGAATTCTTTTTCAGGCAGACTGCCTATTTCCTCTTCATTTGTTAGGTCTGGTGGGTTTTTACCTTGCTCCTTCATCTGCTGTGTGTTTCTTTGTCTTCTCATTTTGCTTAACTTACTGTGTTTGGGGTCTCCTTTTTTCAGGCTGCTGGTTCGTAGTTCCTGTTGTTTTTGGTGTCTGTCCCCAGTGGCTAAGGTTGGTTCAGTGGATTGTGTAGCCTTACTGGTGGAGGCGACTAGTGCCTGTATTCTGGTGGATGAGGCTGGATCTTATCTTTCTGGTGGGCAGGTCCACGTCTGCTGGTGTATTTTGGGGTGTCTGTGACCTTATTATGATTTTAGGCAGCCTCTCTGCTAATGGGTGGGATTGTGTTCCTGTCTTGCTAGTTGTTTTGCATAGGGTGTCCAGCACTGTAGTGTGCTGGTCGTTGAGTGGAGCTGGGTCTTGGCATTGAGATGGAGATCTCTGGGAGATTTTCACCATTTGGTATTACGTGGAGCTGGGAGGTCTCTGGTGGACCAGTGTCCTGAATTTGGCTCTCCCACCTCAGAGGCACAGCCCTGACGCCTGGCTGGAGCACCAAAAGCCTGTCATCCACATGCCTCAGAATAAAAGGGAGAAAGACAGAAAGACAGAATGGAAGGAAGGAAGGGAGGGAGGGAGAGAGGAAGGGAGGGAGGGAGAGAGGAAGGGAGGGAGAAAGGAAGAAAGAAAAAGATAAAATTAAATTAAAAAGTTATTAAAATAAAAAATAAAAAATTATTATTAAAAAATTTTTAAGTAATTAAAAAAAGAAAGAATGAAGAGAACAACCAAACCAAAAAACAAATCCACTAATGATAACAAGCACTGAAAACCACACTAAAAAAACAAAAAAACCCCAGACAGACAGAACCCTTGGACAAGTAAAAACAAAGCTCTACAGACAAAACCACACACAGAAGCATATACATACATACAGAAAGAGAAAAGTGTGTGTGGGGGGAATTATATATCATTGCCCCCAAAGTCCACCTCCTCATTTTGGAATGATTTGTTGTCTATTCAGATTTTCCAGAGATACAGGGTACATTAAGTTGACTGTGGAGATTTAATCCTCTGCTCCTGAGGGTGCTGGGAGAGATTTCCTTTTCTCTTCTTTGTTCGCACAGCTCCCGGGTTCAGCTTTAGATTTGGCCCCGCCTCTGCGTGTAGGTCGCCTGAGGGCGTCTGTTCTTCACTCAGACAGGACGGGGTTAATTTAGGAGCAGCTGTTTCGGGGTCTCTGGCTCACTCAGGCCGGGGGCAGGGAGGGGTATGTAGTGCAGGGCAAGCCTGCGGCGGCAGAGGCCGCCATGACGTTGCACCAGCCTGAGGCGCGCCATGCGTTCTCCCGGGAGAGTTGTCCCTGGATCACGGGACCCTGGCAGTGGTGGGCTGCACAGCCTCCTAGGAGGGGAGGTGTGGATAGTGACCTGTGCCTGCACACAGGCTTCTTGGTGGCTACAGCAGCAGCCTTAGCATCTCATGCCCGTCTCTGGGGTCCGCGCTGATAGCCGCGGCTCGCGCCCGTCTCTGGAGCTCCTTTAAGCAGCGCTCTTAATCCCCTCTCTTCGCGCACCGGTAGAAAAAGTCTCTTGCCTCTTATGCAGTTCCAGACCTTTTCCCGGACTCTCTCCTGGCTAGCTGTGGCACACTAGCCCCCTTCAGGCTGTGTTCATGCGGCCAACCCCAGTCCTCTCCCTGGGATCCCACCGAAGCCGGAGCCTCAGCTCCCAGCCCCCGCCCACCCCGGCGGGTGAGCAGCCAAGCCTCTCGGGCTGGTGAGTGCTGGCCTGCACCGATCCTCTGTGTGGGAATCTCTGCGCTTTGCCCTCCGCACCCCTGTTGCTGCGCTCTCCTCCTTGGCTCCGAAGCTTCCCCCCCTCCGCCACCCTCAGTCTCTGCCCATGAAGGGGCTTGTAAGCCTAGTGTGTGGAAACCTTTCCTCTTTCTCAGCTCCCTCCCAGAGGTGCAAGTCCTGTCCCTATTCTTTTGTCTCTGTTTTTTCTTTTTTCTTTTGCCCTATCCAGGTACTTGGGGAGTTTCTTGCCTTTTGGGAGGTCTGAGGTCTTCTACCAGCGTTCAGTAGGTGTTCTGTAGGAGTTGTTCCACATGTAGATGTATTTCTGATGTATTTGTGGAGTGGAAGGTGATCTCCACGTCTTACTCTTCCGCCATCTTGAAGCCTCTCTCAACTTTCTTTTATACTTCATGCTTTTTGTGTCTTATTTGAGAAATCTTAGCCTAACCCAAGATTTTATCTCATATTTTTTATAGTTTTAGCTCTTCAGTCAGTGATCCACTTTGAATTAACTTTTGTATATGGTATTAGGGTGGGGTTGAGTTGGGGTTTTTTGTTTGTTTGCCTATGCCTGTATGCTTGTCCCAGCACCATTTGTTGAAAAGATTATCTTTTTCCCATTGAATTGCCTTTGTACCTTTGTCAGAAATTGATCATGTATGTGTGGGTTTATGGCATCTATTCTTTCCAGTGATTCATTTGTCTACCCTTATGTCATTATTTTACTGTCTTAATGATTACCATAGCTTTGTAATAAGTCTTGAAATTGCATGGTGTAAGCCCTTCAACTTTGTTCTTCTTTATAGTTGTTTTGGCTATTTCAGGTCCTTTGCATCTCAGTATAAGTTTTAGAATCAGCTTGTCACTTTCTACAAGGAAAGCTGCTGGGACTTTGATTGGAATTACATTAGCTCTATGGATCATTTTGGAGAGAATTGACATCTTAGCAGCATTGAGTCTTCATATCCATGGACATGGCATATATCTCTCCGTTTATTTAAGCCTTGAATTTCTCTCAGTAATGTTTTGTAGCTTTTGTATATTGACCTTGTAGCCTGCACCTTGCTACACTCACTTATTAGGTCTAGTAACTTTTTTGTAGATTTCTTAGAATTTTCTATATACATGGTCATGTTGTCAGCAAATAAAGACTGATGTACTTCTTCCTTTACAATCTCTATTCCTTTTATTTCTTTTTCTTTTTCTTTCCAGTACAAAGTTAAATAAAAGTAGTGATATTAGACATCCTTAACTTGTTTCTGGTGTTGGGGTGAAATTATTCAGTGTTTGATGTTAGCTATATGTTTCTTATATATATACTTTATCAGATTGAGGAAGTTTCCTTTTATTCCTGATTTGCTGAGGTTTTATGAGAGGTTTTTGACATATGATTTTTTTGTATCTATTGAAATGATAATATGGTTTTCTTTTTTAGTGAATTCCATTGGTTGGTTTTCTAATGTTAAACCAACCTTACATTCCTGGGCTAAAACCCACTTGGTTATGATGCATTGCTTTTTTATATATTGTTAAGTTTGATATACTAAAATTCTGTCAAGAATTTTTGTATCTCTGTTTATGAGGGTTATTGGTTTATAGTTGTTGTTGTTGTTTTTCTCTTTTGTTTTCCGTGTAAGAGCTTGATCTTGTCTGGCTTTGGTATCAGGTTAATGCTGGCCTCACAATGAACTAGGAAGTATTTCTTCCTCTTTGGTTTTCTGGAAGAGTTTGTGTAGAATTGGTTTTATTTCTTCCTTAATAATTGATGACATTTACAAGCGAAGCCACCTGGGCATAGAGTTTTCTTTTAGGAAGTTTTAAACTACAAATTCAATTTCATTGATAGATATAGGACTATTTGGGTATCTGTTTCTTCTTTAATGAGCTTTAGTAGTTTGTGTCTTTCCAGGGATTTGTCCATTTTACCTAAAGTGTCAAAGATGTAAAGTTGTTCATTGTATTTATTATTCCTTCAATGACTGTGGTATCTGTAGGGATGGCCCTTCTTCCAGTCCTGTAACCGGTAATTTGTGGCTTTTTTTCCCCTGACAGTCTGACTAGAGGCTTATCAAGTTTATTGACTTTTTAAAAACCCAGCTTTGGGTTTCATTGATTTTTCTTTTGTTTCCTAAGTTATTGGTTGATTTCTGTCCTTTTTCCTTCTGCATAGTTTGAGTTTAATTTAATTTTTTTCGTATGGGGTACTTTGTAATTTAAGATGGAAATTTAGTTATTAATTTGAGACTTTCTTTTCTAATGTAGGCATTTAGTTCTATACTTTCTCTGTAAGTGCTGCTTTAGTTCCATTCCACAATTTTTTTTGGAATGCTGCAAGGGGAACTGGTAAATGGAATTTTTTAGTGGGACATATTTCATTTATAGACATAATTAGGATTCTGTAAGTGAGGATTCAGAGGAGAAAGAATGTTGGGTAGGAAGCCAGCAGTGTCTACCATGGCAGCAATCTTTAAAAATCAAGCTACACATTATGCAATATCATTATTATAAACCTACAGTTCACCTAAGCCATTGCAGGTCACATCTACTTGCTTTTTTTTTTTTTGGTGGTAAATTAGCCTTAAGTTTCTTTAAAATTTAAAGAAGTTTTTTTGCTATATGATTGGCAGATAGGGAAAGCCAAATTGAGGGTCCTTTAGTTTTTTGTTAGCAACCTGAACTTTTTATGGTGGAAAATTTTTAAGTACAAGGAATTTATTGAGCTTCTGTGTATCCATTAACTGATTTCAATAATTAACAACATGTGGCCAGTCTTATTTCAGTTATACCCCATCCTTTGTGCATTATTTTGAAGCAAATCTCAGAATTCATTGTTTCCTTCATTAAATACTTTTGCATGTATCTTTAAAAGATAAAGGTTCTTTTTATTTTTTGAAAACAGTCACAGTACCATTAACATAACCTCAAAAAATGAACAGTAGTTCCTTTATATTATAAGGTATCCAGTGTTCAATTTTTGGCTATCGTAAAAAAATTTTTTTGTATAGTTTGTTTTGAGTTAGGATCTAAATAATTTCCATTCAAGCAATTAATATTTTGTGACTCAATAAGTTTAGTGAAACCCGTGACATTAGAACTTTTCCAAGGCAAAAGCTATTGAAAATTGCTTTTCATGATCACAGTGAAAACCTTCATTGAAATTAAGCTTGGGAAAATATAGTTGTTTTTTCATATTTTTTTTTTTTGCGGTGTTTTGTTTTGAATGTTAAAGAGCTGACTGTTAGATTTTTTGAAAAATGATCATTACTGAGTTATTGATTGATTGATACCCTTCTGTGCGCCAAAGCAGTGCTAGTTGAAGTATACAATGGTAAGCAAGATAGACATCTTTCTATGTTTAGTCGTTTTAAATACTGATGTTTTGGTTTTATATTTGAAATCTTAATCCATGTCTTGTTCTGGGCAAGGAATAAATTGTTGTCTTGATTCCTCCCCCTCCCACCAAATCTTGTGCTTGCAATCATTGTGCCAGATGGTATGACAGTTTTTATTTTTGTTTTTAAAATTCCATTCCAACTTGGCTGTGTAAGACAAAGTTGTTGCCCTCAAATAGCTTAAAATTTAATAGAAGAGATACATCCAGCAGAAAATAATAATGGCAAGTTGTTATATTTCCTGTGCCCTATTTGACTTGATTATTTTTTGGTTTAACTGTTTTCTTTTTCTTTCTACCCATGTTTTATGACTGCATCTTGCAGGAGAGTCTTATAGATGCAAGTGAAGACAGCCAGCTAGAAGCTGCCATCAGAGCCTCCTTGCAAGAGACACATTTTGATTCCACACAGACAAAACAGGATAGCCGCTCAGATGAAGAATCTGAATCTGAACTTTTTTCTGGCAGTGAGGAGTTCATATCCGTTTGTGGCTCTGATGAGGAGGAGGAGATAGAGAATCTTGCCAAGTCTAGAAAGTCTCCCCACAAAGATTTGGGGCATAGAAAAGAGGAGAACAGAAGGTCACTGACTGAGCCCCCTGCCAGAACTGAGCCTGGAACTGCCACAAACCACCAAGGATTGCCAGCGATGGATTCAGAAATATTGGAGATGTCACCTGAAAAATCAGATGGAATAGTGGAGGGCATTGATGTAAATGGTGGGTTACATTTTAGATTTCCTTTACTTAAAACTTGAATATACTGAAGGGATTTGTTTGTTTAAATTAGTCTTTTATCTTAAGCAGCTATATCTATATATATTTTTTTTACCCCTTCCTTTAGGACCAAAAGCACAGCTGATGTTGCGGTATCCAGATGGAAAAAGGGAACAAATCACTCTTCCAGAGCAAGCTAAACTACTAGTAAGTATATCTAATTGGAAGCATTTACTCGAAGCAGAAAAACTAATTAGCTTGCTGATTCTTTGAAATAGGTGTTAGGTCTGACCTCTAACTGGAAACTTCACTGTGGTGAATCTTAATTCTAACTGCTTTATTTCCTTCCCAAATAATCTTGGACAACTCATAGTCTGTTGTAGTCAAGGCATTTCTGTTCCATGGTTGCATGTAATAGAAACCCAACTGAAATTATTACCTGGAAAAGGGGAGTGGGGTTATTTGAAGACTGTAGAGGGGCCTCCTGGGTTTCCTAGTAGCTGGAACTGCAAAGTAGTTAAGAA
Organism: Lipotes vexillifer; assembly: GCF_000442215.2. NCBI lineage: Eukaryota > Metazoa > Chordata > Mammalia > Artiodactyla > Lipotidae > Lipotes > Lipotes vexillifer. Next base: position 2,119,522 of record NW_006792734.1, read on the forward strand.
CCAAGACTATTTTCCTGTGTGTTTCTCTTGTGGGGCCTATTGGGTTTTCCCCTTGTGATTCTCTACTTCCTACCATTCTTCTCCCTGTATTCTGGTGGCTTTTGTTTGCAAAACAGCTTGTACATAGTCCATCATACCGGTGCTTTGAGGGCCTTTTCCTCCAGAGTCCACAGCTGATGGGCCCTCCCTCCATACAACTTCTAGAAAAGAGAATGAGTCTGGCTTCCTTAGATTAGCCTATGAATGGATCCTCCTTGAGTCAGGTGTTCATACCTAGCCATTTGCTGTGGCTAAAAATAATTTGAATCTTGAAGACTGACTTGAATGCAAGTAGGCAGTGGCCTCTGGTGCTAACACCCAGACTGTCTCCCTAGTCTAGTAATTGGAAAGGAATGGGAGATGAGACAATGAACTTGTTCTAACTAGTATAGACCACTTTTTTGAGAAGGTTGGTTGTGAAGCTAGAGTGGGGAGTGGGCAGTAATCAGAGGGGAAAAGATGATCGAAGGAGAGACTGAGCATGTTTAAGTCTTATGGGAGGTATCTGCAGAGAAGATGTTGAAGATACCCATAAAAGAGTGGTATTCTGTGGTGGCACAGTTTCTGAGATGGCAAGAAGGGATTCAATGCACAGGTGACAAAATAGGATGAAGGACATATCTTCCCTGATAAATAGAAAGAAGGAAAACTGATAAAATGTTTAAAAATTAGGACAATAGTTTTTGGTTTTGTTTTTTTTTAAGGAAACTTTATTTTTATTTATTTATTTTTGGCTGCTTTGGGTCTTCATTGCTGCACAGGCTTTCTCTAGTTGTGGTGAGCGGGGGCTACTCTTCATTGTGGTACGTGGGCTTCTCATTGTGGTGGATTCTCTTGTTGCGGAGCATGGGCTCTAGGCACATGGCTTCAGTTCTTGTGGCACGAGGGCTCAGTAGTTGTGGCTCGCGGGCTCTAGAGCACAGGCTCAGTAGTTGTGGCGCACAGGTTTAGTTGCTCCGCGGCATGTGGGATCTTCCTGGACCAGGGCTCGAACCCATGTCTCCTGCATTGGCAGGCAGCTTCTTAACCACTGCACCACCAGGGAAGAAATTGGGTTTGTTTATTGGAGAGACAGTAATAACCCTGTATATTTCAGTATCACTTAATGGCTCTAAATTATTGGGGGCAGGTTTAGTATCTCCCCATCCAAAGGGTTATATTGGCCCTTCCATAAGAGTAAGCTTCAATTATCTGAAAGAATAACTTAAACTTTTATCTGATTTTAAAATGAATGTTATATTTTTAATTCTTCAATATGCTCGCTCTTTTTGTTTCCATCTAACAGCTTTGTCTTTCTGTTATTTTTCATAGGCTTTGGTGAAGCATGTCCAATCTAAAGGATATCCAAATGAACGTTTTGAACTTCTCACCAACTTCCCTCGAAGGAAACTCTCTCATCTGGACTATGATATTACATTACAGGAGGCAGGCCTTTGTCCTCAAGAGACTGTCTTTGTACAAGAAAGAAATTAACATCATGGCCTGACCTCTCTCAGCTTACCCCTTTTTTTCCCTTTTTCTGTGAGATACCATGTCACTGAGTATGTATTTTGGCTCATAGGACCATAGAGCCAAAGTTGGGCAAGCAAGTCACCTGCCTTCTCTTTTATTTCTTGTTCTCTCCTATAATCAGTCTCACACACCCCACCCCACCCCACCCCTCTTTTTCTCTCTTCTCCCATTTTCTTCTTTTTCCTACTTTTCTCTCTTTCTTACCTAATCTGGTGACCAAATGGAAGTGTTAGGATAAGACCTCCTAGTACTGGCAGCAGGAAATGTATGTTCCAATAAGTGGTCTCTTACACGGCACTTTTTTGGGATCAAATGATAATGTTACTCCTCAGACTCCTTTGGTAAAGGAATGGCTAGATTCAGAATAAGAGCAGCCTCCTTTTTTTGTAAGCCCCATGTTTAGTAGGGAGAAGAAATTCTCTAACACATGTTTTGTTTTATTATTCATGTAGGAAATATCATGTAACAGTGTCCAGGGTTTTGTTTACATGGAAAAAGCGTCCTTTATAATTATTGGTCATCATATTTAAAAGTTTTTTCAAAGGATTCCCATCTTCCCAGCTAGAATTGTTTCCATGATATGTGTTATTGACAGAAAGAATGTTAAACTAGGGTGAGTAGCATGGGGTGGCTTTCAATATCCTAGCCTGAGACAGCTTTCTTTATTACTCTATAAACTATCTTGATCCTGCTAGTCCTGGAATGGACATTTCGTGAGCATATTGTGGTGACTGGGATAGGAAGGTGCTTGCTGTTCTTGCCAGTACAGCATAATAGTTCCTTTGGCCCTTCCATTGTTTGGGTCCACAAGTGATCTGTAGGAAGGCAGATGTTCAATAATCATGAGTACAGTGGCTTGTAGTTGTAACCACTATGGTTATTGATTGTCCTATGTACTTTAAGGCATACTTAATGTATGCCCCAGGGGAAAAAGAAAAGATGCAGCTGAGAGTTGCTAACCATATTCCTTTGGTTAGAAATAATGATTCATTTTTTACCCTTGGTTGGAACAGTCTCTAAAAGGCTCTGGTGACTGAATGAGCCTAATTCCTCATGCTGTTTCTTGCAAAAGGTATCAAAACTGAAAACCTCTCTAAGTAGAAGACCTTTAAAATCAATTCATAAGACAACATTTAGTAAGGGAGGTGGGGAAGATTACCAGTAATCTTCAGATGTGGGTTTTTTCTGCCAACAAAAGCCACATTCAAATTGTAGTTGATGAACGCTTTTTTCAGTATTATTTAGAAGAAGCCATCTTGAATCTATATAATATGATTTGACTTATCAGCTTCACATTATGCTCGATTCTTATTTTGAGCTTTAGAGTCCTCTGAAGGGGTAGTAGTAACTCTGGTGGCAAAAATCAGAACTTTAACTTGTTATAAAACCATAATACAGAATGAACTTATTTTGTCAATTGGGGTTTGGATTGACTGATTCTTCTGCTTGAGGAACATAAATTGCTATTGCTCAGAGACCTTTAGGTTCCCATCTACTTTAAGATCACTCTTTTGGCAACTAAGGGATTAAAAAAAAAACAAACAAAACATGCTTGTTGCTAGTACACAATTAGAGAGTACAGTTTCTAATGGTTGGACTTTGAGGGACCCTCTCTAAAGAATGAGTTATGTATCTCCTCAAGGAAATCGTGGAAAATTCTGTTTATTCTTCAGTGAGTCCTATTGAATTAATGTTCTTACATTTTTTTCTAAGTCTGTGTAAGTGCTTATGTATAAGTATATAATTGTATAAATATTTATAAATATATTTATATAATTACAATTTCATTTATACCTTGAGTCAAAGTTCTCTCTTTAGATTGGTGACTGAGTAATACCACTTCGGTGTTTTTTTTCATAGGCTCTCGAGGCTAACTAGCAGCTTCTGATTTAGTGAGGAGGCATGGTTTTCATGTTAATTCCTCAGTTGTATCTCTGAAATTGGATAATATACTTGCTATCTGAAGAAAAGAGCTATATTCAAAGGTGCATTAGAGGGTAAAAAAATTGTTGGTTGTAGACAAGGTCAGAAATCTAGAAATTCAGGGAGGCACAGGGTAAGAAATGAGGTTATGCTCAGCGTTGGTACTGTCATGGCACCTATCTCCACTCGGCAAAGTCACAGCTAAAGTCCAAATCTCAAAAATATGAAGTCAAGAATTGTCCCCATAGGATTCTGTTTCATTCTTTTACTTACTAGTTTCTTTTTATAAAACATATCTAGAGAACTTGAGACAACATGTTCGTTAATGATAAGATGTAGTTCTTTCTGATGAGCTCAGCCCTGGCATATCCATTTATGAGAAACCAAAGTGACTTTTTCAACTTCGATTACTGTGAGATGACCACATCAAAGTGATATAAGTAAGCATGTCAAAGAGATAGGGCATGAGATACTGATCCAACTTAGATAAAACTGGAGTGTTTAGAGTACAAGATTAGAGGATTTTATTTTGAGGCAGGAGTGTAATTATCCTGGCCTTGATATAGAGGCCCATGGGGGAGGCATTATGGATTGTACACAGGAAGAGTATAGATTGTGCTTTGTTCAAGAACTTAAACCACTTAGGTAGTATGTCTTATTTCTTCTGCAAATTCCTTAGCTCTTTGGAGGAGAGGTTTTATTGAATAGATAAAATGAAGTTAGTAAGATAGGTAAAAATAGTCATTCCTTGTAGGTACTGGAAACAGCTTGAGAGAGATCTTAAAAGATAAGGAGGAAAAGAACAAGATAGACTTTGAGAGTAAATGACAGGAGACAAATATAAAGAGATGAAATGAAAACTAGCAGGGGAAAAGTAACAGGAAGTCTTTTGAATTTGATTTAGGAAGGAACCAGAAGAGAACAGCCAAATGAGGGAAGAACAGGGAACTAATTTTGAGCAACTAATGTGCGAAGTACTTTATGTGCATTTTCTCCTTTAATCTCCCAAAGAACTCTACCAAATGGATATTTTCCCCATTTTATAGATAAGGAAGAAAATTGAAGTGCAGAGAACTTGTTCAGGATGTCACAGCTAGTAAGTAAGTGGCAAAATCAAAATTGGCATTCGTGCTTTTCTCACTCCCATGTGTAGTCTCCTGCAATAGGAATCAATTTGCTCAAAAGGTTATCTTCCCATTGTTTGGCTCTGTAAGTTATCATTTGATTTTTTTCCTTAAAGCTTGTGAGATTTGTGCTATGCCTATAAATTCTTATTTACACTGTTATTTTGAGGGGCAGATTACTGATTGCTTTTTTTAAAATGATGCAGTGATGAAAATGTAAGAGGAAAATAACTATGGCATTATTTGCCAAGAAAAAATGGAAAGGATAAAAAAGAATTTTATCAAATTTTTAACCATTTCTCAGAAAAGATACAATTATCTTTTCTATATCCCATCTGTATTAGATTATTGAAACTTCTATGTGTATATTTTAAAATTTCCTATAAAATTCTACTTCCTTGATTCTATAAATTAACAATTATTTGAGTCCTTAATCAAAGTTGGAAAAATCTTGAAACCCAAGATCTGGTTCCTGCCTGTTTTATCCAGTTGGAGAGACACACTACACTTGAGATAATAGGAGAATATGTAAATGCTTACCTTTCTGAGACAACCATAATTAAAATAGAAGTTTAGAAAGGGTAAAGAATAGTGTAGGCTTTAGTTAGGAAAATAAAACTGAAAAGTGGCAAACACTGTGGCTCAGATTTTCTTTTGACTTACCTGTATTCTTTAGTTCCAGCTTTTGTAACTACTAGATTTAGGGCATGATGTTTTAACAGTAAGGCATAACTAGTACCCAAGTAGGAAAGAATTATTGATTCCAGGATTAAAGATTTTAGCTAGCAGGGATACTTAGGAAAATACCAGAGGGAGCCACTTGCTACTGAAAAGTGAAGGAAAGATTTAATTTCTATACCCAGGTACAAATTAAATGTATAGTACAATATATTATATATGATATGCAGAAAGGGCACTATATGTAGGCAATAAGTGTACTTGGGTAACAGCTCTGCTTCTAATTAACAGAGAATTGGACTAGATCAATAGTTCTTAGTCTGTTCAAGTAAAAGGGCTTGTAATTTTAAGATTCAGCAGTGGTGGGGAGTTGTGGGGTTAAGTATAAATATCATTAATTCCATAAGTGGAGAAAATGTAAATGTGCATATGGAATTGCAGACCTTTTGCAGAAACTCTTGGAACCTACAGATTGTAGACCACTGAATTAGATTATCTCTGAATCCTTTCCACTCCAAAACTTAATGCTTTTAGTCTCTTACCTTTATTTTATATATTATCCCTAGAGTAATTAAAAGTATACTTGTTAATCAGTTCTTGCTTTTTTTTTCCTGTGTCCAGGTTTCATTTGCCCAGTAACTTGATCTACCCTACTGTGATGACTATAATCTCCAGAAAGGAGAGTATGATAGTTACAGATCTAGTAATGATCTTTTAAACACAATTCATTACTTTTAAAACTTAATGCTGTGTTCCTAATCAGTGTTGAGTATGACTAAAATGTAATGAGAACCAAATATTTCACTGACACCAGAGTTAAATTTTATTTTGTATGTGTGCTTAAACAAAGCACTTTACTGGCTGAGCAATTGTTAGGAAATTGATTTGTGTAAGCTGTAGAAGTCACACTTGGTTTTGACAGAAACAAGTCTTTCAAGATCCAATTAGGCCGACTTTTTATAATATTTCTTATCCCATAGGGTGTATCTCCATGATGTCATTCTCTCTCTCTCTGGCCCTCTTTCATTTGGGGCCAAAGAGAGAGAGTAAATAGTATTCAGTAGTACTACTCAATAGTAAATCACGGGATGGGGGTTAATGAATAAGTAATGTCTTGTGTAAAACTAAATGAGAGTAAGAAGAACCCACCCTTCTGGTGAACATGGCAGTTTTCCAGTAGGACCACTTAAAGACAGCTGTGTACTATGAATATTCAACTTCATTGATTTGCCTTGTTTAGCATTTTAGTTACTGCCTCACCATGCAGTTTAGTATTGCACTGTACACATTTTAGAATGGTGGTAAGAATGTTCTTTAGTACTGAAAATAACCAACAGAGAACACCAAGCCTGACATTGATTTCTCCTGACATGTAGAAATTCGGTATTTCAGTGATGGCTATTTTGGTCTTTGATTCACCTATGTATCAATCCTGCTAGAGAGACAGCTTAGAATCTAGCTTTTTTCAATAGAGATTATGACGACCTTGGTAGTTTTTCCATGAAGTGATCTCGTGGTTAAATTATTGGATGTAATGAGACCCTTAAATTAGAAAATATTTTAATATAATTTTCTATTTTATTTTTCCATTCTCTTCTTGATTTTTGACATCTGTTCTCAGAAAATGTCATGATTTTTAATGAAAATTGGCTGTTTAAGAAATTCCATTTCTAAATTTTAATATGCAACATTTTTCATTTTTCATAAATATACAAGGAAAGAGTTTGAGGCAAACATCATTTTTATAACTCATTTTCTCTCTACCTAAGAATCCTTATTCCAAATATAGAATAGCTAGCTCCATGATACCCCTCCGCCCTTTTTTGTCCTATGGAATGCAGTTGTATTGCTTAGAATCTCAGTCATTCTCATAAACATGATAGTGTTTGGTACAGGCCTTGCTTTGACATATGATCTCAAAGTAGAGTTGAGCAATCTAATATGAACTACTTTATTAAAACATAATTTAGCATTTCTGTATTTTCAAAAGATAACTAGATTTATTTGTAGGATTAGAGATACAAATACCGATGGTAGTATTTTGCCTAAGAACAATCACATATTAATCTATAAATATGGAAAGCTGCCTTGTTGTACTTAATTCTCTTGCAACAAACAGCAAGTTTTTGTTGTTTGCCTAATAGTATTTCCTTTGCAGAGATCAAAATGCCCTAAGATTTTATATCCTTTATAAGGTCACTTGGGTTTACAAATTGGAAGAATAAGCGGGACTTAACATAAGAAAAATTTTACCTCCATTAAAAGAAGTTAATTTAATTGGGCCACCATGAATCACTCATTTATTAGACATGGTAAATAAAATGGGAAACATTTCAAATAATTAGATAAATTCTGACCTGGAATTGAATTCTCCCTTCCTTAAAATATTTTCTATTTGCTTTTTTCATAGATTCAGTATGGGCATCTTATCTGATAAGGGAGAAATTCTTGATATGGAACCATTCCCTGCCATTGTGCTTTTTTTCCCCTCTGTCAAGGTCACTGACTTTAAGTACATGTCACCAGGACATATTTCAAGTTAATGGCATTGGAATGTTGATGCTCAGTTGGATATCTTTCTGTTTTCAACAAAATGGCTTTATAGTATGCTTTTCTCAAAGCTTCTGTGTTCTTAATAATGGAAAATATCAATAAATGGTGTGATTCAAAATATAAATAGGTTTTTGACACTGATAATCAGATGCTCTTAACAGTAGCTTTTTGATAATTCATTGCCCTGTAAGTTAAACCTCATGTGGAGTGACCATTGCCACCAGAAAATCCCCTCTTGCATGCTAATTAGAATGAAAGGAGTATGTAACCTCCACTTTTCAGTTAATGAGTAGGAAGTTTGTAGGGGCTGTTTATCTTACCTGTTGGGGGACTTGGGCCTTGTTACTTTCTTAGGTTTGTCACTTCGGTTTGGAAAGGGTATTTAAAACTTGCTGGGAAACAGACAGTAAAGCTATGAGATAATCCTCTAGTCTTAAATGTAGAGAAATGAGTACCAGTTGATGCTAACACAGTACTTAGACTCTGAGGGGCTTCCAGCCAAGCTTTGGCGTGAATTTTAGACATAATTTTATTCACTCTTAAGAATCTTTCTTTCTAGAATGGTTTTCCCTTTGATTGTTAACAACTTCTAAGAATCTGATGTCTTTTTTTTTTTTTTTAAACCCTTTAAGAAACAAAGTAGGTATTGATTGTTCCATGGAAACACTCAGGAGTGTTTGTAGGCTTCTGTGCATGCTTTGTATGAATTTAGTTTGAACAATGCGTTCTGAATCATCTGGGATGTCCAATTCTGGCATGTCTTCACTAACTGTGTTTTTTAAACATTTTCCATGTCATTTTCCAAACCTCATTTCCCATCTTATTCAGAGAAGTTTAACCAAGGAATGAAATTTGGGGATAGGGATGGGGGTGGGTCAGGGGCTTGAGTGAAGTCAACTTAGGGTATTTGCTTTAGTGTTCTCAAGCAGTTTCTCACAGTGTTTAGAAATTCCCTGGGATGTTTGTGTACTCACCTTATTCTGGATAAAGTGGTGGTCTTAGTGAGATTTGCATTCTTAATGCAGGACAGGCTCTAAATTTAATCTGTAGTGTAACTTTGTTATTGAATCCAAGAAGATAATGGACAGAGACAGTGCTTCTATTGTAATGTTTCTGGCAAGTGTTCCCTAAAATGCACATATGTATAGTTCTCAGTTTTCTGGGCTTTAATCCCGTGGTGCTAGGAGATATCATTTGTTTCTGCAGTTCTTCTCAAGAGTGGGAAGAAGGCTTTGGGACCTGTGAGAAAGGGGCAACTGGATCATCCACTAAATTTTTTTGTTCAAGACACACTAGAGACCCTCCTGTATTTCTAGTAAGTGATAATAAAGGTGCTAGGGAAAGCCTTAAATTTGAAGACATATGGAGGCCATAGAAAATCTAAACTTGTAGGAGGAGAGAAACAAGCCGTTAGATAAAGCAGAGCTGTAACTGCTGGCTAAGACTCAATGGAACTTCCACTTGCTCTAAAACCAGGGAAATCTTAGATAACTGGGTGTGATATATCTATAGATACACATAGTCTATAGGTAAATAATTTCTAAAATGAGGATCTTTCTCTCAGTTGGTGATCCTCTGGTTTTGGCTGTACCAAATTGTGAATATTCTTGCTGTGTTGTACCCAGTTGCTTTATATTGATATTGCAACTTGAATTGGGGAGGGGGGCGGTGGGACATTTGGGGTTGGGGAGGGAGGGAAGTCTTTTGAAGACATCAGCTCACTGTGCTGAGAGAGGGACCAAACTCAAGGAAACCTCTGATCTATAAATTCAACTGCTGCATTTTTTTATAAATACATGTAAATGTCCTGTTGTAATATTTGATCTTGGAAATAAAATCAAAAACTTTTCAGTATTAGTTTTCTTGCATTATTGTTTTTGTGAGGTAAGACTCTGGATACTACTTTTGTTAATACAATTCAGGTTTGCTTGCTCTCATATTCTCATGTTTAGCACACACTGTAGTATTTATTGACAAAGGTTAGTTCATAGTCCGGTTGTCAAGGGTAATGTTTGTTAGCTTCTTCTCTGCTCTTAGTTAACGTTGAATGTTCATGATAAATGCTCTATAAATGTTGGTTGAACTATTCATGAAATCACTGGGTTAGCTAGCCTTGTAAGGAAAGTAAGATTCTGTATTTGACATATTGGCAGTTCAAGCAGAGTCTAGTCTTTCAGATCAGCAGTAACTAATGACTAAGGACTCAGCTTAAACAAGTGAAGGAAAAAAAGTAATTACTAAATTAATGGGAGAAAAACCAGGAGTTATGAGAGACCATGATGAGCAAAACAGACACAGCCCCTGCCCTCAAAGAACTTTCTTTTTAGTTAGGAATACAGATAGTAAACAAATTAAAAAATATAGATTTGATTCAAACACTATGAACAAAACTGGAAAAGGAGCCAGTAGAGAATTCTGCTTTAAATAGGATGTTGGGGAGTTAACATTTAGGCTGATACCTGAAGGATGAAAAGAAGGTGGCCCATACTGGGTAGGAGGAAAATTTCCAAGGAGAACAACAAATGCAAAGGCTGTGGAGCAGGAAAGTTTTTGATGTATCCGAGGTATTGAGAGAAGGCCAGTGTGTCTTGCATGTAGTGAGCAAAGGGAGTGGCATAAAATGTGTAAAAGCCAGATCATATAACACCTTATTAGGCCCAGTAAGGAGTTCATATAGAGTATAACAAGAAGCCATTATTGTGTGGAGGGTGGATTGCAAAAGAGCAAGAGTAGAGACTATTGCAATGATCAGGGTACAAAACGGAAATTGCCTGGACCAGCGTCATGGCAATGGAACTGGGAAGGAATATACAGATTAGAGATGCATTTTAAGGTAGAAATTTAAAGACTTAACTGTTGGATTAGATGGGGGGCAATGAGGGAAGGAGAAATCAAGAATGACTCAAGTTTCATGCAATGGATAGGTAGTAGTATCACTCCTGAGGCAGGAATGGGGGATCAAGCAGATTTGGTGGGATAGAAATCATTTTGGATGTGTTAATTGCAGCATTTCCAAGTGCAGGTGTAGTATAGCAAGTTGGACACGTGATTCTGAAGCTAGGAAGAGAGGTGAACTGGACTTAGAGATTTGAGAAATCATCAGCGCTGTAGATGGAGTTCAGTGCCATGAGAAAGAATGAGGTCACTCAGGAGAAAGTTAAAGAAGAGAGCCCAGAACCCAGGCCTGGAGATCACCAACAGAAAGAGGCCCCGTCTAGGAGGTGAGGCCAGTGAGGGAGAAGAAACACCAGAGTGGGTTGTCAAGGGAGCCAAGAGTGAGAATGTTCAAAAAGCATCTAGTGGCCAACTATCTAATTCTTCCTAGGGGCCAAGTGTTCATTAGACACAAGAAAGCATTGGAGGCCAAGAACGGTTTCAATGTGATGTTGGAGATGGAAGCCTAACTTGAGTGGGTTGAAGTTCGTAATATTTTTATACTAATGAAGAAAAGGAAAAAATCCCAAACTTCCTCTTCAGTGGACTGGTATAAATGGCAACTCTTTCAACATCACTTATCTTCCTTTTTTTCTCTCTCCAATTGAGGAAAATGTGCACTCGTGTTTAGTCAGCTGTCAGTCAAAGTTGAAGCCCACCCACGAGGAAGCTGATTAGTCTGTCACTCTTATTTGGGAAATCCTGGCCTGATTGTCATTATCTTTTCCCTTTCCCTCTACCAGTGAATTCGATTTTCTCAACTTCCTCTATTCCTTGCTCAAATCCCACCTCCAAACCTCTCAATATCCCCCAGAATGGGACATCTGTCTATCCTGTTTTCGTAAGCCTTTCGGCCATGGGAAGCCTTTTATGGCATTAGGCAAATTGTTTTCCCACCCAGGTCCCATTCTTAATTTGGCCCACCCTAGACTCCCATTCACTTTCCCCTAGAAATATCACCAAGTGATAACTAGTAGCTGTGTCCCCAATAGAGCCAAATTCTGATATTATTAACATATCTGTAAGAAGGTAATGTTTAGTTCTTTCATGGCAGTGACCAGGCCTCTGTGGCCATAGAGGGCTTACCACAGGGGAATGAAGAATTTGACCTAAGCTGGCCTTACTTAGTAAAACTTTATTGCAAGCATATAGTTTCTAAAAGAAGGCTCTTGTTCATCAGATTAATCATTGAATTAATTGTCACAAATTTACCCTAAGGAACAAGGACTTAAAGTTGTCCTCACCAGCCCCAACTAAGTTTGGCACTTTAAGGTGTTAAAGCCAAATTCCATCATTTTCCTTTGCTGGGTTATACCTCAGATTGGAATTGCTGGGTCATAGGGTAGGTGAATATTTAATTTTGGTAAATGATATTGCCAAACATTTAACCAAAGGGGTCCTACTAATTTACACTCCCACCAGCAATGTTCCAATTGCTTTACATTCTCATCAACATTTTTAATTTAAGCCATTTGGTTATGTGTTTGGTAGTATCTCACTGTGGTTTTAATTTGCATTTTCATGATGAGCTAGAGCTTTTCGTATAATTATTGGCCATCTGAGAAGTGCCTGCTCAAGTTGTTTTGCCCAGTTTTTACTGGTTCTTTGTCTTCTTCACTGGTTTGTAGGCATTCTTCATAATTCCAGGCATGTGACGCTTGTCAGATATATGTGTTATGAATGTTTTCTCCTGTCTATAGTTTGCTTTTTCACTCTCTTAATGTCTTTTGATGAAGAGTGGTTCTTGATTTTAAGTTCCATTTATCAATCTTTTTCTTTATGGTCCCTGCTTTTTGTGTCCTGTTTAAAAAAATCTTTACCCACTTCCCACTGCATTTTTATTTACCTATGCTATTTATATGCCTCTTCCCCACAACTGTGAGATCCTTGAGGGTAGAGGCTGCTGTATCTTATTCTGCTCTGTAGACTCAGAATCTAGCATAGAACTTAGAACGTGGTAGGAATTCAGGGATCACTTGATTAATGAATTAATTCATGCACTGGATGGAGTAGCACACATCATCTCTGTGCACAGAGATTTTATTAATGATGCAAACAATACTGAGAAAACCCTTGATGCATATATATAAGGAATAATTATGTTATTAATATTCTTTTAAACTGTATGTGAGCTGCTTTCTATGTGTGAAATTTCTACGTATGCAGATGTATGTGTGCCTGACACAAAAGCTGGTAAACCACTATTGAAAAGTTCATAAAATAGGATCCAGTACAATGAGGTATTACCTCACACCAGTTAGAATGGGCATCATCAGAAAATCTACAAACAACAAATGCTGGAGAGAGTGTGGAGAAAAGGGAGCCCTCTTGCACTGTTGGTGGGAATGTAAATTGATACAGCCACTATGGAGAACAGTATGGAGGTTCCTTAAAAAACTAAAAATAGAATTACCATATGACCCACTACTGGGCATATACCCAGAGAAAACCGTAATTCAAAAAGACACACGCACCCCAATGTTCATTGCAGCACTATGTACAATAGCCAGGTTATGGAAGCTACCTAAATGCCCATCGACAGACGAATGGATAAAGATGTGGTACATATATACAATGGAATATTAGTCATAAAAAGGAACGAAATGGGTCATTTGTTGAGACGTGGATGGATCTAGAGACTGCCATACAGTGTGAAGTAAGTCAGAAAGAGAAAAACAAATATCGTATATTAACGCATATATGTGGAACCTAGAAAAATGGTACAGATGAACTGGTTTTCAGGGCAGAAATAGAGACACAGATGTAGAGAACAAACGTATGGACACCAAGGGGGGAAAGTGGCAGGAGGGGTGGTGGTGGTGTGACGAATTGGGAGATTGGGATTGACAGGTATACACTGATGTGTATAAAATGGGTGACTAATAAGAACCTGCTGTATAAAAAATAAAATGAAATTCAAAAAAAAAATAGGATCCAGTTTCCATTTTCATCATAAAAGGGAATCATTTAGAGCCCAATTGAATTCCTGTATCTCCCCAGGGAATTGAATTTTGATAGAGGATACTAGGCGAGGGCTCACAAGCTTTATATTAAGAAGAAACATTTATTCACCTTATAAAACACATTTACAAACTATCTCATTAGATCCTTACAACAGACCTAAAGCAAGTAAAATAAATACTAGGTTAGCTTCATCATGCAGGTAAAGAGATTATAGCCCAGAGAAATTTGACTTGCTCAGAGTAACAGTGAGTGAGGTTGAAGGAAAATGATCCTATGTCATCTAACTCTACTCTCTATACAGCCCCACATATTGATGCTTGAGATATTTTTTTTCCCAGCCCAGATTCCAACTATCTGCTTGGAGGCAGTACTATGGTGCTTTGGCACCTAAGAGACCTGGGTCTCAATTTCTGCTACAAATACCTATTAGCTATGTGAACTTGGGTAGTTCACTGAGCCTCAGTAATAATAATCTGCGCCTTGGTTTCTCATTTGTAAAATAATGCCTACCTCACAAGTTTATTTTGAGAATTAAATAAGATGCTAGATGCCTCTCCTGGGTTAGTCCTCTCTTTTTTTTCTTCTCAGCTTAGCAAAAAGGGTTTTATTTGCAGTGTCTGTTAGAACATTTCATAGTTAGGCAGTTAGAATGGTTTGATGACAGAATGCCAGATATCACTCAGATTTTAGAAGGTATTTCTGTTCCCAACTCAATGGCTTATCTAACAGCAGACACTCTCATATCAGTATCATTAAAATGGTGGTACAGATGATGGTGGCCTAGAGCTTGAAAAAAAAAGTTAGAAAGCTATTAAAGGAACCACAGCTAAGCAAAATAAGGAAGGTGATAAGGAAAAAATGATGGCCGCCCTGCTTGGTGCTGTTTTTCCAAGGATCCCAAACTCTGCAGTGAGTGAAACAGATACGGGCCGGGAGTGTGTGAAAAAGTGTTGCTGCTTCTGGGAAAGAAAGGAGGATAAGGTATTTCTCATGGGTGCATCCTCTGACTCATTAAGGCATTTTAGCTCACGAGGCCATGCCTCCTTGTTCCTTTCTTAGGGTCACATGAAAATGAGTAGAGGGTGGGTCATCAGGAGAGGGCTCTTCAGGAAGAGGAAAGCTCCTTTGTTGCAGGCCTGTGGGCAGCGGTGTGCGGGCATGCATGCCCACACACACACACACACACACACACACACACACACGCACGCACACGCCTGAGTGACTTCCACATATAAATAGCGCCTCTCTGGCCCTCTGTAGGAGTCCTGAAAGAGGAGCCTCCAGTCCAAACCTGCAGGAGTTCCAGCTGAGGCCACAGGAGTTCAGACCCACTCTGAACACGGAGCCCTTCGCCAGGTTCTTTCTCTCCCATCCTAATTCTTGCCATCGGATGCAGGTAAGCAGAAATGGAAGGGTCCAGTGAGGGGATGGCCAGGGAATAGTTTGGTCTAGCAGTTAAGAGCACAAACTTCCAACTCAAAGGAGATCTGGCTCAACCGCTGAGCAGCTGTGTGACTTCAGGCAATTTGTTTAACATCTCTTTGCCTCAGTCTATCAACTTCAGGCCTTTACACATACTTAGAATACTTTTCCCTTCCCAACTTTGCCCGTCTAATGCCTCGTTGTCAAGTTTTAGCTCATACAACACTCCTTCCAGGAGACTCTGCCTTGCTTCTGCGCTACACTTGCTCATTGCCTGGTTAGTATCCCCACCAGACTTTAAGTTCCTCAAGAGAAGAGTCTGTCTCTGGTTCACCAGAGTGAATAGTGCCTGGCAGATGGTGGTCACAATAAATATTTGACTGGTGAAAGAATGATTAAAGTCTGGCTAGGTGATGAGTTAGGTTGAGAGACACACCGAATTTAAAGTCTCTTCCTCTATATGACTCAGCTGATCACTTAAACTGTTGCCCAGACATCTAGGTAATGATTTGTTCACCCAGCCAGGATCTCAGGTTAGAACAGGGCCCCCCCTAAAGCCTGGTTGTAAGGTTTTACCTTATGATCCTGTTTGTCTCTTCAGATATCAAATTAGCCAAACTCTTTGCTAATCTCCTGGCTCACAGTTGTGGAAGCATTTCTCAGAATGTTGTGATTTCTAGGCGAACAAATCAAGGGAAGGAAGTGAAACTCCAACTGAGCCACAGCCCTCCTAGATGCAGCAGCACAGCAAGTGCTTTTAGCAGATTAGTAGGACAGCCAGGATTCTCTAAATCCCACTCATCCCAAAGGCCATGCTCAACTTAGTTTTCCCTCTGCACGTTCATATCTTTTAGCTTCCCTTCTGAAACTTTCCTGATAAGAAAAATTTCCAAAGAAGAGATTGTCGGGGTGGGGAGGTTCATGTTGGTGATCTATTGTCTAGACAGGCCTTACTCATAGGTGGAATGATTCAAAGGAGGCTGAAGGCATTCCTGAACAAAAGGTTCTTCCAGCTGGTGGTCTAGAGTGTGCCTCAATGTCCAACCACACACCAGTCCTTTCTTGGGCCCCTGACAAAATGTCAGTCATCTGAGAGGCATGTGGATTAAAGTCGTTACTTGCTAACACCCTGGACACACACTGAGAGCGCAGCTCTCAATGGCAGGAAGGTCTGGGGAGGGAGGCTGCATCACAAACTGTTTGGGTGGGTTGTTATCATACAGATGCCCTGCCCGCTGACAGCGGAGCAGGCTCCTCACCCTGAGGACCTGTGGAGGAAGCAGCCAGTACCATCCCGGCTTGGAGGACACTTCAGGAAAAGAGGTCTCTGTGGTGGGCCCCTGGGGGAGGGGGCAGGGGAAGGGACAGACCATCCCTCCTGATTCCTGGTGCCCCCTCTTCCCTCCAGGCCCCTTGTATCCTTGGAGTAAGGGCCACTGTTCCTCCGTATCCTACCCCCAACTCCTCCAGCATGTGCCCCCCTCCACAGAGACCCGAACTTCCTTTCATCAGGGATGAGTTATTTTATTCACCGTTTGAGAAACATGGCTTAGAGAGCAAATACCCTGTGGAGAGGGCACACGGTGAAGGCAACTCATCCCACTAAAATATTAGCAATTGCATCAGAAAGTTCCCTGCTGGGAGGAGCAGCTGAGATGAGTTTGGGCTCTGAGATTAGGGAAGCAAATGTCACCAAGGGCTGAGGAGGCTGGGGAATGGGGGTATGGGCGGGCAGGACAAGAGCACCCCCTTTCCTGCCCCAACCAAATGGCCTGCTCAGTGCTGTGTCTAACACGAGTCTCTATATAAGCTGAAGTCTGGACAAAAAAAAAACAAACCTATAGGCTAATCAAGTTTGTTTTTTTCTTAATTAAGTTCATAAATTGTAAAACCGTTTTTAAAAATGTATGATAAAATCAAAATTTAGGATAGTCGTTCCCAGGAAGGAGTACAGGAAGATGATAGAGAGGACACACCTGGGGCTTCAATAGTATTAGTGGTAAGGATCTATTTTGTAAACCAGTTGTGTTTACATAGGTGTTGTTCAATTATTCCACACAACTAGCAAGAGCAAATATATTATATACATTATGCTTAATTCTTTAACTCTGAAATATTTCATTATATATGTAGGTGTATGTATATATGTAAAAGAGAGATTGGGGTGGAGGCTTTGATCTATACATATTTTCTGGTTATGGGCAAAGCTGTGTGTTAGGAAGGGAGCGTGAGGAGCCTTAAGCTGAGCCAGACATGTGACTGAATTGCAAAGTGGCAACAAACCACTTCTTGGGGATGTCATGGTACTGACTTTTTTCAGGTCCACATTGACATGAGTGTACCCAAATATTACTAGTCCTATTCTAATTCATATTAAAAAAAAAAAGTTCACAGATCAGTGAAAATTTAAAAGGGAGAAACGGCTATAAGTAAAAGTGTGAAGGAGGCATTTTACAACCTATCTAGACATGACATTTTAATTTGTAATCAATTTTATTGATATATAATTAAAATATAATAAAATTCACCAATTTTACGAGTAGTTTGATGAGTTTTGTCAATATATATATAGTTGTATATTCATAAGAATCTAGATATAGAACATTTTTATCACCTCAAAAAGTTTCCTTATGTACGTGTATTAATCCCCTCTTCTATTCTCAGCCCCTGGCAACCACTGATCTGCTTCCTGTCACTAGTTCTGCCTTTTCTAGTGTTTATAATTTCATATAAACAGAATCATACAGTGAGTAGTCTTTTGTTTCTGGCTTCTTTCATTTAGCATGATTTTGAGATTCATCCATGTTGTTTCGTGTATCAGTAGTTTATTGTTTTTTATTGCCTAGTAGTAGTACTAATTGTATGGATATACCACAGTTTATCTATTCACCTATTGATGAACATTTGAGTTATTTCTCACTTTTTTTGTATTTCTCATTTTTAATTGATTTTTTATGGTGGTAAAATATATATAACTTAAAGCTTGTTATTTTAACCATATTAAAGTGTACAACTCAGTGGCATTAATTACATTCACAATGTTGTGTTGTGTAACTATATATTATCATTACCTGTTTCCAAAACTTTTTCATTACCCGCAAACAGAAACTCTGTAAACATTAAACAATGACTCCCCATTCCCCCTTCCCCTCAGTCCCTAGTAACCTCTAATCTACTTTCTGTCTCTATGAATTTGCCTATTCTGGATATTTCATATAAGTAGAATCATACCTACTTGTTCTTTTGTGTCTAGCTTATTTCATTTAGCATAATGTTTTTGCTCTTCATTCATATTGCAGCATGTAACAGAACTTCATTCTTTTAATGGCTGAATAATATTCCATTGCACACATATATATATATATATTTTTTTCATTCATTCATCTGTTGGTGGACACTTAGGTTGTTTCCATGTTTCTAATTTTTAGTTGTTATGAATAAAGCTCCTATGGACATTCAAGTACTAGTCTTTGTGTGGGCATGTGTTTTCTTGTCTCTTGGATAAATATATAGAAGTGGAATTACTTGATCATTTGGTAAGTGACGATTTAAGAAACTGCCAAGCTTATTTCAAAAGTGGCTGTACCATTTGCATTCTCACCACATATCTATGAGAGTTCTAGCTCCACATCCTCACCAACACTTGGTATAGTCCAACTTTTTTTTTTTTTTTTGCGGTACGCGGGCATCTCACTGTGTGGCCTCTCCCGTTGCGGAGCACAGGCTCTGGACGCACAGGCCCAGTGGCCATGGCTCATGGGCCTAGCTGCTCCGCGCCATGTGGGATCTTCCCAGACCGGGGCACGAACCCGTGTCCCCTGCATCGGCAGGCGGCCTCTCAACCACTGCGCCACCAGGGAAGCCCCTAGTCCAACTTTTTAACTGTAACAATTCCAGTGGGTATGTAGTAGGATCTTATTTTGGTTTTAATTTGCACTCCCCTATGTTAATGATGTTGAGTGTCTTTTCATGTTCTTAGTTGTCATCCATATAGCTTTTCTTTTGCGAGATGAAATGAAGTGTCTGTTCACATCGTTCTCCCATTTTTAAAAACCATTGTTTGTCTTCTTTTTTTGTTTACATTATTTTATTTATTTGGTTGCACTGGGTCTTAGTTGCGGCAGGGG
>NW_006792734.1:2138807-2149884 GCF_000442215.2 Lipotes vexillifer
AGTCACAGCTCGCGGGCTCCTTAGTTGCAGCATGCATGTGAGATCAAGTTCCCTGACCAGTGATTGAACCTGGGCCCCCTGCACTGAGAGCGTGGAGTCTTAACCACTGCACCACCAGTGAAGTCCCTCAGTTGTTTGTCTTCTTATGGTAGAGTCTTAAGAATTCTTTATGTATTCTAGATACAAATCCTTTGTCAGATGTATATGAGGTCACATTCACATACATATTTACAAAATATGTATTGTGAATATTTACTCCCAGCCTGTGTTTTGTCTCTTTATTTCCTTAATGGTGTCTTTTGAAGAGCAAAATTTTAATTTTGAAGTAGTTTAATTTATCACTTTTTAGGTTGTACTTTTTGTGTTCTATATAATAAATCTTTATCTAACCGAAAATCCCGATGATTTTCTCGTAAAATTTTTATTAGGTTTAGATCCATGGTCCATTTCAAGTTAATTATTGAATAGGGTTTGCAGTAATAGGCAAAGTATATATTTTTGTTTTGCATATGGATTGTTCCAGCATCATTTGTTGAAGGGACTCTCCTTTTCCTACTAAAATACCATCTTTTTCAAAAATCATTTGATCATATTTGTATAGCTCTATTTCTGAATTCTCTAGTCTGTTCCAGAGGTCTGCATGTCTGTATACACCATTACTTTGCTGTCTTGATTACTGTAGCTTTATAATGTCTTAACATCACATGATGTAAGCCCTCCAACTTTGGTCTTCTTTTACACATTGTTTTGAAAAATCTAGGTCTTTTGCATTTCCATGTAAATTTAGATTCAGCTTGTCAGTTTCTACGACAGAACCTGCTAGGATTTTGACTGAGATTGCACTGATATTAAGCCTTTTGATTCATGAACATGGTATATCTCTCCATTTATTTGGGTCTTCTTTAATTTTTCTCAGTAATGTTTTATAATTTTTAGTGTACAGGTCTTACACAGATTTTGTTAAATTTATCCATAAGTATTTTCTATTTTTATGTTATTGTAAATGATGTTGTTTTTTAACTTTTATAATTTATCATTGCTTGTATATAGAAATACAATAGAATTTTTGTATATTTAATTTTTTATTTGGTAACCTTGCTGAACTCACCTATTAACTTTTTGATAGATTCCTTACAATTTTCTACACAGATAATCATGTTACTGTGAATAATGATATTCTTACTTCTTTCTTTCATGCCTATGGCTTTTGCTGCTTTTTATTTTCTTATTGCACTGGAAAGGACCTCCTGTACAATGTTGAATGGAAGTGGTAACAGCGGACGTCTTTAAAATGATGTCTTTTAAAGCAAGAGGATGACACCTTTAAATTTTTGTATTTTGGTCTTCCCTGGTGGCGCAGTGGTTGAGAATCTTCCTGCTAATGCAGGGGACACGGGTTCGAGCCCTGGTCTGGGAGGATCCCACATGCTGTGGAGCAACTAGGCCCGTGAGCCACAGCTACTGAGCCTGCACGTCTGGAGCCTGTGCTCCACAACAAGAGAGGCCGCGATAGTGTGAGGCCCGCGCACCGCGATGAAGAGTGGCCCCTGCTTGCCACAACTAGAGAAAGCCCTCGCACAGAAACGAAGACCCAACACAGCAAAAATAAATTAATTAATTAATGAACTCCTACCCCCAACATCTTCAAAAAAATTTTTTTGTTTGTTTTTCTGTGTCAAGTAGAAATGATCACTGGCTTTAATAGAGGTACAAGCAAATTATGATGGGATGAGGAGTGTGTGTGTGTGTGTGTGTGTGTGTGTGTATGTGTGTGTGTGTGTGTGTGAGTGGGAGCTAGCAGAAAATGGAGCAATTAAATTCTATACATTGGGAAATATTTATAAGACGCAGAGTTTTTAAGCAAGTTCCTTGGCTCTTCTTGATCTGACCCTAGGAGGTGACAGTGCCTCTGGTCTATTCCCCCTCCTCACCCTATGCTCCTGGGGTTTCCCCTACCCACCAGCTCCCAGTAACAGAGCTACCATGACCCTCTTTCCATTGGTTCCAGGACAGTGTCCTCTCTCTGTGTGATGGCATGCTCACGGACCTGCTCCCAAATACTGGGGCTGAGCCTCGGGACTACAGCCCTGTTTGCTGCTGCGGCCAACACAGTGCTCCTCTTTCCTAACTGGGATGTGACCTACCTGTTGAGGGGCCTCATTGGCAGGCATGCCATGCTGGGCTCTGGGCTCTGGGGAGGAGGCCTCATGGTGAGTGTCTGGGGTTCCCTGGGTGTGAACTCCCAAAGTGCCCCTTAGGGGTGGAGCAGCGAGGTGGAGGTGGGGGTAGTGTTTTGATTCCTTGAAAAAAAGCTTGAACTAACAAGCTGACTGTGGGGTCTATAGCAGCTCCAAGGGATAGAAGACTCTAGGAAGACTGGTCAAATGTTGCTGAATTTTGGACTAGGCAGGCTTGGTGTGAACGCTGCCATTCATAGAGTCACATTAGGCTAGTCATCCAAAACTGGGTCCTGACAGTCAAAGCCAAGCCTTCTGGGAAAGGTAGGTAGTTAAGTCCATGTGAGATGTCTAACCACTCTATTTCAGCAGCCACAGGTGGCAGCTAGAGATGTAAATTACCCAATCTCTTTTTAACACTCTTCCCTCTTCCCCCAGGTTCTCACTGCAGCTACCCTCATCTCCTTGACGGGCTGGAGATATGGCTGCTTCAGTAAGAGTGGGCCCTGCCAAAGTGTAAGCACCCGATTGTACTCTTCTAATACCTAGAATGTCCCCACATTCTATTACTTTAGAGGCAGAGTGATAAAGAGACAATTTCAGTCTTGGGGTTTGAAGTCAGGTCCTGACCGTACCTCTCTAAGGGTCTAAAAACCCTAAGCTTTTGGGCAAGTTTTCTGAATCTTGGATCCTTCTGTAAAATGAAAGTTAACAGGATCAAGTCCAGGGAGGAAGTGCTTAATGAACCATAAATGTCTACACACGTGAGGAACTGTTCTTTTTTATTTTTTTATTTTATTGATGTATAGTTTACAATGTCCTGTTAATTTCTGCTATATAGCAAAGCGATTCAGCTATACATGAACTGTTCTTATTAGTTTTAGCCTATTGAACAATGTGGACATGAGTTATGTACATTGTAGTCATGTGTCATTGATAGAAAATTTCCTGGCTATTTTTCTTGGAGCTGAAAGATTCTCCAGAGATCATCTGCTGACTAGATTCTAGTCTAACCTCTCCATTTTACAGATAATGAAGCTGAGGCCCAGAATAAATTTACACTTTATTAATTACAGCAACATCTATATATATTTGAAAAACCTCAGTACATAAATGTATAAGATATATTGCTCATTCAGTCTCAGACACATGAATCTGTGGCCTTTTTACAGTAACTCTGCATCCTGCTTTGATATCTACAGCCCACATGCTGGGAACCCTGCTGATTCAGAATTATATTTTAAAGAATTAAGTATAAACACCCACACATTTCATTCACTCTCTGTTCTCAGTCATGTCTGGTTTTCCCCTAGGCAAGTGGTTCTCGGACTTGAATGTGTGCATCAGAATCCCTGCAGCGTTTGTTAAAACACAGATTGCTGGGCCCCACGCCCAGAGTTTCTGACTCTGTAGGTCTGGGGTGGAGCAAGATGGGGAAGGGGGGAAATTTGCATTTCTAACAAGTTTCCAGGTGATGTGCTGCTGCTGGGACAGGGACCACATTTTGAGAACCTCTGTCTTAGGCTTATGCCAGACTAATTCATCTTGAATCTTTTAACTCAGAGTCAAAACTTACTACACAGCTTTCTGCGGCCCCTCTCGAGTTCTAAACCAGTTTGACATCAGTGGGAAAATGACTCTGATTCTGTATAAAAACTATATACACACACACACACACACACACACACACACACACACACACACACACATATATGTTTTATTTTAAAATATGTGTTTTTTGGTAAGGAGAAAAATAAATCTGGTATCCTGAGAAAGAAACCAATCTGGAAGTTAGAATCCTGCCAAGGAAATAAACACATTGCTATCTTTTGGGAAGGAAATGAGTGGTGCACAGACTAGAAAAGTACAATGACAGAACTCGAGTCATTTCAGAGTTGACTGTAATTTCTCTCTGTCTCTGCCTCCCTCCCTCCCTCCTTTTCTTCCTTCTTTCCCCTCTTCTTCCCTTCCTTCCTTTCATGCTTGATCTGAGAAAGAGAGGAATCAGGGATGGCAGCTTGGAACTTTTGAAAAAATACAGCTTTCTTTTAAAAGGGTCAGAGGGGGGCTTGCGATAACCAATCTGACCCTTTAAGCCAGAGACTGAATGACTGCAGTCTGAGTGACAACGTTTTTGATGCCAATCTGCTGAGAAGCTCTGAAGAGCCTGCTGAATCAGGCTGAACCTGCTGCTGGGACCAGGTGCCAGTGTTGCCCCCTTCTCCATTCCTTCTTTCCCACCCCCTACTGGCTCTACCCAGTGACCCCTCATCAGCCAGCCCTACCTTGGCTATGCTTTAAAGGAGCTGCTATGGGTAGGATCATCCCCATGACTGGGGAAGGCCTGAGCACCAGAGAAGTTAGATTTGTCCAGATCAGCCCACAAGTCACGACCCCCTCTCAGGCTCACTGTTTCTTCTCTCCTTCTGCAGATGCTTACTGCTCTGTTGTCAAGTGGCCTGGCTTTTCTTGGAGCCTTGATTTGCTTTATCACTTCTGGAGTAGCCCTGAAAGATGGTCCTTTTTGCATGTTCGATGTTTCGCCCTTCAATCAGACACAGGCTTGGAAACATGGTTACCCATTCAAAGACCTGCATAACAGGTAAATGGATGGGAACTTGGATTTGTAGTCTCTTCAGAGAAAGAAAGACACAGAAAGGGACTACAAACTCCTTTTAGTCATGCGTTCTAGCATCTTGCTTCTCTGATGCTCAGAAAATTGCAAATGCAACCATAGTCACCCTCAAAAGTCTAGTCCTACGACCTGAGCTGAGGGAGAACCCAGGTTCCTATCAAGGTTGCTGGGATTTTCTTACTTATTCCAACCCCTGGTCTCCTTATTTTTGGGGGTAGGAACTATTTGTATGACCATTCACTCTGGAACTCTGTCTGCCTGGAGCCTTCTAAAGCTGTCATTTGGCACGTGTGCTTCTTCTCCGCCCTTCTGTGCATCAGCCTCCTCCAGATTCTCCTGGTGGTCATTCATTTCCTCAACAGCCTCCTGGGCCTTTTCTGCAGCCTCTGTGAGAAGTAACAGGTAATGGCCTCTTTTTAAAAAATTAATTAATTAATTAATTTGTTTTTGGCTGAGTTGGGTCTTCATTGCTGCGCGGGCTTTCTCTAGTTGTGGCGAGTGGGGGCTACTCTTGGTTGCGGTGCGCAGGCTTCTCACTGCGGTGGCTTCTCTTGGTGTGGAGCACGGGCTCTAGGCGCACGGGCTTCAGTAGTTGTGGCACATGGGCTTAGCTGTCGCGAGGCATGTGGGATCTTCCTGGACCAGGGCTCGAACCCGTGTCCCCTGCATTGGCAGGCAGTTTCTTAACCAATGCTCCACCAAGGAAGTCCTGGTAATTCCTTCTTAAACGTGAGTGTTTTTATCATGAGCTGCCTTGAATCTTTTCTGCAAGAGTGGGTATGAATTATAAACAAATTTCCCTTTTAGGTAGTCATGTAGTAATATTAACAATATTAATTCCTTGCCTGTATGTTGAATGATACAATGCATTTTAAATCACATTGTAGGGACTTCCAGTGGTTAAGAATCTGCCTTCTAATGCAGGGGACAAGGATTTGATCCCTGGTCAGGGAACTAAGATCCTACATGCCGTGGGGCAACTAAGCCCGCGCTCTCTAGAACCTGCGCACCACAGCTAGAGAGCCTGCGTGCTGCAGCTACTGACCCCGCGCACTCTGGAGCCCACGCACCACAACTAGAGAAGCGCTGCAACAAAGAGCTGGCGCACTGCAACAAAAAGATCCTGCATGCTGCAACTAAGACATGATGCAGCCAAATAAATAAATAAATTAAAAAAAAATCACATTGTAAACTGCAAGATGATATATTAGTAGAAGAAATAATTATCATTATTATTGTGTAGGAACTTATAGTCCATAAAATGTCCTCCAGCCATGATCTCATTTCAGCCTCTCAAAAGCCCCATAAAATTGGTCGCATGTTACAGATGAAGTTGAGGCTCCTAGAGGATAATGGACTTGCTGCTCAAAAGCAGTCAGTTAGGTTCAGGTGAACTCAATACCTGACCCCCTACTTTCTAAATTCAAGTTCACTAGCTTAATGGACTGAATTATGTGCTCCCAAAATTCATAGGTTGAAGCTCTAGCCCTCAGTGTGACTTTGGAGATAGGACCTTTAAGAAGCTAATTTAGGTTAGATGGGGTCATAAGAGTGGGACACTAATCGAATAAGACTGGCATCCTTATGAGAAGAGGATGAGACAACAAGTACATGAAAAGATGCTTAATATCACTAATCATCGGGGAAATGCAACTCCAAACCATAATGAGATATCACCTTATACTTGTTAGAATGGCTATTTTCAAAAAGGAAAGAAATAACAAATATTGATGAGGATATGGAGAAAAAGGAACCCTTGTGCCCTGTTGGTGGGAATGTAAACTGGTGCAACCAGTATGGCAAGCAGTATGGAGGTTCCTCAAAAAATTACAAAAGATCTACCATATGATCCAGCAATTCTACTTCTGGGTATTTACTTGAAGCAAACAAAAACACTAGTTCAAAAAGATATTTGCACCCTCATGTTCACTGTAGCATTATTTTCAATAGCCAAGACACGGAAACAACCCAAGTGTCCACCAATGGATTAATGGATAAAGAAGATATGGGGGCTTCCTTGGTGGCGCAGTGGTTGAGAGTCCGCCTGCCGATGCAGAGGACACGGGTTCGTGCCGTGGTCTGGGAGGATCCCACATGCCGCGGAGCGGCTGGGCCTGTGAGCCATGGCCACTGAGCCTGCGCATCCGGAGCCTGTGCTCCGCAACGGGAGAGGCCACAGCAGTGAGAGGCCCACGTACCGCAAAAAAGGAAAAAAAAAAAAAAAAAAGAAGATATGGTACACACACACAATGGAATACTCTTCAGCCATAAGAAAAATGAAATCTTTTGTGACAACATGGATGGACCTAGAGGGTATTATGCTAAGTGAAATAAGTCAGAGAAAGCCAAATACCATATGATATCACTTACATGTGGAATTTAAAACAACAATAGCAACAAAACCAAGTTCACGGGTACAGTGACAGACTAGTGGTTGCCAGAGCTGGGCCTGGGGAGTGACAGAAATGGGTGAAGGGAGTCAAAGGTACAAACTTCTACTTATAAAATAGTTAAGTCATGGGGATATAATGTACAACAAGGTGACTATAGTTAATAGTACTGTATTGCATATTTAAAAGTTGCTAAGAGAATAGATCTTAAAAGTCCTTACCACAAGAAAAAAAATTTTTTTGTAACTAATGTATGGTGCCAGATGTTAATGAGACTTATTGTGGTGATCATTTTGCAATATATACAAAAATCAAACCAATATATTGTACACCTGAAATAAATCTAATGTTATATGTCAATTATACCTAAAAAAATGACATTGTAGAGTGTATTTCCAGCATAAAAGCATGATTAAGTTTCAGAAAGTTTATTCACCTATATTAATATATTTAAGGAGGAAAAAATCCTAATGGTTTTCTTCATAAATGCTGAAAAGGCATTTGATAAAATTCAACATATATTCTTAATAAAACTCTTTAAGAAAATGAGAAAAGACAGGTCCTTCCTTATCATAATACAACATATCTGTCTCAACTCAAAAGTCAGCATCATGCTTAATGAAGGAATACGAGAAACAATCTCATTCAGGTTGCAAATAAGATGATGACACTCACTATTGTCACTATCATTTAATATTGTTCTTGAGGTATTAGCCCAAGCAAGTATTCAAAAGGAAATTAACAGATATAAAATAGGAAAGAAGGTAAAGTTATCATTATATTCAGACAATATGATTACACATCTAGAGCACCCAAATAAATTATATTACAAACAATAAGAGAATTTCATACTATGTCTGGGTACAAAATAAATATACAGAATCAAAAATCTTCATGTATACAAACAACAAGCAGTTAAATGGTATGGAGATGGGGAACTCCCATTTACGTTAGAAACAAAAAAGGAAAAAAAAAACCTAGTTACCAACAAAACAAGAATGTGAAATACTTATTGAAGAAAACTATTACTAAAGGATACAAAATAAATGAACAAATATAAAGGCATGCCATGAACTTGGATCATAAAATATAAATGCCCTTAAACTAATCTATAAATTTAACATGATGAATAAAATCACTGAGATTTGGTGGAATAGGATATGGAATAAGCTGGTTTTAAAGTTCACATGAAAAATGAATAAGCTTGGCCAGGAAACTTCTGAAGAAGGCAGTGAGGTGGGACTAACTCTACTAGATATTAAAAGCTAATATAAAGCTACAATAATTCAAACAGTGTGGTACATTAAACAGACAAATTTATGCATCAGACTAGGGAGCTCAGAGATAGAACTGAATATTTGTGAGAATTTAGTATATGCTAAAGAGATGTGGGGAAAAAGAAAGTGGATGATATACCAGATCTGTCTCTCCATGGGAGCCCAGAGGAAAAGGCCACATGAAGACACAGCCAGAAGGTAGCCATCTGCAAGCCAAGGAGAGAGGCCTCAGTAGAAACCAACCTTGTTGGCACCTTGATCTTGGATTTCCAGCCTCCGGAAAATAAATTTCCATTGTTTAAGCCACGCAGTCTGTGGTATTTTGTTATGGCAGCCTGAGCTGACTAATCCACCAGTGTTCAGTGCCATTCAATAAGTGGTATATACTGAGTGCCCACTGTGTGCTCAGCACTGCCATGCATGCTGTGAATTCAAAAATGACTGAGACATGGTCCTTGCCCTTGGGCCCTGCCCTGTCCTTGAAGAGCTCATGGTCATGTTAGGGAAACTCATCTACTAATAATTTGAATGTCATATGGTAGGGACCATGTTAGAGGTCAACCCAGGATGTAATGAGAGCTTGAAGGAACCAGGAACCTCTAAGGAGAGGATCTGTGAGAGATGAAGGAAGGCATCAGTCATGTTTGAACTGATTCTTGAAATGGTTAGCCCAGCAAAGAGGGAAGGAAGTGTTTTCCCAGCAGAGGAAATAGAAGCTCAAAAGGGGAGACACAGGATGCTGTGGGTGGAGAACTGTGATGCCACAGCTCCTTCATTGTGGAATGTGGAAAGCAGAGCACCTCCCTCTCTCCTGTTTTGGGATCTTTGTTCAGGATGCATATTGGGGGAATTTCTTCTTAGTCTTTGAAGCTGGCAGGATAATACAGCTTTCTAAAATAGGACCAGGACTGGTGCTCATAAGCAGGAAAGGCATACTAAGTTTGCTCCTTCCTGACTTTTGCCCTGGAGCAGGAGTGTGGTGAGGCTGGGGGAACTGCAGGTTGGCAATTATGGATTAGATCAGTACACCACAAACTTTTTCTGTAATGGCCCAGATTATATATTTTTTCACTTAGTTATCTTTTGGTTTTTTTTATATAGTTTTGCCTGGCCAGATAATATTTCAGACTTTGAGAGCCATATGGTCTCTTTTTGCAACTGCTCGATTCTGCCAATATTGCAGAATGCTAATCTACTGATGCTGGGTTGTGGTGAAGTAAAGTACAGCGTTTATTGCAGGGTGACAAACAAGGAGGATGGGGAGCTAGTGTTCAAAAGACTCATATTCCCCAATGGCTTTCAGTGCAACATTAGGGGTGAGGGTTCCAGGGTGTGTGATCAGCTCCTGGACATTCTTCTGATTGGTTAGTGGTGAGGTAACTGGGTGAAGTTTCAGGAATCTCAATCATCGAATCTCTGGCTCCAGCCAGTTTATGGTCTAGCATTTGCGGTCAGCAGTTTCCATCTGGTGGGGGTCCTGGTTTCTGTGAAAACAATTTAAGAATGTGCATCAGCAGTGGATGAGGGCAATGTTTTCTTAGCGGGAGACAAAGGTTATCAATCACCTTAGGTACTTTTTCCCCCTATTTTATTTGTGGTAAAATACACATAACAAAATTTTTCATCTTAACCACTTTTAAGTGTACAGTTCAACGGTATAAATACAATCATAATGTTGTACAACCATCAAAAAAAAAGAATGTGCATCAGAAGGTTACCTATATCCCTTAAGGGGAAGATAGGAATCCTGTAACTCTTTTCATGGCTGACCTATTGTTTATGATTACTTTTCTTGCTTGACTGATTTTCCATTTTTAGAAACATTAACTGCTAGTCTTTTCTTTAGAACTCGGAAAGGCCTAGGAGACTAAAGCTTTTTTCACAAGCAAGAAGCCAAGAACACAGGATCTGTCGATGGACCGCCCCCCACCCCTCACCCCAGGGTCCAGCTCAGTTTCACCGGCTGCTTACTAGCTGTGTATCCTTGGGCCTCTACGGGCCTCAGGTTCTGCGTCACTTTCTAAGATTGCAGCGCGGTTAATAAGAGCTGACGCGTGTTTAAGTGCTTTGTAAACGGAACAGAAACAAACCAGTCTTTGCCGAAGTTATGGTCACTGGAGCTCCGCCGGTTCTGGTCCAGCATCCGGCGCGCAGGCGCAGGTAGGGCAGTGCGAGCACGACAAGAAGGGCGGGTCGCACAGCGCAGAGTGCGCAGCCGCCGCACATAGGGTCAAAGGCGGCGCTGTCGCCCTGGCGACCATTTCCCAGCTCCGTGGCGCCGCGAGCTAAGCCTTCTTCGGGAGAAATACGGGGCCAAGAAGCTTAGGCCATGTCGGTCGCCGCATCGTTCCCGATGCGCACGTCCTTCTCTGCGGTCGAAGAGTTGCCTGAGACTGAGAAGAACGCTGGGGAGTCCGAGAATACCTATATTCTGCGGCCCATTTTCCAGCAAAGGCGGGTAGCAGACGCGTTGTGGCGTGGCCAACCTGCGTAACCGATGCTTCCTGCAGGAAGAGTTTGCCAGTAGCCGGGGCGTCCGGAAGGAACCCGCGGGTGACGGGCGGGGTGGGGCCGGACGGGGCGGGAGAGAGGGGCGGG
>NW_006792734.1:2149894-2160509 GCF_000442215.2 Lipotes vexillifer
GGAGGCCGGGTTTTGCGGGGGAACAGGCGATGGAGGAAGGCACAGGACCGGGGAAGGAGGGACTGGGCGGGAGAGGGTGGGGCGCTGTTCTCCTTGGGCTCCCAGCTGCAGGGGGCAGCAGAGGACCAGACCTGCGGTTGCAGGGTTAACGCGCCGGGAGGTAGTCCCTTAGACAAGCACAGTAGGGATGGTTGACTCTAGGAGATCCAGAATGTGGGCACAGAGGAATTGAGATAGTTGCATGGCAGAAAACAAGCGGCTTTCGTCGAATGCCATTCAGCCCTGTTTCGAGGGTTACTGTGTGCATACGTGTGCCAGAAAGCGCTTACTCTTCAGAGTGCGAGACCTGTATGTGTACAGTCTTACCCAAGTAGTATCTGGAGGCTTTTGGCCTGCCACCCTAATACCTTCCCAGAATTAAGGCACAACGTCTCCTGCAGAGGACAGTCAGTTAGGGCTGTAGGATCCATCACTAACTTCATTTTCACAAGATTAAAAAAAATAATTTAAAAAATGACTTTCCCAAGCCCTTCCTCTGGTTTTTGAAACTAGATTCCTGAATCAAATGCTTGGCAAATACTAGAACCCAGGAACTTTAGTTATAATGTGATAAAAAATTTCATGTAGCAGTTTTCTGGTGGGTAGAAGGAACATTAAAAAAATATGTTCAGTTATCTTGGTAAAAGATTCTAAATACATAGAATGCCATTCACCTGTATTTCTGTTGTAAAACAGAACAAGATTAACAACAAATATATGTTATGTAGGAATAGGTCTATGAGATTATTTGTGACTCGTTTGAAGAAAACTTTTAGCATTTTACTGAGAGTGGAAAAGGCTTAAGGGAAGCCTTAATAGGAAGACCACATTTTGAACAGATCAAATCCTAGAAATTTGTCCATGATTCTAAAGTTCGCCTGTGAGAATAAGCAAGCAAGAGACTAAAGAGAATACTGTTAAAAAGAAATGAGGGGCCGCTAGTACTACCAAATATTAAACCACATTATAAGCTCAAAACTTAAAACATTCTGGTAACTTGGCACATGATAGACAAATCAACTGATAGAATATACAGCCCAGGGGCTTCCCTGGTGATCCAGCAGTTAAGACTCTGTGCTCCAAATTCAGGGCGCCCGGGTTCCATCCCTGGTCAGGGAACTAGATCCCGCCACGACTAAAGATCCCGTATGCAGCAACAAAGATCCCATGTACCACAACTAAGACCCCGCACAGCCAAATAAAGTAAATAAATAAATTTAAAAATATATATATAGCCCAGATAAAGGAACCTAGTGTTGTAATATGTAATAAATACAACTAAATACAACTAAATACAACTAAAATGCTAATAGTATTGTTAGGGTGGTGAAATGAGGGGAGACTTTTTTCTCTGTCTTCATTTATTCAGTAATTCATTTCTTCAAAAAATATTGTCTACTATGTGCTGGATAGTGTTCTAGGAATGGGGATATAACAGTGAACAAAACATAAAAATCTCTGCTCTTTGGAGCTTGTGTTCTAGCTGGGTAGAAGGACAACAAACAAGATAAATGCCTAAGTGAACCATATAGTGTATCAGATAGTAATAAGTACCGGGAAGGGAGATATAAAGTGGTAGGAGGGTGGTTTGAAGTTTTAGAGAGGGTGACTAGGGAAAGTGACTTTTGAATAAAGACTTGAAAGAAAGGAAGGAGCTATGCATATAAGGAGAGGAATTGAATTTCAGGCAGAGGTTAACAGCAACTGCAGAAGCACTGAGGTTTCCATGCCTGGTGTGGTCAAAGAACATAGGGAAGGCCAGTGTGGGCTGAGTGGAGAGAACTAGGGGCAAAGTAGTAGAAAACAAAGTCAGAGAGTTTGGTAGGGTAGATCATATGGGACCTTGCAAGTATCAGAATGTTGCTTTTACTCTGAGTGAGGTGGGAAATATTTGGGTTATTTTGAACGGAGGAGTGTCATGATCTGACACGTATTTAATAGCACCAGTCTGGTTGCTATGTTGAGAACAGGATTTAAGGGCAAAGGCAGACACAGAGAGACTTGTTAGGAGGCCATTGTAATCCAGGAAAGAAGTAATGGTAGCTTGGAGCAAGGTGGTGGTAGTGGGGTGGTGAGTGTGATTGAATTTTAGATTATTTTGAAGGTAGAACTGATAAGATTTGCTCATGAATTGGATGAGGGCTGTGAGAGAGAAAGGCAACCAAACTGACACCAGGGTTTTTGGCTTGAGCAGCTGGAAGAATGGAGTTACCATTGACTGAGATGAGGACCTTGTTTTGGGGAGAGGAGATGATCAGAAGCTCAGTGTTGGATGTATTAAATTTAAGTTGCCTACTAGACATCTGGATGGAATATGGGTGGGAATATGTGGTCTGAAGTTCAAGGGAGAGGCTGGAGATACAGGTTTGCACTGTGACTTGTTTTCTTAATTTGTTTTTATTACTTTTGTAATAAAAAATATGAAAAAGAAGGATTAAATGGTTGTAATGACAAAAAACTTGGGGAAGTTAAGCTGCGAAGGTAAATTAGGGTTTTGGAATTACCAACTGGATGTTTCAAACTGTTTCATTTAGGTTCAGACCCTCTGTGGTTAGAGACTGTATCCATGCTGTGCTCAAGGAGGAACTGGCAAATGCTGAATACTCTCCAGAAGAAATGCCTCAGCTCACAAAACGTTTATCAGAAAATATTAAAGATAAATTAAAAGGTAATAGTGGTGGTAATTGGAAATGACTTGTTCCCTTCAAACATCCAATTTTACTCATTTGCCTCCTTCTTTATTTTTAAATAAGGGACATAACTGTGGATTCTATTAAACACACATTTTTCTTCACTGTCTAGTCATCTCAATTATTTGGTAACTTTTACTCATGTAGGTTTTTGTAGATGGTGGGAAAGAGCAAAGGTGTGAAATACCTAGTTGTACCGAACTACTATCCAAGAATTCGCAGTATGCAGAAAGACCAGAAAATACAGGGGCTCCTTTCCCCCATAATTTTTGGTTGTTT
Organism: Lipotes vexillifer; assembly: GCF_000442215.2. Taxonomy (NCBI): domain Eukaryota; kingdom Metazoa; phylum Chordata; class Mammalia; order Artiodactyla; family Lipotidae; genus Lipotes; species Lipotes vexillifer. The sequence continues at coordinate 2,152,903 of NW_006792734.1, forward strand.
TTTCTACCAAGATATCAAGTCCTCAGCCTCCCATCAGTACCCTCACAGTCTGACCTCAATGCATCTCTCCTGCCAAATCCTTAACTACTTGCCCTACTCAGCACTCCACTCCTGCTTCACTCTACATCTGCAGAGCAGATCTTGTGCTTTTCCTCCCTGTTCTTTGTCTTTCTACCTCTCTCAGTCTCTTTTGTTAATAGTGTTATACAATCTGAAAAGTCCTTTCTATCTACCCTTTAAAATTTTAATTTAATTTAATTTAATTTTTTTGGCTGTACCACGTGGCTTGCGGGATCTCAGTTCCCCAACCAGGGATTGAACCTGGGCCACGTCAGTGAAAGCCCGGAATCCTAACCACTAGGCCACCAGGGAACTCCCTATTTACTCTTTTTTAAAGATTTTTTTTGGAGGGAAGAAATGTCTTTGTAATCATAATACATTTTCATTGTAATAAACCTGGACAATACACATAAAGTGGGGTTTTTTTTGTTTTGGGGATTTTTTTTTTTTTTTTCGGTACGCGGGCCTCTCGCTGTTGTGGCCTCTCCCGTTGTGGAGCACAGGCTCCGGATGCGCAGGCTCGGCGGCCATGGCTCACGGGCCCAGCCGCTCCGCGGCATGTGGGATCCTCCCGGACCGGGGCACGAACCCGTGTCCCTGTGCCCCCTGCATCGGCAGGCGGACTCTCAACCACTGCGCCACCAGGGAAGCCCATAAAGTGTTTTTTTAATGATATAAAAGTCTGTTTATCCATGGTAGTTACTAGTTAATACTTTGATGTATTTTTATTAATATGTTTTAATTTTTAGAAATAAAAAAATATAGAAAATACTAAGAATAAAATAACAATTTTCTTTCCATCATCCAAATTAACTGTTAGTATATTAGCATTTTTGTTTTCAGATTTTTAATGAAATTCGCTATTAAATTATTGTAAAAAAATACATGCTTGTTATAAAAAAATAAAGTGTAGAAAAATAATTAAAATTAGAAAAATCACTCCTAATGCCCCCACCCAAGAAGAATCATTAATATTACGTGACCATCATACCAGTCCTCTTTTCTATGTATATATACAGATAAATATTTTAAAAACAATGGTATACTATAGACTGTTTCCCATAGTGTTACAGCATTCATTCTATATTTAAATGGAATGATTGCCCACTATTTAGTCCTTTCACCATGCTATTTCCATTGCTGAGTTCTTTTTTCTGGTTCAATTCTTACCTGATGTGATTTTATTGTAAGTTTTTTCAGGAAGGGCTCAGAAATGCTGTATTCCTTGGATTCTTTCATGTTTGAGAATGCCTTTAAATGAGAATATATTTTGGATGAATATAATATTTTGAGTTAATTATTTTTTGAGAATTTTATGGATGTTGCTTCACTGTCTTCTTGCATTGACTATTACTGTGGAGAAATCTAAGGCCAGTCTGACGTTCTCTGCAGAAAGAATCCTGTCCCTAACCTTGATGCTCAGTAGTTTTTCTAGGGTATGGCTTGGTATTGAGCATTTTATGTCTGTTAATCTGCAGATTTTATTTTTTCCATATCAAGGAAATTTTCTTGTATCTCTGAGTACATTTCCAGTTCCATTTGTTAGATTATCTACTTTAGGACACCAAATATTGATGCGTTGAATCATCTCTGTCTTCCACATCTGTTATCTTTGCTGTAATCTCTTCCTTTTTCTTTGACATATACTTGTGATCACCTTGTCAGTATTTGTTTTCATTTGTGTCTGTCTTGTCTCTAGCCATTTTTTAAAAAAATTGTTTATTTATTTATTTTTTGGCTGCATTGGGTCTTCGTTGCTGTGCGTGGGTTTTTCTCTAGTTGCAGCAAGAGGGGGCTACTCTTCCTTGTGGTGCGTGGGCCTCTCATTGTGGTGGCTTCTCTTGTCGCGGAGCACGGGCTCTAGGCGTGCGGGCTTCAGTAGTTGTGGCTCGCGAGGTCTAGAGCACAGGCTCAGTAATTGCGGCGCACGGGCTTAGTTGCTCCGAGGCATGTGGGAACTTCCGGAACTAGGTCTCGATCCCACGTCCTCTGCTTTGGCAGGCAGATTCTTAACCACTGCGCCACCAGGGAAGCCCCTCTCTTGCCATTTTTAATTGATTAGTTTTGCAGTGATATCATGTGAGTATTCAGTTTGTTTCCTAGACCTATAATCTCTCCTTTCATCTTTCTGAGTTGTTGTTTTGTAATCTGATTGAGTTCTTATTTTACTGAATTTGTGGGCTTATGTTTTTCTATATTATGAATCAGTTGTGAGGAATTTCTCTTTGTTCCTTGATTTAGATTATCTCCTAGGTTGAGTTTTTTGGTCTTTTAAACAGTACGTTTCTTTTCTTCTTATTCTTTGGTTTGTATTTGCTGTTGTACCTTTGCATATTGCCATTCAGCTTCTTTTAATTTTGTTCTCATGTGGTGTGGGTGAATTGTTTTTTTTTTTACTTTCCTCCCACTGTATCTAAGACTATTTTATTTTATTAATTTTTTAAATTGAAGTGTAATTGATTTACAATGTGGCAATCTCTGCAGTACAGCAAAGTGACTCAGTTATGCACATAGAGACATACTTTTTTTAAATATTATTTTCCATTATGGTTTATCACAGGATATTGTGCTATGCAGTAGGACCTTGTTGTTTACCCATTCTATATATAATAGTTTGCATCTACCAGCCCCAAATTCCCAGTCCATCCCTCTCCCTCCCTCCCTCCCCCTTGGCAACCACAAGTCTGTCCTCTATGTCTATGAGTCTCTTTCTGTTTTGTAGATAGGTTCATTTGTGCCATATTTTAGATTCCATGTATAAGTGATATTATATGGTATTTCCCTTTCTCTTTCTGACTTACTTCACTTAGTATGATAAATTCTAGTTGCATCCATGTTGCTGTAAATGGCATTATTTCATTCTTTTTTATGGCTGAGTAGTATTCCATTGTATATATGTACCACATCTTCTTTATACATTCATCTGTTGATGGACATTTAGGTTGTTTCCATGTTTTGGCTATTGTGAACAGTGCTGCTATGAACATGGGGTGCATGTATCTTTTTGAATTATAGTTTTGTCCAGATATATTCCCAGGAGTGGGGTTGCTGGATCATATGGTAATTCTGTTTTTAGTTTTCTGAGGAACCTCCATACTGTTTTCCATAGTGGCTGCACCAACTTACATTCCCATCAACAGTGCAGGAGGGTTCTCCTTTCTCCACACCCTCTCCAACATTTGTTATTTGTAGACTTTTTAATGATGGCCATTCTGATGGGTGTGAGGTGGTACCCCATTGTAGCTTTGACTTGCATTTCTCTAATAATTAGTGATGTTGAACATCTTTTCATGTGCCTACTGGCCATCTGTATGTCTGTCTGTATTAAGGTGTTCTGCCCATTTTTCATTTGGGTTATTTGGGTTTTTTTTGTTGAGCTGTATGAGCTGTTTGTATATTTTGGAGATTAAGCCCTAGTCTGTTACATCATTTGCAAATATTTTCTCCCATTCTGTATGTTTCTTTTTGGTTTTTTATGGTTTCCTTTGCTATGCAAAAGCATGTAAGTTTGATTAGCTCCCATTTTTTAATTTTTGTTTTTATTTCTATTGCCTTGGGAGACTGACCTAAGAAAGCATTGGTATGATTTTTGTCAGAGAATGTTTTGCCTATGCTGTCTTCTAGGAGTTTTATGGTGTCTAAGACTATTTTATTTTTCCCTCAGAACTGTGTTTTAAGTGATGGGCATTTAATATTCTAGCCACATTTCTAAAGCATGGGTATGAGAAAAGGAGGAAGATGAATGGGTGGAGAAAGGAGGAAGCTCAGCTGAGCTGTGTGCACTGTTTTTTAAAAATAACTTGGGCTCTTGTCTCCTTCTGAGATTTTATTAAGTATACTGCATTAGGGTTCATGTCCCACAATGGAAGGGTTCCTATAAGTGTTCAGATTGTTTGCCTAATTTACTGTATAATCCTGGAGCTTTTACTTTCTCCAAAAAGAGTTGGCTCTGGGACTTCCCTGGTGGTACAGTGGTTAGGAATCTGCCTGCCAATGCAGGGGACACGGGTTCGAGCCCTGGTCTGGGAAGTTCCCACATGCCGCAGAGCAACTAAGCCTGTGCGCCACAACTACTGATCCTGCGCTCTAGAGCTCGTGTGCCATAACTACTGAAGCCCATGTGCGTAGAGCCCGTGCTCCGCAACAAGAGAAGCCACCGCAATGAGAAACCCGCACACCACAACAAAGAGTAGCCCCCACTCACCACAACTAGAGAAATGCCGTGCACAGCAACGAAGACCCAACACAGCCAAAAATAAATAAATAAAATAAATATATTTATATATATAAAAAAACGAAATGAGACTAAATTAAGAGAAAGATTATTTTTTAAAAAAAGGAGTTGGCTCTGTCTCAACTTTGCCTGTTTCACTTTTTTCTTCTTCGCTGTTTCCCCTATTCCTTGGCCAGAAAGGAGGGAAGATAAAGATGCCCATTCAGTTTTCTGTCCCCCAGATTTGTTGTTGGGGAGAATTTTCAGGATTTTGCTGTTTCAGCAGTACAGTTTTGGGGGAAGCAGCTGAGTTGTCCTAGGCCATACCAGTATTCTCCAGAATCTTATGGTTTATTTTCTATCTTACTGAACAACTTGCAGTTTTCTAAAGATCCCATGCTCTATGGCTTTGCATATGCTATCCCCCTCCGTAGAATGGAGAAACATTGTCCATCTGGTAAATTCTCACTCGTCTTTCAGGACTCAGCTCACTTACCTCATCCTCCAAGAAGTCTTTTCTGGTCATCCCTTCCCTGTTGCCCAGTCAAAGGGAGGAGCCATCCAGCTCTGTGCTCCTAATGTACCTTATACATGCCTCTCTTTGAATTATTACTACATTGCATTTTCATTTTATTTTCCATGTTTGCCTTCCCAACTACTATGAGTTCTTTAAGGCAAGAAGAGCATCTTATTTATCTCTGTATCTTGAGGGCCTAGCTCATTTCCTGACTTAGAGTAGGGGAGAAAGGAAGGAAGCTAAGACCTATTGAGAGACTACTATGGAAGAGAAATGGGTAGAGACAGGAGGCAGCTTGTCTCATCTAACCTCACAACACCCCCAGGAGGAAGGTAGTGATATTCCCATGTAACAGTTGAGGGAGATTTAAACTAAAACGTTAAATAACTCGTCTAAAGTTACACACTTACTAAGCTTATGGTTAGAATTTGTCCTTAAGTCTGACTCCCAAGCTTATAATCATACTCAGTAAGTGCTTGTAGACCGAATGCTTATGTTCATTTCTAGGCAAATTTGCCTTCATTAAGTAATTTTACCATATATTTGCTTATAGATAACTTTCTTATTTTTTCTTTCCAGAAATGGGATTTGACCGATATAAAATGGTGGTGCAAGTAGTGATTGGAGAACAAAGAGGGGAAGGTGTATTGTGAGTAGTTGGTTTTTCCTTCTTGTTTTTATTTTTATATATTTCTTATTGGGTGTTCATCTTCTCGACAATCCAGTAAGGTAGTGTCTTTGCAAGAGTGAGAGGAATGGACGGTATAATAAAATGCAGTGGTGAACTGAAGAGATCCTGGTACTGAGCAGCGAGGTTGACAGTCTGGGTGAACTCCATGGGGTAACTCACTTCTCATAGTATCTGTAGGCTAGTACGTCTTTCAGGGTTTATGTATATATGCTCCCAAAGAGAGTGTAGGATTATGTATATATGTTTCCTCCCATATTCCTTGTTGCCTAGTTTTTGGTCCTACCATTCTCCTACATTAATATCTTTAAAGTTGTCTGAGTGACAATTTTCATAGCTATTGTTATTGGCCTGGGCTTCTGTTTTTTAAAATTCACTCTGGTTTTTTTGGCCCCGATGTCACGTGTGTAACTTGTTTCTCTTCTGTTTTTCTAACTGATTATTCTCTCCTAAACTGGTTCCTCTTTCTCCCCTACATCCCCAGCTGTGAGCTTTCTTCAAGGCTCAGTTCTTATTCTTCTGCTCTTCTGTGTGCTTTTTCAATGAGCTCATTCATTCTCATTACCTCAAACTATCATTCCTGTATTGGCAAGTTCAAAATCTGTATTTCCTGTCTTTTCCTGTGCCCCAGCGTTAATCTCCTGTTTCCCTTTGTAAACAGTGCCTAGTCCAGTATTTTATAAGAAAGTATGAAAATATTTGCTGGATGAATTTAAAAAATACCTTGTAGATACTATCACTGAGAATTTCCACTATAGAATGTTAGCTTGGGAAGAGAATGCAGATTCTTTCTGGTGTCCAGTCCCCTTATTTTATGATGACACTTATGAGGTTCAGCATGATTTGCCCAAAATTCTAGATCTGGCTGGTGTCAGGCTCACTAATAGAGCCCAGGCTTCTGACTCCTCGCACAGTACTCTTCACCGTGGTGCCCTCTACCATTCGGTCAAAAGGCTTCGTAGAGTTCTTCACCACAGAGAAACTAAGAAATACTTTACTATTCTGTCATTTCAGAGTCAATGTGTTCAAATAGAGTTGCATATTTCTTTTCCCTTCCTCTCCTCAAATAAGCCTCTCATTTTCATTTCTCTGTCTCCTGCCTTATTACCAAGATTCCACTGACTCAGGCTTAAAAGTGTGGAACTCTCTTTTATCTTATGTAGCCATTACTCTCTCTCATTGCACGCACTGTAACCTGGATGCCAGGGTTGCTTAGCAGCCCCTTATCAGCACTTCCAGACTCTGATCTCTCTCCTCTGCAATTCACACAGCAGACCAGGCTCCCAGAAGTACACCCTCACCTCCTTTTCATAAACTCTATAGAGTTTATTTCAAATCCTGTATAGTATAAACTCCTCAAACTTGTTCTGACTGACTTTGTTAAATGTGATCAGGTTAAACTCTAAAGCATGGCATATAAGGCCTTCCCCACTTCCTTTTAAAACTTTTATCATCTAAAATTTTAGGCATATGAAAAAGTACATGGACTAAGGAACTCCCATATGTCTATTGCTTATCTTTAAGGTTATTAACACACACCCATGTTGTTTCATTTATACCTCCATCTACTCTCCCTGACCCCACCAGATTATCTTGAAGCAAGTTCTAGTCATCATATCATTTAATCTGTAAGTACAACAGTATATATCTCTAAAATATAAGGGCCCTTTTCAACATAATAAAATATCACATGTAAATATTGAAAATCCTTAATATTATAAAACATTCAGTTAGCTTTCAATTATTCCCAGTTGTCTCATATATACATGTGCATGTATGTATATGTGTGTTTTTGTGCGTGTGTATGTGTATTTTTTTTTACAGTTGTTCAAGTCAGGATACAGACAAAGTCCATGCATTGCATTTGGTTGATATGTCTCTTAAATTTCTTTTACTCTGTCATTTTGCTTCTTCTCCCTCCCCCCCTTTTTTTTAACCTTGCCATTTATTTGTTGAGGAAATTGGGTTGTTTGTCTTGTAGAGTTTCCTACATTCTGGTATTTGAGGATTGTATCCCCATGGTATTGTTTAGTACGTCTTCTAGCTCCTGTATTTCTTGTAAATAAGTAGTTAGATCTAGTCTTTTTTTTTTTTTTTTTTTTTTTTTTTTTTGTGGTACGAGGGCCTTT
>NW_006792734.1:2160519-2161705 GCF_000442215.2 Lipotes vexillifer
TACGCAGGCCTCTCACTGTTGTGGCCTCTCCCGTTGCAGAGCACGGGCTCCGGACGCGCAGGCTCAGCGGCCATGGCCCACGTGCCCAGCCCCTCCGTGGCATGTGGGATCTTCCCGGACCGGGACACGAACCCATGTCCCCTGCATCGGCAGGCGGACTCTCAACCACTGCGCCACCAGGGAAGCCCAGATCTAGTCTTAGTCAGTGATAGGTTTGAGTTTTGGGCAAGAATAGTACATAGGTGTTTAGTATACATTCTATTGCATCTTATCAGGAGGCACAGAAATGTCTGGTTGTTCCTTTATTTATTGTTAAGATTGATCATGGAGTTCAGATGTTGCTGGATAGATCCATCTATTATAAAGTTCCCTATCAGCTTTACCATTAATGATTGTAGCATCTGTCCTAGATCCATTATTCATCACAGGTTACAAGATAGTGATCTTCTATCATTGTTCTTTATTTATAAGCTGGAATTCTTCTATTAAGAATGACTTTTTTGGGCTTTCCTGGTGGCGCAGTGGTTGAGAGTCCGCTTGACGATGCAGGGGACGCGGGTTTGTGCCCCGGTCCAGGAAGATCCCACATGCCACGGAGCGGCTGAGCCCGTGAGCCATGGCCGCTGAGCCTGCGCGTCCAGAGCCTGTGCTCCGCAACGGGAGAGGCCACAACAGTGAGAGGCCCGCGTACCGCAAAAAAAATAAAAGAATGACTTTTTTTTTTCCATTTGTTTCATTACAATGAGATACAGTTTGTATAGGAAAGGAGGGATAAATTTACCTATTTTCAGAGTAATGAATTGGTTCCCTAGCATCCTCCCAAGGTTACCAATGAGTTTTTTTCCTATCCATGAAGCCATGGTTTTAAATACATGTGATGTGTTTAAATCAATTGCAGTTAGTATCTTCACTGAAGCTTTGGCCATTAGTAGCTTCTTCTTCCCCTCCCCTCCCCTCCCTTCCCTTTCCTTCCTCCTCTTCCTTCATTCCTTGTTTTGTTTTGTTTTTGAAAAAACACAGGCGCTTTATTTCTCTTCTCAAAACACACCAGATAGGAGTCCAAGCCTGGTGAGGTGCTTCCCTGCTGTCAAGGATATAGGCCCTCCTGTCTTGCTCTGCTGTGTCCTCATCTGCATTGTTGAAGATGGCTCAATACTACAATTATTTACATTCCTTAAGGGAAAGA
>NW_006792734.1:2161796-2170439 GCF_000442215.2 Lipotes vexillifer
GGGAAAGAGATAGAAGGAAAGCATATATGCCTTTCCATTTTCAGTACTTTAAAGATGTGATTACATTGTCTTCTGATTTGAGTTGGTTCTGTTGAGAAATCAGCTCTAAGTCTTATTATTGTTCCTTTGGAGGTGATGTGTCTTTTTTCCTAGCCACTTTAAAATGTTTTTCTCATTGCCTTTTGACTATGATGATATATGGTTTTCTTTGTACGTATTCTACTTGGGGTTCTCAGGGCATTTTGAATTTGTGGGCTCTTGAATCTGTTTTGTGTCAGATTGAGAAAAGTCTTAACCATTATCTTTGTTTCTTTTTTTTAAATAAATCTTTTAGAATAATTTAGATTTACAGAAAAGTTGCAGAGATAGTACAGAGAGTTCTTAACTACCTCACATCCATTTTCTTCTATTATTAACATCTTCTATTAGCATGGTACATTTGTCACAATTAATGAACCAATACTGATGCACTATTATTAACTAAAGTTCATACTTTATTTGGATTTCTTTAGTTTTCACCTAATGTCCCTTTTCTGTTCTAGGATCCTATCTAGGATACCACATTACATGTCTCTTTAGTCTTCTCTTGGCTATGACAGTTTCTCAGACATTCCTTGGTTTTGATGACCTTGACAGTTTTGAGAAGTACTGGGTAGGTATTTTGTAGAATATGCCTCAAATGGGATTTGTCTGCTCATGATTAGTTTGGGATTATAGGTTTTCGGGAGGAAGATCACAGAGGTAAAGTGCTGTTCTCATTATATCATTCATTTCAGGGTACATACTGTCAACATCACATATTACTGTTGATGTTAACCTTGATCCCTGCCTGAGTAATATTTGTCGGGTTTTTCACTGTAAAGTTACTCTTTCTTCCCCTTTCCATACTGTACTTTTTACAAAGAAATCACTATGTGCAGCCCACACTTAAGGAGCAAGGAGTTATGCTCCATCTCCTTGAGGGCAGAGTGTCTACATAAATTACTTGGAAGTTTTCAGCATAAGAGATTTGTCTGTTCTCTCTCATTTATTTATTTATTCAGTCATTTATTTATTTCAGTATGGACTATGGATTTTTATAATTTGGATTATAATCCAGTACTACTTTATTTATTTTGTTGCTCAAATTGTTCCAGCTTTGGCCATTGAGAGCTCTTTCAGCTGACTCCTGGGTCCCTTTCACATACCCTACTATTGTGGGTTTTTTGAGCACAACCTTATTTACTGGCACTATAAGATGCCCCACCTTATCCGTTCCCTGCCCCAGCCCTAGAATCAGCCATTTCTCTAAGGAGCCTTGGTTCATTGTATGGCAGAATGGCATTAGAAACTAAGATCTGGGTGCTATATATATGGCTATTATCTTTTAAAATATTACCTGTGCTTCATTTGCTCTCTGCTATCCTTTATGGACTCCAGTAGCAAGTATTTAGATGTTTTTACTGTAATTTATGATGCTCTTTTCTGAATTTTTGTTTTTTCTCTCTGTGCTTCAGTTTGGATATTTTTCTATTGACCTGTCCTTCAGTTCACTAATCCTCTTTTCCATTGTGTCTAATCTGCTATTAAACCCACCAACTGAATTCCTAATTTGTTATTATATTTTTCAGGTCTAGAATTCCCATTTAATTCTTTTTTCATAAAAATTGTTTTTTGTATATTCTAATTGTATAGTGAAATTCTTTATTTTTTATCTATGTTCTCCATCCTCCCTCTCTCCTCCTTTTTTGCAGTTTGGTCATAAACAGTGCTTACCCTAGTATCTGGATCACATGTGAGTCTGTTTCCTTTGATTATTCTTTTGTCTTGTTAATCTTTCATATGGCTCTGTCTCTTGGCATGCCTAGTTTGAGTCCTGGACATTGTGTTAAAAAAAAAAAACTGTAAAACTTCCAGATAATATTATTTTCCTCCAGAGAAGTTTAACCCTTTCCTTTGTAATTCAGGTAGAATATGGGCTACTTACTGTAATCCAATCAGATACTGAGCTGAGTTGAGGTTGGGTTGCTGATTTGATAAGTCTCTCTATCTTTAGCTCACCCTTCTGTCTTGAACGTAGCCCTTCAGATCTTTCAACGAAGAACCTGGAGTGTTCATTGGAACCCCAGCCTCAGCAGCTACTGACTTTTAGTCCTTTCCTCAGCATTAAACTATTCATTTCAGAGGCTTCTTTTTTAATGAATTAGTTTCCTTAAAAAGCAAAAATATATTATTTTACAGTTCTGGAGATCATAAATTCAGAATGGGTTTTGTGGAGCTAAAATCAAGGTGTTGGCAGGACTGTATTCCTTCTGGAGGCTCTGGGGGAGAGTCCATTCCCTTGCCTGTTCCATCTTCTTGAGGCTACCTGCATTCCTCAGCTCATAAACCCTTCCTCCATCTTCAATGCCAACAGCATTGCATCTTCAGATATCTCTTGATTCTGACCTTCCTGGCTCCCTCTTTCTTTTATAAGGACCCTTGTGATTACATTGAGCCCACCTGGATAATCTCCCCATCTCAAGATCCTTAGTTACACATCTGTAAAACCATTTTTGCCATGTAATATAACATATTCACAGGTTCTGGAGTTTAGGACATAGACATATTTGGTGGGGGGCCATTATTTTGCCTACCACATAGAGCTTTTTAGGTTCCTGCTTCAGAATTCAGCACATGTCTTGAGAGGAAACCTACTATGTGACCGGCTCAGTTCTACTCTCTCCTTTTTCACACAGATCTTGGTCCCTCAAGCCTCCAATTTTATCCCCCCTGGCCCTGCAAGACTGCCAACAGTCCCGCTGGTTTCTTTTTCCCTTAGTAATTGGTCCTGTACCTGGGCGAAGCCCAGGCTCTCAGCCTCTAGCTCTGTGCCCAGAGCTGGCAAATGCCCCAGGGAGAACTTTACTGCAGAATATCAACTTACCTCATGTGGTTCACCTTTCTCTGGAATTTTGGCTCCCCTAGTCCTATTTGCTTCAGCAGCTCTCTGATTCATTTTATTTGGTTTTTCTAATTGACTTGGTGGGAGCATTGGCCTGCTACAAAGTGTTCCATCATATTTCTTCTAAGTCTTTTGACATAACTTTATCAATATAAATATATATACACATATGTGTAAAATATATATATATATGTATACATAAATGTGTGTATGTATATTTTTAAATATAACATTCTTTTAAAAAAATATTTATTTATTTATTTGGTTCGCTGGGTCTCATTCGTGGCAGGTGGCCTCCTTAGTTGTGGCATGCGAACTCTTAGTTGCAGCATGCATGTGGGATCTAGTTCCCTGACCAGGGATCGAACCCAGGCCCCCTGCATTGGGAGTGCAGAGTCTTAACCACTGCACCACCAGGGAAGTTCCTATAAAATTCTTTTTGATATAGCCCAGGGTTTTGATATGACCCAAGTGTCCCAGGTTGATCTTGTACATTTACAGCCGTGGCCCTAGAATTGGCCATTTCTCCAAGGAGCTCTGGTTCCTTTTATTGGGAAATTGTGTAAAGAGACCACAATTTGAAAGCAAAGACTGTGGGGGTTTTTTTGTTTTTTTTTGTTTTTTTTTTTTGCGGTATGCGGGCCTCTCACCGTTGTGGCCTCTCCCGTTGCGGAACACAGGCTCCGGATGCACAGGCCCAGCGGCCATGGCTCACGGGCCCAGCCGCTCCGTGGCATGTGGGATCCTCCCGGACCGGGGCACGAAACCGTGTCCCCTGCATCGGCAGGCGGACTCTCAACCACTGCACCACCAGGGGAGCCCAAAGACTGTGTTTTATGCATCTTTGTATCATTTGCACCTAGCACTTTGCTCATATATAATACTCAACAAATACTTATTAAATACATTTTTATATTCATGCTTTCACTTGGTTCTGCTCAGCTTAAGCACTACTTCCTTCATGAAATCTTCTTTGGCTTTTTCTCCTCTCTAAATTCTCTAAAATTCTTTAGCACTTCTACAGATTTAATTCAACTATTGTGCAGCTTGGACTTGAAGGCTTGATCTAGATAGACATTATAATCCCCTTTAATCCTAATAACCTATAAATCAGCACCAACAATACATTATCTTATTCTTTTGGTGTGTATTAATTTTTTTTTCACCTATTTAAGCTGAGAATTGTTTGAGGACAAACCGGATTTTATTCTTTCTGGACAAATGGTACTTGCTAAATAAATACTTGTTGATTGATCAGTTAAGTAGATTAATTTTATTTCATACTGTTACAGTTTGGAAATAGGTGGAACTTTTTTGATTTAAGAATGTGTGAAATATTAGGCTAGGGGGAGCTCTTCTATGTAAAACTGAAAAAAAAAGTCTTTTAAAATTAAACCGATATAGCATGGTGTATATATAACGTTCTCTACAGATTTGAGGCTGAACCACCTAGATTCAAAGCCAAGCTTTGTCACTTACTATATAAATGACCTTGGACAAGTTAACTTAATTTCTCTGACTCTCAGTTTCCATGTTTATTAAATGGATATAATAATAATGCCTTTCTCATAGGATTGAGTTAATACATGTAAAGCTCTTAGACCAGTGGGGCACAAAGTAAGTGCTCAATAAATGTTAATGATGAATCATATACATACATTTAATTTTAAAAAATTTTAAATTACTTTTTAAACTTAACATTACATTGTGAACATCTTTTCATGTTCTTAAAGTTTTTTTTTTTTTGTAAAAAATACCTTTAATGGCTGCATAGAATTTCATTGCTAAGAAATACCTTAATTTTGCTTACCAATCCAATACTTCTGGGTATTTAAGTTGTTTCCACTTTTAAATAGGGTTTTATTTTTACTGACATTTTTTCTTATCCAAGAACTGGGGAGAGGAGAATCGCTAATTTTAGAACTTAGAGGTAGTATAGCATCCTCTAGAGATAATTTAGAATTAGTTAGAAGATTGAATTCTAGTTCAGAGTTTGCCCCTTTCTTTTCTGTGACTCTATAAAATGATCAGGTTGGTCTAAATAATTTGTTGGATCCTTTCTAGACCTACCTTCTTATATTATTGTGCAGGAATTGAGCCCATTTTAGCCATAAGTCTTAGGTATTATTTCCTCTAAAAGTCATACATAGACATCTTACCTGAAATAATCTATAACAGAGCTTCCCACCCAGACTACCAGCCATCAGAGTCTGAGGCTGCTAGACCCCTGGGCTGGTCACCTCCAGCTGCAAGCAGCCTTATCTATGACTCCAGTCCCTTCCAGTTTACCCAGTATACTCTGCTGTACAAATATGATTTTCTGTATGTCATCTCATTCTGTGAAAAGGTTTGGAAGCACTGATGTATAAGAATGTATCAAGGAAAACTTTTGCTTGTGGCAGATATATATAGTTCAGATCCTTGTTATATTGTTGATAATTCTCTATTCTTTGACTTTTTAGCATGGCTGCTCGCTGTTTCTGGGATGCTGATGCTGACAACTGTACTCATGATGTTTTCATGAATGTAAGCCTATTTGGAACCCTGTTTTTCCTTTCTCAAGGTCACGTGGGCATTCCAAATCAAATCACTTACTATTTGTTAAGATGTGAGGACACTTTATTTATTTATTTATTTTGGCCGTGCTACACGGCATGTGGGATCTTAGTTCCCCAACCAGGGATTGAACCCGTGCCTCCTGCAGTGGACCACCAGGGAAGTCCCTGAGGACACTTTAGTTTTAGACATTTGTCTGAGACTTCTTCTGGATAAATGATTTTACTGTTCGTTTGTGTTATTAAAGCAGAAACATAGAGTGCTGCTTATAGGCAAGGATACTTTATGATGTAACTCTTCACAAGTTTGAATGTGGAAATCGCATATTATTTATTTGGTGCTAATAGACATATAGCAGTTTGCTAAGCTGCAAAGAAATTTGGGTGGCAGGGATTCCATGAGCAAAGGCGATTTTTCTTTCAGTAATAAAATTAATTACTTTATCTTAAATCTATTTCTCAAAACTAAAGAGGAATTTTTAAAAAGAGGTTTCATTTAAACATTGGTATGTTATTGACATGAATCTCATGTATTTTAATCATATGTTGTTATTTTATACTTGCTTCCAGAAATATTCCCACCTTCTATCCAAATGCTCCCAGGTTGTGAATTAGTAGAGTCAGAATTAAAGTACAGTAGAGTAGAAAAGAACTAGATTGGGTGAATTAGGAGAGAGGTTCCATTTCTAGCTCTGTAGCTTTCTAATTAAATGACTTTAGGTAAGTCATTGAACTTTTCTGTGGTTGTATCAGTAACACTAGGAAGCTGTACTAGATTTTCCTAAAGACTGGCTGTGGCTGCCTAAGAATAATTTGAGGAACTTGTTTAAAATACAGATGCCAAGGCTCTGCTCAATAGATTCTGATCAAACAAGCCAGGGGTTGGATCAGTGACTCTGAATTTTTAAAAAAGTTCTCCACATGATTATACTTACTGCCAGGTATGGAAGCTGCTTGTGTAGATGATCTTAAGATACCTTTTAGCTCTAAAATTCTATGGTCCTACCAAAGTTTTATTTTATGCTCAACTGCCCTAGGGATCAAAGGCTGAACAGTGGGAAGTACTATGTAAATCTTCATGTATCAGATTTCTAGGGGAAGGGTAAATAAAGCTCAGGTGGTGGTTTTTCCTGCTTTTTGGAGTTAAAACTGCATATTTCTCTGAGTCCTTATATAATACAGTTCATTCATTCAACAAATAATTCTGAGCTTCTATTATGTGCCAGCTTCTGTAGTGGCCTTATATATTTTTTAAAAAAAAAATAAATTTATTTATATTTTTATTTATTTATTGTATTTTTGGCTGCATTGGGTCTTCGTTGCTGTGCGCGGGCTTTCTCTAGTTGCGGTGAGAGGGGGCTACTCTTCGTTGCGATGCGTGGGCCTCTCATTGTGGTGGCTTCTCTTGTTGCGGAGCACGGGCTCTAGGCGTGCGGGCTTCAGTAGTTGTGGCTGCTTTAAAGATTATCAGGATCAGGTTTTAGAATACAGGATTAGTTGGGGCGCTGTGTAAAAATAATTTTTGAAAGCCTGGTCTAGGTTGCTGACTTAGTCTACTGTATCTTTAGTTCAGTTTGTTGAGTGTTTATTTAGGCTTACTTTTTTAGAACTTAAAGTACTTTATTTGGGAGAAGATCCCAGGAAGAACCAATAGAAGATGAGGAAATGAGAGAGGGGCGAGAAAAGCATATACTATTGAGCTGATAATTGCTGTGGATAACCAGGGCTCAGTCCTGATGGAGAACTCTGGGTGGCATTGTAAGAACAGTGCCAAAGTGGGGTCCACAGACCAGTGCCAGTCTATGAACTGTTTGTTATAGGTCTTCAATAAGATAAGTACATAAATTATGTGTAAGGGTTTAGAAACGCTCATGGAATTTGACAAAGTAATTTTATGTTCATTGAATCTAATAAGAAGTTTTGGTTATATTTGTATGTTTCTTTTTTCATTTCATTTTCTTAGTTATTAATTTCTATTGTATTTTATGAAAGTATCAGTTCATAAGGGATTGGCAATTAAAACAAACAAAAAAATAGGTCCCTCACCACAGATAGCACTGTTTGAGAACACAGCTCACAGTAATCCCATCCAAGAAGCCAGGGAAATGGGCTAACCACAGAATTTGCTTTTGGTTAATAATCAGGTACTTGAACTCATATTTTCTCCCATCATTACCAGGCTGGAGGTGAGGTTGGTGAGTTAGGAGTTGCTGAGGCAGGTGGAACTCCTGTAATAAGTACCTAAAAAGTGTTTTAACAAATTTAACTAGGATCTGCAGCACATTTTGAGATTCTGAGTTGAAAGATGGACAAATGGGGGCTTCCCAAGTGGCGCAGTGGTTGAGAGTTCGCCTGCCGATGCAGGGGACACAGGTTCATGCTCCGGTCCAGGAAGATCCCACATGCCGCAGAGCGGCTGGGCCTGTGAGCCATGGCCGCTGAGCCTGCGCGTCCGGAGCCTGTGCTCCGCAACGGGAGAGGCCACAACAGTGAGAGGCCCGTGTACCGCAAAAAAAAAAAAAAAAAAAAAAAAAAAAAAAAAAAGATGGACAAATGAATTTTATCAATTAAGAACAAACAACCAGATATCATTTGTCCTTATCCAGAATTTATGACAAGGTGCTGTATTTTCGTTATTTGTGAAACTATAATATCCTTGGGTTGGGTAATGCATTTACTCCAAGAAACTCAAAGCATTTTAATTATATTATTTCTCTGATAAATCAGGAAAAACAGGAATACTTGTTTTATGAATAAACGTTACATAAAGTACATTAGTTTGCATTTTATTTCTTCATTTAAAACATATAATTCTTGGGCTTCCCTGGTGGCACAGTGGTTGAGAGTCCGCCTGCCGATGCAGGAGATACGGGTTTGTGCCCCGGTCCGGGAAGATCCCACATGCCGCGGAGCAGCTGGGCCCGTGAGCCATGGCCGCTGTGCCTGCGCGTCCGGATCCTGTGCTCCGCAACGGGAGAGGCCACAACAGTGAGAGGCCCGCGTACCGCAAACAAAACAAACAAACAAACAAACAAACAACAACAACAAAAATATATATAATTCTTTACTCATCCTACCCTTTTAGCAAGCAATTTTGTAGCTACCCCGAGGCAAGCAAATTTATAGTTATACTCTGGAAAACCTGTTTCTTAAAGAAGGGAAAGA